>NC_083408.1:36099735-36402035 GCF_020745735.1 Hemiscyllium ocellatum
GTGTGTGCGCGTGTGTGCGCGTTCCCTCATTAGTGAGAAGTGACCGGTGGTGATTTAACCTGTGGGCCGCCAGACCTCAGGTGAGGGAAGAGGTTGAGGAGGAGAGCCCTTTGGGGTAACCTCAAACCGGTGGTGGGACCGGAACCCCTGCTGTTAGCATCACACTACTCTGTATACTGATAATCCAAACAACTGAGCTAAACCGATTCCCATTATACATGCAAAACCATTCTGAAGCAAAGTGAGACTAAGTGGAGTGAACAATTCCAACAAGCGAGGCAGACTTAAATCTATAAGCAGTACTCCATCCTCAGTATTCCTGTTTCCCCTATAGCGTTTGTCAGTTTGCCCATATCACCCCCTATCCTGAAAGCACACAAAGGCTGACTGCACAGTCACTTAAGAGGTGACTGCAGCCGGTCAGACTAAAGTTATGATTTGCCTGACATCCCCCATATTAGTTCACTGAACACAGCACGGCCTTCACATTCAGGCTCCAATTTACTCCACTCACCGACTGCTGCATTAAGTCCGAGTCTGCTGGAGAGCTGAGTCCCCATTTATATGGTCCATCGACAGCTAAAGGTCCTGGAACCATGAAGGTATTGGACAGTAGCTTCAGTGGTCGTTCATGGAGCCTGTAAACCAACGTTGCTAACCTCATATTGCACTCAAAAAGAAGAGAAGAAGGGAGATTAATCTCAGGTTGGGAGAGGGTTAACACGCCTGATAACCCTCCTTGGCACAACCTACAGTTACAATGGACCAATAAGATGTCTTTTTGGTTGCCACGGGGCACGAGCTATCCTGAACTGTAGTGTCTCCTCCTCAGTTTCCATGGCAACTAGATTATTTGGGTTCCTCGAAGCCGATTGTTTCTTCTCTATCCTGTACCAACGCTGCTGACAGAATCACTCCTACTCCTACTGCACTTCATATCAAGGAGAAAAGCAAGGGAGGTCTCCCATGTACAACTCCCGTCAGCTAACACTGTACAATCAAGCGGTACTCTCACTAATTACATTTTCCTCGATCACTGAGGTGGGAAAAGGCCAAATATTTTCTCCTCCAATTCAGGCTACGACTAGGTTCACACCACCCCCACTACCCCCCCCCCCCCATCCCTGTAACCCTGCATTTCCCATGGCTAATCCATCTAGCCTACACATCTCTGAACACCATGGGATAATTTAAAATGGCCAACCCACCTAACCTGCTCATTTTTGGACTGAGAGGGGAATCCGGAGCCCATGGAGGAAACCCACACAGACACGGGCAGAATGTGCAAACTCTATACGGACATCAAGGCTGGAATCGAGTCAAAGTCCCTGGCACCAGGAGGCAGCAGTGCTAACCACTGAGCTGCTAGGTGGATATAACGTATTTGCAGAGGTCAGTTTTTGCTACATTCAGTTCTGTCTGCCAAGCCTTCAATGATTGAGATAGAATCATAGAGATGGAATCTACCATAGATCAGACGCAGTACCTAAACCTCCTGTGCTTTGGTAAACAGGGAATATTATCAGTCATTGTGAAGCTTACAAATCAGTCATTGCTGTATCAGAGTCCCTGCATTAATATCAACTTGAACTTTTGCTGCTTTACAACTCACATTTACATAGCACCTTGAATGGGGAAAGTGTCCTTCCAGCAGAGTCAGTCAGCAGTGACACTCTTGACTTGAATCAGCAGGCTTTGGGTTCAGGTGTGACTCAAAATCAACAAAACAAAGCAACAAATGGACTGACATTTCAGTGCAACTCTGAGGCAGCGCAGAAGTGCTGTCCGACAGCTGAGAAATTAAGCAGAGTCCCTGTCATTCCTCTCGGGGAAGGATGGTCAAAATCTGATGGCACTATTTCAGACACTAGAGGAATTAGCCCCAGTATCCTGGTCGACACTGGTCTCTTAAATCAACACAATCAAACAGATTAATATAAACCCAAGAACTGCACACATGCTGGAAATCAGAAACAAGAACAGAAATGGCTGGAGAAACTCAGCAGGTCTGTGAAGAAAAGCAGAGTTAGCATTTCGAATCCAGTGACCCTTCTTCTGAACTGCTGCTCTCTCTCCACAGATAATGCCAGACCTGCTGAAATTTTTCTGGTAATTTCTGCTTTTGCTTCCAGCCAAACAAAGGACCTGGTCATTTGTAAAGGCGTGCTGTCTGCAAATGGATTGTTACGTTTGTTATTTTGTGACAATGACTTTATCGCACATCCCTAGTTACCCTCGAGAAAGTAATGTTGAGCTGCCTTCTTGACTTGCTGCAATCCATGCACTGTAGGTGACAAACAGTGCTGTTAGATCCAGTGACAGCGAAGGAATGGCGATATATTTCAAAGTCAGTGTGTTGTGCGGCTTGGAAGACAACTTTCAGGTGGTGGCGTTCCCCTATAAATCACTCTGGGACTCCTGAACAAACATATCAATGCAGATCTCTATTTTCCTCTTGCCTCTTATTCATAGAATATCCAAGAAAGACTTGCATTCGTCACAGGAACTTCAATTATCTCAGGGTGATCGGAAATGATTTCCAGCCACTCAAGTCCATTTGAACTGTATAGTCACTGCTGTCATGCTGAAACAACAGCCAACTTATGCACAGCAAGGTCCCTCGAACAGCATCATGTGATTGCAAACAATAAGAGTTTTCCACACTGTAGGCATACGCATCCTCCTGAATCTTGTCCAAAGGGGCTTCTGTGAGTTAACTGTTCATTTTTCAATTTAAATTATAATATCCCTAGCTTGTCTTAGGAGTAAGGGATTCCCAGGATTCCATTTTCGGAGAAGTTAGTCTTTATCGACAATGCCAGCTGGTGGTGAGAGACATCCCTTCAGACTCTCGATAGCAGCTTCCTCAGTGACTCTGAAGGGCACTTTAAAAAGGGAGCAAAGCGCATCAACTAGGGCCACGGATGACGGCACTCTCCTTGGGTTACTTGCTGGGCAGAGGAAGGGGAAAGACATCAACCGAGGGCAAGTGTGGCACACAATGACTTGGCATCACTATTCAATACCCAAGACATTTGGACAGGTATGTGAACAGGAAAAGTTTGGAGGAATATGGAACAAACATGCAAATGGGACCAATTTAATTTGGGAAAACTGGATGATTTGGGCCAAAAGGTCTGTTTCCATGCTTAATGACTCCATGACCCTAGTCAGGAAACTCCTTTCCTCATAAAGGAATTGGTAATATCAGTGAGCAGCAGATGGGCACCAACTGGGTCAATGCCTGAGGTGGGACTGAAAAGCAATGGATGACACAGTGGCTCAGTGGTTAGCACTGCCGCCTCACAGCACTAGGGACTTGGGTTCAATTCCCACCTCTGGCAAATGCCTGTGGAGTTTGCACCTTCTCCCTGTGTCTGCGTGGGTTTCTTTCGGATTCTCCGGTTTCCTCCTACAATCCAAAAATGTGCAGGTCAGGTGAATTGGCTATGCTAAATTGCCCACACAATCTTAAGTGCATTAGTTATAGGGGTATGGGTGGGTTACTCTTCGGAGGGTCGGTGTGGACTTGTTGGGCCGAAGGGCCTGTTTCCATGCCGTAGAGAATCTAATTTTAAAAATAAATCAAAACTCTTAGGCCAGATTGCAGCCATAACTCATTCACATGTCTCACTATAAGGATACCTCCTGTGGGGAAGAAAGGAAGGATGTTGTGAAACTTGAAAGGCTTCAGAAAAGCTTTACAAGGATGTTGCCAGGGTTGGAGGGTTTGAGCTACAGGGAGAGGCTGAACAGGCTGGGGCTGTTTTCCCTGGAGCATCAGAGGCTGAGGGGTGACCTTATAGAAGTTTATAAAATCATGAAGGAAATGGATAAGGTGAATAGCTAAGGTCTTTTTCCTAGGGTAGGGGAGTCCTGAACTAAAGGGCATAGGCTTAAGGTGGAAGGGGAAAGATTTAAAAGGAACTTGAGTGGCAAGCTTTTCATGAAGAGGGTAGGAGACATAGGGAATGAGCTGCCAGAGGAGATGGTGGAGGCTGATACAATTACAACATTTAAAAGGCATATGGATGTGTGCTTGAATAGGAAGGGTTTAAGAGGGATATGGACCACATGCTGACAAATGGGACTAGGTTAATTGAGGATATCTGATCGGGATGGACAAACTGGATCAAAGGGTCATGGAGTCTAAACAGGGCAGGATGTCTGCAGTCACGTGCAGTGAGTTTCAGATGGAAAACCATGGGTGGCACAGTGGTTAGCACTGCTGCCTCAGAGCGCCAGAGACCCGGGTTCAATTCCCGCCTTAGGCGACTGACTGTGTGGAGTTTGCACATTCTCCCCATGTCTGTGTGGGTTTCCTCCGGGTGCTCTGATTTCCTCCCACAATCCAAAAATGTGCGGGTCAGGTGAATTGGCCATGCTAAATTGCCTGTAGTGTTAGGTGCAGGAGTAAACATAGGGGAAACATGGGCGCGCTTCAGTGGGTCGTGTGGACTTGTTGGGCCGAAGGGCCTGTTTCCACACTGTAAGTAATCTAATCTAAGCTCCAGCCGAATCAGTTTTGCACCCAACCACTGTTTGTCTAGTGTGACACTGCTTTACACTCACAAAGAATACACAACTCCCACCAGCCCTGCTTTCCACCTTGAGATTGAGGTATACAATCCTGGTGTGTGTGTGTGTGTGTATATAAATAGATGTGTGCATGCACGTATGTGTAGAAGTGTGTGTGCGCATATGCGAGATCCAATTTTAAGCCATTTATGGAAAGTGGGCATGGTTGGTAAAAGCCTGATTTCTCAGCCTCCTGCTGGCTGGATTGCTAGGCTTCACACAGCCCTGAGCAACAATGAAGAAAGTTCATACCAGAGACCTTTTCTTGGTCATTCTTAATCAAGGCAGTTTCTCACCTGTACATTTTCAAGCAATCTCTCAGATCTCACTGGGGTAGCGTACCAGAATTTGAACCTCACTAACCCCAGAGTCATCACAAAAGTTAAAGACAGCATCAAAGTAAACAAGCCTGTTTTTTCGATCCAGGTTAACAGAAAGCACAACTCAGATTGCTGCACTTAGTAAGAGTTAATATTTACTATAAATAAATAGCTTCTAGCAATCAGTAAACAACTGTAAACTGTCAACATATAACTCAAGTGATTAGAAATTTAACACCTGTATAATCGTCCCCCCTACATGCATGTAAAGATGTATGCACATATGCAGGCAAAAAAAAAATTGGTGTTTTGGCAGCAGAAAAATTGGGAAGGCCGTTCAATGACCCTTGTCCACAACAGTTGCTGAGAGGATCCTTCTGCTTGTTGGGACATCTTGTGCTTTAATTTCTCTTATCTAGGTACTTGTCACTTCCTTCAGGAGACTCAGAGTGACTCATTCACAAATTATAAAATCTTTGACTTTATTGGTCAAAAGCAATAGTTTACAGCAATAGGTGAGAGGAGATAGCTGGCTTTCTTCAGGCATTTTTTGACGCAGAGATACAGACACTTTGTCTTTCAGAGGTCCAAAGGCTTCCGGCAATATCGCTCACCCCCCACAAGCTGTGAAGCTACCTGGGAGCCAATTACATAGTTGTTGGCAGGCTGCCAGCTTTTGGCATCACTAATTGGTCACCACACCTCAAACCAATCAGCTACCTGTTGTTGGCTGAATCTTGCTTTATATATCTCCCTTTGGAGGGAGTTTAAACCTCCCTGAGACCGTCCTCTTGGACACATTTCGCTACAGGTCTGGGGCCTGAGGCAAGGCAGTGTCCTACAGCAGGATTGACTGGGTCACTGTTGCAGTGTGAAGCATTGTGTCTGTTCTCCTCCTGGGAGTTTCTGACGACAGTGACAGGAGGCTGACCAGTGAGACTCCTGTCCTGTGTGCCACCCTGGAATGAATATTGCCACGGGGAAATCACTGCCCACAGGAGGAAACATTCAGCTCTTTTCCAGCAGGAAGACAAGTACAACTGAATTCTCCAGGTGGAGCAAGTCTGGGAGCAGCAATCCATTTATTCAGATACACGGGGAGTGTCCCACTCACTTCCCTCAGCAATAATATGATATACAGATTAGGAGTAGGCCATTCAGCCCCTAGAGACTGTTATGCTATTCAACAAAATTATGGCTGATCTGTTTGTAACCTCAAACCCACATTCCTGACTACTCCTGATAACTTTTCACCCATTCCCCCTTCTTGCACCCTAAGAATCTTTCTAGCTCTCCTTTGTAAATATTCAAAGCCTTGGACTTCATTGCCCTTTCAGGAAGAGACCTTCTGAGAAACAATATCTGTGTTTTAAATGGCCAACCCCTAAGTTTTAAACAATGGCTTTGAGTTCTAGTTTCTCTCTTCTGTGGAAACATCTTCCCCACATCCACCCTGTCATGACCCTCAGGATTTTATGTGGTTCAATTAAATCACCTCTTGCACTTCTAACCTCCAACAGATACAACCCTAGGCCGTCCAACATTTCCTCAGGAACCAACCAGTCCATTTCAGGTTTTAGTCGGATATATTTGCTCTGGACTGCCACCTACACATGTAAATCCTTCGTTAAGTAAGGAGAGCAATGCCGTGCACAGTAATCGAGATGTGGCCCCACGTAACTGAAACACAACTTCCGTACTCAATTTCCTCTTTGCAAATCATAACATTCCGCTAGCTTTCCCGATGCCTGCACCAGCCAGGTTATGTATTCGGCATAGAGCAGTTTCCCGATTTGGGTGCTGGTCATTTCCATTCGGTGGATGTTGAGAGCATCCACGTTCAGTCGGCTTATCCCCAAGAGGAATACAAAACCTACTATTGCTGTGAACTGAAAATTTGTTTCCATTAACATATAGCCTATGGGATGGCTCTCTCAAGTTTGGTACAGGCCCTCAAACATTACAATATGAAAGACTCTGCAGCATTCACCTGGACTGACTGGCTCTTGTCACATTAGTGTATTTGGTTTGGATTTATTCTTGCTGTGCTCCTGTGAAATGGTTGGATGCAAATGGGCGAGGGCATTGCAGTTATTCACATTGCTGTAGATTGGGAATCTCATGTAAGGTCAGAAAAGCAGGTTTCCTTAACCAGGGAAACATTCTTTTAAAGGAAAAATACAGCAGTTTCACTATTAGCGATGCTAGATTTTAATTTCAGATTATTCAATTAATTAGATTTAAATTCCCACAGGCCATGGTGGGATTTGAACACACATGCCTCTAGGCTTCTGGATTACATAACCACTCTACTACTATATCAATGATATGCTGATGGGTTATGGTGACGTAAAGTGGGAGGAGGCCTGTATGGAGTACAGACACATTCACAGACCCATCAGGCTGAATGGTGCATTCCTCTGCTGTTAATTCGGTCATTCTACATAACAGTAAAATTAACAAAAAGGCAAGAACTGACCTTCCACAGTGGGAGCCTCCTTCGCAGAATCAGGAGAACCCTCAAGCATGCCAGCGTGGAGTTAACTGAGACCTCGCTATGGAAACAAGAGACAGATTTTAGGGTGACTCCTTGAAGGACTTAAGGCAACTGACCTCATAACGAATATATTTGTACCATCCCATTGTATTCAACTGCAGGGTGGCGCGACGGCTCAGTGGTTAGCACTGCTGCCTCACAGTGCCAGGAACCAGTGTTCAATTCCAGCCTCAGGCAATTGTCTGTGTGGAATTTGCATGTTCTCCATGTGTCTGCACAGGTTTCCTCAGGGTGCTCCGGTTTCCTCCCACAGTCCAAAGATATGCAGGTTAAATGAATTGGCCATGTTATATTGTCCATAGTGTTCAGGGATATGTATGCTCGGGACATTAGTGAGGGGAAATGTAAAATAATAGGGTAGGGGAATGGGTCTGGGTGGGATACTCTTCAGAGAGTCGGTTTCCAGACAGTAGGGATTCTATGAATTCAATCAGCTGACTAAGGAACTGCTATTCCACGTATCAACAACACCTGGATGTTTGGATCTAAAGTCACTCAAACCATAGGAAAGGCAGGTTTGTATTTGTATAGCATCTTTCATCATCTTTGGACATCCCAAAATATTTTATAGCCAAGGAACTACTTTCAAAGCGTGCACACAGTTGCACTATAGGAAACGCAGCAACTAATTTAAGCAATTCCCCAATAGAATAAAACTATGGGATAATGAGGAAATCATGGACCCGATTATCATTTCCAAAACATGAAGACTGACTCTCTTCTGTGCTGTGAGAATTTTTAAATCCACCCGTGAATCTAGATGGGCCTTAGTTTGACATCTCATCCAAACCATTGCTTCTCCAATAATTCAGCACTGCCACAGTAGAGTCATAGATTTATAGTCATACAGCATGCCAACAGACCTTTCAACTCAACCAGTCTAGGCCTACTATAACCCTAAACTAGTCTCACCTGCCTCTGCACTTGGCTCATATCTCTCCAAACATTTCTTATTTGTGTACTTATGCAAATATCTTGTAAATGTTGGAACATTGTAACTGTACTCACATCCACCACTTCCTTCTTAGGATAATCACGACATCCCAGGATCTAATCTGGTGAACTTTGTTGCACTCTATCCACGATAATATTTTTCTTGATTAAAAAGAAGAACAAAAGTACACACAGTGCATGAGATGTGGTTTAAACAAACACCTCTACAACTGAAGTAAGACTTCAATATTCCTGTACTCAAATTGTCCTACAATAAAGACTAACATTCCATTTGTCTTCCCAGAGCTTACTGCATTAGGTGCGGTAAGCTCTCAGGAAGACTAAAGGAATGTTAATCTTTAGTGTAGGATGATTAGCCCTCAGTAATCTATCAACAAAGACACCAGGTCCCTTGTATATTTCCACTTTCTAATCTCTTTCCATTTCAGAAATACTCTATACATCTGTTCCTCCTCCCAAAGTGGATAAACTCAGTTTTCTAAATTACATTCCATCTATCATGTTCTTGATCATTCACTAAGCCAAATCATTTTGAATCTTCCTTACAGCACAAATTCCTAATTAGCTTCATAACGTTCAAAACTTTGGAAATCCAAATCATTGGTGTACATTTTGAACAGCTGGGAACAGATGTTCAAATCCTTGCAGTACCCCACTGGTCACAACTTATCAACATGAGAATCACCCACTTATTCCTACTCAGTTTTTTGTTTCTCAACTAATCATTAAGCCATGCACCTCCTATGTGCTTTAATTCTTCTCAGTCTTTTGTGGAGACATTATCAAAGCCTTCTAAAAGTCTAAGTATACTATATCCATCATCTCCTTTATCAATTCTGTTAATAACAATGTCTAGTAACACCCCAACAATTTCTCATTTGCAAGTCTTTAGTGTTTAAGTCCAATCAGATCATTATCTAATTTTTTTTTAGATTAGATTACTTAGTGTGGAAACAGGCCCTTCGGCCCAACAAGTCCACACCGACCCGCCGAAGCGCAACCCACCCATACCCCTACATTTACCCCTTACCTAACTCTACGGGCAATTTAGCATGGCCAATTCACCTGACCCGCACATCTTTGGCCTATTACTGATGTAAGGCAAACAGGTCTGTAGCTCCCATTTACCTTCCAACTCTCTTCTTAAATAGTAGGGTGACACTTATTACCTTCCAACCCACAGGAATCATTCCAGAAAGTATTGAATTTTGGAGGACAAACACCAATGCTTTCTCAAATGTCCACATCATGAAATACTCTGGGTTGTGGACTATTAGGTCCTGGGGATTTATTAACTTTCAACCCCTTTAACTTTCAGCACAATACAAATGCTAATTTCCTTCAACTCCTCATTCTCCCTAGCCACATGATTCTCTCATTCTGGGAATTTCTTTTGTATATACCTCAATGAAAAACAGATGCAAAGTAATCATTTAGCTTCTCTGCCTTTTCTCTATTACCCACAATATATTCTCCTGAATCTGCCTGTAACTAAACTACATTTGTTTTAGCTGAACAATCCCTTTTACATACCTATGGAAGCCTTTACAATTGGTTTTCATATTTGTTGCTAGAGTACATGCACATTCTATTATCCCTTTATTGATTAGTTTCTTTATCCTCCTTTGCCATCTTTTATAAACTTCCTAATCTTCAGATTTACTGTACATTCTGACAACTTAATTGGTCCTTTTTTTAAAATTCTTATTTAATTCTGAACATCGTCCATTAGCTGCAATTGACTTTTAAAAATGTTTTTGTACCTTGCAGGGATGTGTAGTTATTATGAGGCGTGGAATAGTTCTTTAAAGACTATCCATTGCCTATTTAGTCAGATCTTTTCACATATTGCCCCAATCTATCTCAGCCAGTTTGAATTTTGTGCCTTCATAATTTCCTCAACACCATTGTTTCAGATTGAACTATCTCACTTTCAAACACAACGTAAAACATGACTATATTGTGGGCACTCATTCCTAAAGATTTTTCAGTCACCAGATTGTTAATTAGCTCTTTTGTATCACATAGTATTAGATTTAAAACACCATGTCCTCTAGATTGTGCGCCAGTATACTGCTCTAGGAAACCATCCCTAGCACACTCTTGAATCTTATCCTCCACATATTTAGTGTTCATTTGGTTTAAGTAGTCTATATGTAGATTGAAGTCACCCATGATAACTGTGTTGCACATGTTACATGCTTGTTTCATCTCTTGATTAATACCATGTACCACTGCTATTTCATGACCTATAAATAACCATCATCTGTAATTCCTTGCTGCTTCTTAGTTCCACCCAAACAGTCTCCACACTCTTGAGCGGAGATCTTCCCTTAGTAATGTGCTCACCCCACCCTATATTATTGATGCAACTCCATCTCCTTTCCCTTCTAGCCTGCCCTTTCCAAATGCTGAAAATCCTTGAAGATTCAGTTCCCAGTCACTATGCAGCAATGTTTCTGGAATGGCAATTAGATCATGCCCCTGTGTATCTCTTTGTGCCTTTAGATTACTTACATTCACCAGACCTGCACATTTTTTGGATTGTGGGAGGAAACCGGAGTACCTGGAGGAAACCCACACAGACATGGGGAGAATATGCAAACTCCACACAGAGTCTCGCCTGAGGCGGGAATTGAACCCAGGTCCCTGGCACTGTGAGGCAGCAGTGGTAACCACTGTGCCATCGTGCTGCCCATGACTGCAAATGCTTTCAGACAGAATGCCCTTAACTTTGCTTTTTCAACTAAAATTCACTTCCAAGGCACAAGTGATGCCTATCTTGGTTTCTCTTGCCTTTGTTTTTCCTGTATTCTGGTCTTCTGAACATCTTTTTGACTTCCAGTGACTAACTTTACTTCCTACCAATTTGGGTAACCCCTCAAGTTCCTACACCCTGCTTGTTTAAACCCATGCCAAAGGCCAACGTGGGTGCAAATGTGGTGAAGGAAGTGGGAGATTCACAAAAGGTGCAGATATACTGGAGGGTAGCCAGGCCAAAGCGAGGTTAGAGACACTGGGAGGGATTTTAACAAGAGTTTGGATTGCTACACACTTGCCTGTATTTATATTACAGCCAGTTGATACAGTATGCCGATGATGCATTGTGAAAGTGCTATCCATTCTCCTTCTCTTGCAGTTAGCCCTGGATATGTTGCCCCAATTGGCTCTTTTTTAATGTTTACAGATCATGAAGTCCAAAATTTTTATTTTACTTGAAATAGCTAAAATCTCCCAGCAAATTCTTTGATTGATACTTTCAGCGTAGTTAGGAACATATCTTTGATCCTGTGTCTGACTGTTTAGAAAAACTTTCAGAGCAAACAGGACACAGTCAAATCATTCTTACTGGAGGTTACTGATCTGAATTTGGTTTTACTGAGCCAGGGTTTAACTTGCCACTTTCCCTCACCAAAATCAGAGCTCTGAATCAGTCCTTGAAGAGTGTTCGGAGAGGGGAAAAGCCCATTGTCTGTTTACTGGATGGGGTGGCTGTTCAGAAAGGTTAGGACAGGGTAGCATTCTGCTTCCGAATACAAAACAAAAACATTTTATCAATCAGTAATGCATTGTCCCTGAAGGGACTAAAGTCAGCTTTGTGAGTCCTATATAGCAGGCTAAATGTGTTCAGGAACTCTCATTAAAAGCAATATGGTAATGACAAAATAACACATTTAAGTGGTGCTATTTGTCAGGATAGTATTGTTGATATCAGAGAGAATGTCCCTGCCTTGCTCGCTATTTAGTGCTAAGATGTGACCGTGTCCTCTGATGATGCAGTATTGCACTGGGACAGCTAGCCTGGATCCCCCAGTCCAGCTTTCTCTTAGTTCTTCAGCTCACAACATGATGCTGGAGGTGGGGAGTTAG
This sequence comes from Hemiscyllium ocellatum, assembly GCF_020745735.1. Lineage (NCBI taxonomy): Eukaryota > Metazoa > Chordata > Chondrichthyes > Orectolobiformes > Hemiscylliidae > Hemiscyllium > Hemiscyllium ocellatum. Next base: position 36,112,015 of record NC_083408.1, read on the forward strand.
TGGGTCAAAGATTAAAGCCATACCCACGTGATTCCATGACTATTTTAGATCAGATCACTTACAGTGTGGAAACAGGCCCTTCGGCCCAACTGTTCCACAAAGACACTCTGAAGAGCAAACCCACCCAGACCATTCCCCTATTTTTACCCCTTCACCTAACACTACGGGCAATTTAGAATGGCCAATTCACCTAACTTGCACATTTTTGGTCTGTGGGAGGAAACCCACTCAGACACGGGGAGAATGTGCAAACTCCACACATTCAGTTGCCTGAGGCGGGAAATGAACTCGGGTCTCTGGCGCTGTGAGGCAGCAGTGCTAACCACTGTGCCACCATGCCATCCTGGTGGAGTATGCCAGTGGGTCTCTTAATTAACAGATAAGACAGACTACGGCTCCCAGACAGAGTGCTGACAGGGTATGTGACACTCTGCAACCTGGTGGGTTAGGGCAAAGTGAGGTTGTGACTTCCAAGAGCCTGGGTAGGCAGTTTTCATGTAAAGGAAGATGGGAACAGACGTAACTTTCCAAACCCCAGTAGGTTAGTAATAAGTAATGAAGTCTGGCATTCTTGTGCTGTTCGGAGGCAATGCTGCTGTGACAGAAGTCTTAAAAATGAGCACCCCAGGTGAGGGTAAGCAAATAAATACACCAATTAGGAACAGGAATTGGCCACTTGTCTCCTCAAATCTGCTTTATCCTTCAAGGGGGAATCGAAGGCACCTGTTTCTATGCTGATTCCCATAGCCTCACAATGGTCTGTGTAATTCTACTTCTGATAAATTCAATAATCCTGCCTCTATACCCTCCCGAGACAGAAGTTCAAAGTCACATATTCTGAGGGGGCACAGAAAGTTCCCCTCATTTCCAGTCAAAAAGGGAAACCTCCAATGATTTAAAACCCCTCGACTTCCTTTCATCCCTTCCATCTCTGCTTTCTTAACAGTTCTCTGGGTCTCAAAAATGTCAATCAAATCATTCCTTGTTCTTCTGAACGTCAGTGAAAACAAGCCCATTTCTGACTGATATTTCCTCAAAACAACCTAGCAACAGCCCCTTGTGGAGTGGAGCAGGAAATTATTCCCCCCACCCTCCCCCATCCCACCCACACCCACTGCCTGGGGTAATATTGGTCCCTGAGAAAAACTTACGTGAAGAAACAGATCCTAGCCATTCATTATTACAGTGCTCACAGTGGGATCTTATTCTTACATTAACACAGTGAACGCAGCTCAGGAGCACTTATTACTTTAAAATACTTTGCTATGTACTGTGGTCATCAAAGTGTCAATAGGACAGCACGATGGCACAGTGGCTAGCACTACTGCCTCACAGCACCAGGGTCCCAGGTTTACTTCCAGCTTTGGGCGACTGTCTGTGTGGGTTTCCTCCCACAGTCCAGGTGAATTGGCCATGTTAAATTGCCTTTAGTGTTAGGTGCATTAGTCAGAGGAATATGGGTCTGGGTGAGTTACTCTTCAGCAAGTTGGTTTGGGCCAAAGAGCCTGTTTCCACACTGTAGGAAATGTAATCTAGTTGAAATGTTGGATTTGTTTTCGGATGGTCCAAGTCAGGTACAGCAGCACTGTACACTTCGGTTTTATCATCCCCAATTTTCTTTTAAGCTCACAGTCATGCAACTTTACCCAGACACCAAATACCCTCCTTTGCCCTGAATCTTTTTCTGCAGCTTACGGGCTAAGATAAGAAGGTTTCTGCAACTCGAATCTCCAAGATTCTTTCAAAGGATTTCCTTCACTGTTCATTACGTTTTCCACAACTCACAAAGAATCCACATGCTCATGATCATGATTGAAAGTCTGACAAAAACATCAATAGTGACCTTTCCTATTCAGCTGCTGATTAACTGACTTAATGCAATTCTTGCATTAATTATAAACTGAAGTATATCACATTACAGCAATAAATCCAGCAGGGGGCAGATGTATCATACAGGTCACAGTCAGGCGTTAGCTGGACACCTTAAACAGGAACTCTACAATTACCAGTGTCAGGGTAAAAAATGAGGTCTGCAGATGCTGGAGATCACAGCTGAAAATGTGTTGCTGGTTAAAACACAGCAGGTCAGGCAGCATCCAAGGAATAGGAAATTCGACGTTTCGGGCATAAGCCCTTCATCAGGATGGAGGGCTTATGCCCGAAACGTCGAATTTCCTATTCCTTGGATGCTGCCTGACCTGCTGTGCTTTAACCAGCAACACATTTTCAGCAATTACCAGTGTCAGATTAACATCAGGAGAGTTACAATCAGTAACATGAGGTATTTTTTTTTGGGGGGGGGGGGCGCAGCGGGAAAGAAGGGTTACTGAGCGACAGTGTGAGGGAGCTGGATTAACATCAGGAGGGATACAGTCAGTAACACAGGGTGCTGGGGAAGAGGGGTTACTGAGTGACAGTGTGAGGGAGCTGGATTAACGTCAGGAGACAAGCAAAGAGTCAGTAACAGGGTGCAGGTGGAATGACAGCTGGCTGTAGTCAGTCAGCGAGTCTATCAGAGCTGTAGTTGATCAGCTAACTTACAAGCATCATCTCAGGTTGGGTTTGAATGCCCAGAGTATAATGCAAAATAACTGGATGTGGAATGGTGACATTTCTATAATAAAGAATCCCAAAATTTGACACTGTGACGGACAAAGAGGTATTAGGACAGGTGAATCAAGATGTTTTCTCAAGTGCCTCAAAGGAAAAGTGATGGGGAAGGGAGCGAAGGGGCAAGGGGAGCGAGGAGACGGAGGAGAGGTAGTTCCACTGACAGTGGAGTGAAGTTAATGGGGCAGGTACTAGAGACCAGAATTGGAGGAATTCTGAGAACACTGAGGATTGTAGGCTGGAGGAGATTAGAGGGGTTGGGAAGAGATATGTAGCTATTTGTAGCGACTATTGGAATCCAGCTGTTTTCTCCTAGTTTGGAGTACAGAGAGTCCCATTCTAGGTTGGGATACACGTGGTGTCGGAAGCTGTGTCTGGTGGAGTGCCCAGAGCTGGTTCCTGTGGGAAGGGACTGACCCCGAGTCAATGGCCTGTTTACTTGCTGAGGCTCTGATTACACAACTTTTCCATTTACTGGGCAGCTCTGAATCCTCAAAGTAAACATTCGCTGAGAGAAAGAATGAACTTGTGTTTACATCTATCCTGTTCTCACCTCAGGATGCCCTGAAGTGAAATACCTTTGAATGTAGCCACCTGGTGTAACGTGGGAATGCGCATCCAATGTGTGCGCAGCATGATCCCAAAAACAGCACTGTATTTAATAATCAGTTCATGTGCTCAGTAGAATAGGATGATGATTGGCTCAGACAGTTAGAAAGCTCCATTGTATTCTTCACACTAACCCAAGGGGGCAGACCAAGCTTTGTCTGAAAGATAGTACTGCCAACAATGCAGCACTTCTTTACTACAACACAATCTCCAGCCTGGATTTGATACTCAGATCTCAGAGTTAAATCTTCTAGCTCAAAGGCTTCAAACAAGTACCTGCAAATCACTTTTGGACCTTCTGAGGTTGTGAAAGGTGCTACATAAATGCAAGCTCTTCTAAAATAGATTCAGAACAGACAGGAAACAAAATAACGCAATGCATGGGAAAACCACGCCATCGATAACATCACTGAGATAAGTACCGGACATTGTAAGCTCAAATAAGAGAAACAACTGCCCTGGATCTTTAGGTAATGGCAGCAGATATCCTCTCAGGTCAGTGATGGTCTCCAGTTCTTGTCCTAACCCATCCTTAAAGACAGAATTCCATGCATTCTCCCAAATGCTACTTGTAGTGTCTCACAAAGACTTCCTGCAGCCTCTTCTCCAAAATGACAGTTTAGCCTTGATGTTACAGACAACTAACACCCACAATGAAACTATATCACCCCAATTAAAAGACATCGACTCACTGCTGGGTACCAACTCCCCATGCTAAGGAACAATCTGAACTCCTCCATTAGATTCCAGTCTGTAACTCACTCCTGGTATTCATTACACTGTATAAATCATGAGAACCCCTCAACTAGATTCCAGTCTGTGATGCACTCCTGAGTATCCATTATTCTATATATAAACCAGTGCTCTGAAAGCTCATACTTCCAAATAAACTTGTTAGACTATAACCTGGCACTGTGTGATTTTTAACTTTATCCACCTCAGTCCAACACCGGCATCTCCACATCACAGCTACTCAGGAGAAAATGAGATCTACGGATGCTGGAGACCAGAGTCGAAAAGTGTGGTGCTGGAAAAGCACAGATGGTCAGGCAGCATCCAAGGAGCAGGAGAGTCGACATTTCGAGAAGGAGCTCTTCATCATTCCTGATGAAGGGCTTATAGTGTCATAGAGATGTACAGCATGGAAACAGACCCTTCGGTCCAACCTGTCCATCCCGACCAAATATCCCAACCTAATCTAATCCCACCTGCCAGCACTTGGCCCATATCCCTCCAAACCCTTCCTATTCATAGACCCATCCAAATGCCTCTTAAATGTTACAATTGTACCAGCCTCCACCACTTCCTCTGGCAGCTCATTCCATACAAGTACCATCCTCTGCGTGAAAAAGTTGCCCCTTAGGTCTCTCTTTTATATCTTTCCCCTCTCACCCTAAACCTATGCCCTCTAGTCTGGACATCCTGACCCCAGGGAAAAGACTTTGCCTATTTACCCTATCCATGCCCCTCATAATTTTGTAAACCTCTATAAGGTCACCCCTCAGCCTCTGACGCTCCAGGGAAAACAGCCCCAGCCTGTTCAGCCCCTCCCTATAGCTCAAATTCTCCAACCCTGGCAACATCCTTGAAAATCCCTTTTGAACCCTTTCAAGTTTCACAACATCTTTCCGATAGGAAGGAGACCAGAATTGTATGCAATATTCCAATAGTGGCCAAACCAATGTCCTACACAGCCGCAACATGACCTCCCAACTCCTGTACTCAATACTCTGGCCAATAAAGGAAAGCATACCAAACACCTTCTTCACTATCCTACCTGCGACTCCATTTTCAAGGTGCTATGAATGTGCACTCCAAGGTCTTTGTTCAGCAACACTCTCGAAACATTGACTTCCCTGTCCTCAGATGCTGCCTGACCGACTGTGTTTGCGTAGCACTACACATCATGGGGTTACTCATTAAAGCACAGCACAAGTGGGTATTAGGTTTGTGTCATGAATATTGGAATAGGCTTGATGGGCTCTTCCTGTGTCAATTATATGGAATCAACTGGCTTTGCAAATTAGATTCAGTTATCTTACTTCTATTGTTACTTAATCTTTCAATTTTTCAAAGTGATGTAACCCATATCGGAAACCAATAACACAATCACACAGCTGAACTATATAAACCAGCATTTAATTAAATACACTTTAATTTAAAACATTTAATGAAACAACAATTTTTCTCCAATTAATTTTAGGGAGGAGACTAGAGAGGAAAGACATAAGGTTTGTTGGTCTAGCACTGATGAGTATACATATTCAGATTTAGGTTTTTAAAGAAATCATTGTATATTCAAGCTGTACAGCCTTGCCATCCAATGCAGAAACCTGGGCAATATCCAGGAGAGGGAACAATGAGGTATGGGTGCTGAGATGAACCACTGAGAACAGGCAAAAGCAGGAACTAGATACCGGAGGGAATTAATGAAGATTGTAGGAACACCAAGGAGAGATTGAAATGTTTTGGCTACCTGCTGCGGAGAGACAGAGAGGAGAAGAGAAAGCAAGAGAGGGAGAGAAAGCGAGAGAGGGAGAGGGAGAGGGAGAGAAAGCGAGAGAGGGAGAGGGAGAGGGAGAGGGAGAGGGAGAGGGAGGAATATCCAAGCCCAAATTAAACTATGATGTGGAGGTGTCAGCGTTGAACTGAGGTGGACATGGTCAGAAGTCAGAGGACACCAGGTTATAGTCCAATAGGTCTATCTGAAATCCATTTTATACCTGGTGTCGTATGACTTCTGACCAAATTAAATTAGTAAATACTTGATGGTTATATGTTAATCAAAGGAGAACTTGACTAGGTATGTATAGGGCATCAATTGGAATAAAACTCTGACTAGAAAAACATCTGGCTGGACTCAGTCTAACCAACATTTAACTTCCTGTTTAACAATGGAAGAAAAACACTAGGAGATTGAGAAGGGTGTTCGACCAGAATTGTGACAACCCCATGGTTCCTAAATGTTCACAACAAACCTACAACAAAGTGTCAGTTGAGACTTTGTAAAAGTTTACTTTTTAAAAACACACTAAAAGATCAATTTTAAAGTATAAGAGAAAACAATAATAATTTTCTGTGCTAACCAATCCCTGCAGGTCGTCTGTCAGACTTAACTATAAATACAGGCATTTTACCTTTTGTTAAAAAAAAACCTCTCAGTTAGCCAGTTACTGAGATACTCTCAGAGGATTTTAAATACACTTTGTTACTGTGGATAAATCTGGGTCACAGCATGTTCTGTATTCTGTGAACGTAAAAGATTCCATTGTATTACGCGAAGAGGAACAGGGAAGCTCTCTCTCTAGTGTCCTGGGTAATATATTTGTTCCCAAACCAAAATCACAGTAACACATCATCTAGCCATTCTTAAATCCTGCTATTAGTGGAAACTTGCTGTTTACAAGTTGGCAACTGAGTTCCCTGCATGAGTACAGTATCCACACTTCAGAAATACTTCACTGGCTGTGAAATGGTTTGGGACATCCTAAAGCCGTGAATGATACAAAGGAAATGTCAATCTGCTGAGCGCATTATCAGAGGCTTCTATCCACAGAGAGTGGGGATTCTGACCACTGTAAACATTCCCTCCTACAGGCACCCAACTGAAGCAACTTGTGCTGTTCCTTCCCTACCTGCTAGCCAGCTTTTCTAAATGAGGAGATTCAGCCTTCCCTTTTGATCTGAAACATTGGCCAGGCTGTCAAGTTTCTATGCATTCTAGGAGACACCACATCTGCCTTTACCTTCTCTGCAGCATCCTTCCCCCCACCATACCTTACCACCCACCAAGTGGAACTTGATTCTCTCTGATGTTGTTTGTTCCTGTTGCAGTGCTAATTGGTGAGCCTGTGAGAGCTTTTTGTGCCTTGGGGATTGCTGACAGTGCTCCTGTGAAACATTTGGTGGCTGTGTTGCTGGTTCCCCTTGAATTAACGTAGACAGCCCACACAGAGAAGTTAGATAAACACACAGTGGAGAAAATAATTAAGAATTTTGGATCAAACAAAGTTAAACGAAGGGAATGTGTGCATTTATACAGCACTTGCCACGAGCGTTAAAGGAAAGTCTCAGAATTTTTTTCAGATTCCCTGCAGTGTGGAAACAGGCCCTTCAGCCCAACCAGTCCACACTGACCTGCCGAAGAGTAACCCACCCAAACCCATTTCCCTCTGACTAATGCACCTAACACTATGGGCAATTTAGCATGGCCAATTCACCTGACCTGCACATTCTTGGACTGTGGGAGGAAACCAGAGCACCCGGAGGAAACCCACACAGACACAGGGAGAACATGCAAACTCCACACAGACAGTCACCCGAGGCTGGAATCGAACCTGGGATCCTGGTGCTGTGAGGCTGCAGTGCTAACCACTGAACCACCATGCCATCCAATTGCTTTACAGCCAATATAGTGTAGTGAAAACTTACACACAGCAAGCTGCCAAACAGCACTGTGACAATGACCAGCTAACGTGTTTTTGTAATGTCAGTTGAGGGATAAAGTATGGATGGGACAATGAGGATAACTCACCTGCCTTTCCTCTTAACAGTACGGGATCTTAAACATCCACCTGAGTTAGCAAATTAGAATCATACAGTTGTATGGAAACAGACTCTTCGGTCCAACTTATCCATGCTGATCAGATACCCCAAACCCATTCAGATGCCTTTAACGTATTGTACCAGCCTCCACCACTTACTCTGGCAGCTCATTCCACTCATGCACCACACTCTGCATGAAAAGGTTGCCCTTCTGATTCTTCTTAAATCTTTCACTGCCCCTTAAACTTGCCATCTTGTTTTGTACACCCCTCCCCTGGGGCAAAGACCTTGACTATTCACCCTATTCATAAATAGTCAATAGAATCCCTACAGTGTGGAAGCAGGTCATTTGTCCACACTGACTCTCCCAAGAACATCTCTCCCAAGAACCCAGACTCACCACCCCCCCCCCCCCCCCCCCCCCCCCCCCACCCACTTTATCTCTGTAACCCTGCATTTCCAATGGCTAATCCATCTAACGTACACACCCCTGGATACGATAGGCAATTTCTCATGGCCAATCCACCCAACCTGCACATCTTTGGACTGCGAGAGGAAACTGGAGCACTCAGAGGAAACCCACAAAGACACCAGGAGAATGTGCAAACTCCACACACGCAGTACCTGAATATGGAATTGAACCTGGTGCTGTGAGGCAGCAGTGCTAACCACTGGGCTACTGTACTGCCCTATTCACTCCCCCCACATAAGTTTATAAATCTCTATCAAGGTCACCCCTCAGCCTCCAAAGCTCCAGTGAAAATAGACACAATGTATTCAGCCTCCTCTTGTAGTTCAAACCTTCCAACCCTGGCAACATCCTGGCAAATCTTTTCTGAACCCTTTCACAACATCTTGTCTATAGCAGGGAGACCAGACCTGAAACAGTATTCCAAAAGTGGCCTAGCCAATGTCCTGTACAGCTACAAAATAACCTCAGGTCCTATACTCAATGCACTGACCAATAAAGGAAAGCATACCAAATGCCTTATTCACCATCCTACCTACCTGTGACTCCACTTTCAAGGAGCTATGAACCTGCACTCCAAGGTCTCTTTGCTCGGCAACACTCCCCAAGACCTTACCATTAAATATCTAAGCCCTGCCCTGATTTGCCTTTCCAAAATGCAGCACCTCACATTTATCTAAATTAAACTCCATCTGCCATGCCACGGCCCATCTGGTCAAGGCCCAGCTAAACGTCTCATCCAAACACTATAGCTCCCCCTCAGTGCTGTGCTGGAGTGTCTTTGAGCTCAATATCCTAGAGTAGGACTCAAACATGAGAACCTTGTGACTCGGGAGGGGAGAGTGATACCGACTTAGCCATGGCTGACAGTGAGGGTTCAGAGGGCATCACTATGGGACCCAGACCACAGTATGGATCATATTACCCACCTCTGTGCTGGATGTGGGTCTCATGAAAGAAATGAGCATCCCCTGCATTTATAAATCCCAGATCCCAGCTCTCTTTCACAAATGACCACAGTAGTAGCAGAATTAGACCTTTCAGCCCATCTAGCCTGCACTGCCATTTGAAAACCTTGGAGTGAAGTCAAGAGAGGTCTAGGCCACCAGCTGAAGAGCTGGTGAGAGCACAACCAATGCTTCCCTTCAGGATAATTTGCTTGCAGCCTACTCTGCTCCGGCACTTCAGAGGGTGGGTCTGCCCCTGGGGTATCCCCAAAGGGTGGGTGATTTTAAAATACTTTTTCCGAGAAACGGTGCCAGGGACCCGGATTTGATCCCAGCCCCGGGCGACTGTCTGTGTGGAGCTTGCACATTCTCCCCGTGTCTGTGTGGGTTTCCCCCGGGTGCTCCGGTTTCCTCCCACAGCCCAAAGATGTGCAGGTTAGGTGGTGTGGCCATGGTAAATCACCCATAGTGGCAGGGATGTGCAGGCCAGATGGGTTAGCCACGGGAAATGCATGGTTACAGGTGTGGGGTTGGCGCTGTGCCTTAGTGGGATATTTGTCAGATGGTCAGTGTAGACTCAACGGGCTGAATGGCCTTTTTCTGCACTTAGGGATTCTTTGATGCTAACTCCAGGAGTGAAGTCGTGGGACTGAAATGGTTAACCTGTGACATCCACAACTGTCTTCTTTTGTCCTGGGTAGAGTTTCCTACAATACCCGATCCTCGTTGATTCCAGTTTTACCAGGGCTCTTTGAAGCCACACCCTGTCAAATGTAGCCTTGACATCAAAGGCAGTCGCTCTCACCTCATGTACGTGTGTCAAATTTTGTTTGGTAATGAATCATAGAATCCTTACACTGTAGAAACAGGGCATTCAGCCCATTGAGTCCACCCTAACCTTCCAAAGAGCACCTCACCCAGACCTAGCCTATCCCTGTAACCCTGCATTTCCCACGGCTAATCCACCTAGCCTGCATAGCCCTGGACACTATGGGTAATTTAGCATGGCCAAACCACCTGATCTGCACATCTTTGGACTGTGGGAGGAAACCAGAGCACCCAGAGGAAACCCACGCAGATACAGGGAAAATGTGCAAACCCCACACAGACAGGCGGCAGAGGGTGGACTTGAAGCTGGATCTGGGATGCAGCAGTGCTAACCACTGAGCCACCGTGCTGCCCTTTTAATAATATTTAAATGTTACAGCATTTTATTACATTAAAGGCACTCCATAGATACACATGCTTGTATATTGTATACACATGCCTATATGGGAGCAGTGTTGCAGCTTATCAGAATCTATTACACTATCTTGCTTCCTGATGATTCTGTGGGATTTACTTATTAGCGTGCATTAGTGTGTTGACCAGGATTGCAGAGTGTAAAATGTGTGTGCCACACTCCGCTGTGTGACATTTTACTGTCTCTTCACTGACCCTGGGTGAAGAGTTCCCAGTATCTGCTCCTGGGATCCCAATTACAAATGGCGCAATGGGCTCAATTTCCTATTAAAACGAGCTGCAGGTTGCTCTGGGATTGAATATTAATCAGTCCTCAAATCTGTGCCATTTCTAAATCGTGGATCTAAAAAAGAAAACTGTATTTTGCCCCAAGCCCAGCTGCTTCGTGCAAAGCTAAATGTCGGTTGTCATGGTGCAGTTTCAAAGTGCACGATTGCTTGTCTTGGCCTGTCTCCCTTCTCCTCATTTCCTGTGAAATCCTGGTTGCTATGGATATAAATGTTTCCGCTGGCAGTGCACTCGTGTGGGAAGAGCCTGGGTATGGAAAGAACCAGAACCTGTTGAACAGGAGAGCTGGGAAAGCGAGGACAGGAGCAGGGCAAAGGTCAAGTAGGCCAAGAGTTTCACGAAGGGACTCTGAGGCCAAGGCTTTTGAAGCATTGGCTTGTGATTCAGGTTCCCCAAGGCATTACAAGCTTCAGGGAATCTTAGGTGCAGATTGCCATGATCTAATTGCATGTTGAACCAAGCTAGTCATAGAATCAGAAGCTCGGAAACATTCCCTTCAGTCCAACTCATCAACGACGAGCAAGTTTTCCAAATTAAACTTGTCCCACTTGCCTGCCCTTGGCTCATACCCTCTAAACCTTTCCTATTCACTTACCTGTCCAAGTGTCTTTTAAATGTTGTGTCGGTGCCTGCATTTCCCACTTCCTCTCCGATACAGAGCTGTGTGATTTCACTTTCAATAAAGGAATAGATCACCTTGCGCTCCCCACCTACTGCAGCAGGTGATCTCAAAGGGATCCCTGACAAATCAATACATGCAACAAGACCTAGGACCAAGACAGTGCGCTGAAGTTTCACCATGACACCAGCCAGAGAAGAGGGCGGATGAGTGAACAAAGAACATGTGAGCACAGCAACAGGCCCTACGGCCCTCCAAGCCTGCGCCAATCTAGATACTCTATCTAAATCTGCCATCTATTTGCTAAGGATCTGTATCCCTCTGCTCCCTGCCCATTCATGTATCTGGACAGATACATCTTAAAATGATGCTACTGTTCCTGCCCCAACCACCTCTGCTTGCAACGCATTCCAGGCACCCACCACCTTCTGTGTAAAGAACTTTCCACGTTTATCTCCCCTAAACTTTTCCCCTCTCACTTTGAACTTGTGACCCCTAGTAATTGAATCCTCCACTCTGGGAAAAGTTTCTTGCTATCCACCCTGTCTATACCCCTCATGATTTTGTAGACCTCAAGCAGGTTTCCCCCTCAACCCCCATCTTTCTATTGAAAACAATCCTAATCTACTCAACCTTTCTTCATAGCTAGCACCCTCCATACCAGGCAACACCCTGGTGAACCTCCTCCGCACCCTTTCCAAAACAACCACATCCTTTTGGTAATGTGGTGACCAGAACTGTATTAGTATTCCAAATGTGGCCGAACCAAAGTCTTATACAACTGTAACATGGCCTGCCAACTCTTGTACTCAATACCCCATCCGATGAAGGAAAGCATGCCGTATGCCTTCTTGACCACTCTACTGATCTGCATTGTCACCTTCAGGGAACAATGGATCTGAACACCCAGATCTCTCTGTACATCAATTTTCCCCAGGACTTCTCCATTGACTGCATAGATCGCTCTGGAATTGCAACTTCCAACATGCATCACCTCACATTTGTCCATATTGACCTCCATCTGGCATTTCTCCATCTGCCCAGCTCTCCAATCTATCTATTTTCTGCTGTATTCTCGGACAGTCCCCTTCAATTTCTGCTACTCCACCAATCTTAGTATCATCTACAAACTTGCTAATGAGACAACCTACACCTTCCTCCAAATCACAAACAGCAGTGATCCCAGCACGGATCCCTGTGGAACATCACTGGTAACAGTTCTCCATTTTGAGAAACTCCCTTCCACTACTACTCTGTCTCCTATTGCCCAACTAGTTCTCTATCCATCTAGCTACACTACCCTGGACCTCACGAGACTTCACCTTCTTAATCAGCCTATGATGGGGAACCTTATCAAATGCCTTACTAAAGTCCATGTGTATGACATCTACATCCCTTCCCTCATCAATCAACTTTGTCAACTCCTCAAAGCATTCAATTAGATTTATAGGACATGACCTTCCCTGTACAAAACCATGCTGCCTATCACTAATAAGCCCATTTTCTTCTAAATTGGTATGTATCCTATCCCTTAGTATCTTCTCCAGTAGTTTCCCTCCCACTGACGCTGGCTTACAGGTCTGTAATTACCTGGATTATCCCTGCTACCCTTCTTAAACAAGGGGACATCAGCAATTCTCCAGTCCTGTGGGACTTGCCCCGTTTTCAAGGATGCTGCAAAGATATCTGTTAAAGCCCCAGCTCCTCTCTCACTTCCCTCAGTAACCTGGGATAGATCCCATCGGTCCTGGGGACTCGTCCACCTTAATGCCTTTTAGAATACACAACACATCCCCCCTCCTTATGCCAACATCATCTAGGGTAATCAAAAATCCATCTCTAACCTCAGCATCCGCTATGTCCTTCTCCTCGGTGAATACCGATGCAAAGTACTCATTAAGAATCTCACTCAGTTTCTCTGACTCCACATACAACTTTCCTCCTTTGTCCTTGAGTGGGCCAAGCCTTTCTCTCATTACCCTCTTGGTCCTTATATATGAATAAAAGGCTTTGGGGTTTTCCTTAACCCTGCTCGCTAAGGATATCTCATTACATCTTTTAGCCCTTTTAATTCCTCATTTCAGATTGGTCCTACATTCCCAAGTTTTGTTTGACTTCAGTAGTTTAGTCCTTATGTATACTGCCTTTTGCCTCTTAGCTCGTCTCACAATTTCACTTGTCATCCATGGTTCCCTAATCTTGCCATTTCTATCCCTCATTTTCACCGGAACATATCTCTCCTGAACTCTTAGCAACCATTTTTCAAAGCCTCCTTCATATTGAATATGGATTTCCCTTCAAACAGCTGCTCCCAATCTCCATTCCCCAGCTCCTGCCGAATTTTGGTGTAATGGCCTTCCCCCAATTTAGTACTCTTCCTTTAGGACCACTCTCATTTTTGTCCATGAGCATCTTAAAACTTATGGAATTGTGATCACTATTCCCCCACAAAGTAATCCCCCACTGAAGCTTCAATAATCAGACCGGGCTCATTTCTTAACACCAGGTCCAGTATGGCCCCTTCACAAGTTAGACTACTTACATACTGCTCTAGAAAACCCTCCTAGATGCTCCTTACAAATTCCGCTTCATCGAATCCTCTAATCTCAGTCAATGTTGGGAAAAATAAAATCGCTATCACCACCACCCTGTACCTTTCTATGATCTCTCGACACATTTGTACCTCTATCTCACGCTTGTTGCTGGGAGACCTGTAGTACAGCCCCAACATTGTTACCACACCCTTCCTGTTTCTGAGCTCTGCCCATATTGCCTCACTGCTCGAGTCCTCTATAGTGTCCTCCTTCAGCAGAGCTGTGAAATCATCTTCTTCCAGTCAGGCAACTCCTCCCTCCCTTTTACCTTCCTCTCTATTCCAACTGAACCATCGATATCATGGGACATTTAGGTTAGATTAGATTCCCTACAGTGTGGAAACAGGCCCTTCAGCCCAACCAGTCCACACCGATCGTCCGAAGAGTAACCCACCCAGACCTCTAACTAATGCACTGAATATTATGAACAATTTAGCATGGCTAATTCACCTAACCTGCACATATTTGTAACCGTGAGAGGAAACTGGAGCGCCCAGAGGAAACCCACACAGACAAGGAGAGAATGTGCAAACTCCACACAGACAGGCACCCGAGGCTGGAATCGAACCTGGGCCGCTGGTGCTGTGAGGCAGCAGTGCTAACCAGAGCCACAGTGCCGCCTCATGCCCCAATCATGCCCTTCTCTCAACCAAATCTCAGTAATAGCAATAACATCATACTCCCATGTACTAATCCAAGCCCTAGGTTCATCTGCCTTACCTATTACACTTCTTGCATTAAAACAAATGCACCTCAGACCACCAGTCCCTCTGCATTCATCCTCCACTTCCTGCCTACACTCTTCCCCTTAGTCACGCTGACTTCATTATCTAGTTCCTTACAGACTTTAATTACTACCTTCTTCCTGTCCACTAACCTCCTCATTTAGTTATCCTCACCCTGCCACATTAGTTTAAACCTTCCCCAAGTGTTAACAAAAGGACATTAGTTCCAGTCCAGCCCAGGTGTAGACCATCCAATGTGTAATCGTCCCACGTCCCCCAGAAACCATTCCCAATGTCCCAAAGGTCTGAACCCCAACCTTCTGTACAATCTCGCAAGCCACCCATTCATCCTGAATATTCTCTCATTCCTACTCTGACTCACACATGGCACTGGTAGCAATCCTGAGATTACGACCTCCGAGGTCCTACTTTTTAACTTGGCTTCTAACTTCCTAAGTTCTTTGTGTAGAACTGGTCCTTCCTCATCAAAAATCATAAAACCAATGAGCAATGGTCACCTACCAATTGGCTCGAGGTGGGTTATTCTAGGGTGAAATTCTCCAGAAATTCCCCTTGTTACCAACTAACTGGTGGATGTGTGTTCATGTTCAATGGTACCTATGCTACGACTGTTAGGAAGCTCCCCATCCGATTTGCTATTGGCATCGTCGGACCAGTAACCATTCCCCGTCTTTATGACATCAAAGTCCCTCATAGACTTTCGTCCCGATCTATCTCCAAGGAATTCTGTGAGCAGTGGAAGGATCCTAAGACCCTTGGGTTCTCCATGGGGTACGGTTTCCTGGGTACCCTCAGTCTTGGTGGGTCAGCAGGAGTGATAGTCGCCAAGAACCGAAATTTCTAAATCTGTGGCCTCACCATCCTAGGAAACGCCACCGCCAAGGCCCTCAATAGCATGAATAAGGAACTCAGGGAATTGCAACTTTTTGCCTTACAAAACCGTTATGCCTTAGATTACCTGTTGGCTAAGGAGGGTGGTGTATATAAGGTGATTAGTAACATGTGCATTACTAATACCACCGACTCCTATTACAATGTGACCCGAGAGATAGAGACCATAAAAATCTCACATTGAAGGAACGCAGGAGGGCCCCTCTGTGGGATGGTAGCCTTTTAACTTACTGGGCAATTTCTGGGGCATGATCAGTCATTATGCCTCTATTATTCTGTTACTTGTTGGGGTTCTAGTTTTGCTTAAATGCTTGCACGGTATTATTTCCTGCCGACAACCTTTTATCGGCCCAAATATGTGATTATGGAATCATCAAAAGGGGGGGGGGATTGTAAGAATGGTACATTTTAGGCTACATTTTAGCTTGCTTGAAACGGATATAACTGATATGTTAAACAAAATGGTGTCGGGGGCAGGGTGTTTGCTTTCACATGGCAAAGTGTAAACAAAGAAAATAAAGAAACAAAGAACAGCAAGATAATGAGTGCACATGACCAAAGGCTCGTCCCAGCAGTAACTGAATTGGGGGCAGTTACACACGAAACTGCACAAAACACCTCTCTTTTTTAAAAAAAAGGTATAAAAAGCCTTGCTTTGTGTAAGCACACATGGGAGAGCACTTGCAGCACTGCTTAGTGTGTAAGCACACACTCGGGATTCCTGGGGTCCCCCCGCCATGTGGTGAGAAGCAATCAATAAAGGATCTTTAATACTTTAAATCTTTCCTTGTTCTCTCGTTTTTAGGCCAAGCGAGCTTTAACAGACACACTTCTTGCATGTGAAGGAGCCAGGGACATCAGCATGTCCCTGAGCTTCCACCTTGAGCTACCTTAACTTACCAAAATCCTCACCTTATCGACACACTACAGAGTCCCTTTGGTTTTGGTTAGAGGAGGGGGGGGCGGCTGAAAGATACTACACGGTCTCGGGTTCAGCCACTGCCCAAACATATCAGCTTTTTACATGGTTTATTTACCTTCCCAGCAGCCCTCGGTCCTCGTTCTCTCCACCCTCGCTACAATTAAAATGGAGGCCCATTAAATTAGGGTGGGGGGAGAAAGGCCGGGGGAGGGGAACCAAGTGTTGTCCGGAATTTTGAAAAAGATTTTTCCCTTAACTGGCACAGAGTCAACTTTCCTGACTATTGGAGGGGAGCAGGCAAGAGTTTGCAGCTCAAAGACCAAACTGAGGCTTCCCAGCATCACTCGCAGTGCAAGGGAGGTAACTGGGAGACCACTCTAAAAGGGACTTGTAATGCTGAAGAAATGTGAACAAAGAAAATAATTTGCACTTGTACAGCTTCTGTCACAACTCCAGGATGTCCCAAAACACTTCAAAGCCAATGACATACAGTGGAAATGGAGGAAATGCAGCAGTTAATTTGCACACAGCAAGCTCCCACATAAACAACCCACAATGATGTGGATGATCTGATGATTTTGTTAATGCACAGATATGAGCCATTATCCATATATCCCCATTATACTGCAGGGTAGACCCCGCCTTGTAAGCAGCCGTTGCATTGGAATTTGTGCACTTGTTTTGTCTGTATTTGTCCCAACACAAAAAGCCTTGACCATTTTGCAAAGGTGTCTATGATGTAGATAAATCCATTCCTACATGATGGAAAAGTGTCTACATAGCTAATTTGTAGATTTGCCCAGGGCCTTCCACTGGATGGGTGTGTCTCAGTTCTCCCTCTAGAGCAAACTGCCTGGATTATTTTGGGTGCAAACTATAGTTCCCTATGTAGTGTGCAACATCCTTATGTAACTTGGGGTACAGGGCTGAGTGTGTGATTCTCCCAAAAAATGTGGGAGACAGGCAATCTAGCCCTAAAACAACATTGAAATGGACCAGTCAGGTCAAAAGAGCTTAATCGGAGTTGTAAGGACTCAATGATTCTAATTGCATGGTGTACGGGGTGGGGGAGGGGGGTGGTGGAGAGGGCGGGTGGGGTGGGGTGGGGGGGGGGGGGGGGGGGGGGGGGGGGGGGGGGGGGGTGGCGGGCTGGTGATCTAACCAAGTTTAATAAAGGTGTTGCAGAACAACCGTACATTTTAACTCTATCATCAAGAAACACAACCGAATGAGTATTTGTTCTTTTCTGACCTTGTTGACCAACCTTTCAAAGATGGATGTGTTGTGCTTTGCCCATCTGCCTTCACATGGACTAACACCTTCCTGCTAATGAGTAGCTGCCTTCCTCTTCCTATCAAAAATATATTCATTTTTGTCATACTTCATTTACCAATTATTTGTGCATTCAGCCAGTTCATGAATGTCCTTTAATTTGTTGCAGCCCTCCTCAGCATTGACTATGTCGTACAAATATCACCCATAATCTTAGAAATTGGGTTTTTAATTCCAATGTATTAACATAAATTGAGTAACAGGACACAGTAGTTGTAGAACACCACTCTCCACTTTCAGTTACTCCATAGAATGAACCTTCAGTTGCTCCCTGTCTTTTCTAGCTTGAAGCCAGCTAGCAAACCTGTCCAGACTATCTACAGTCTCTGATGTCATTCTCTATCAATCCGACAATCAGCAGAGCAGATCTGGTTATTTCAGTCAGCCTGTTCAGACACATCCCTGAGCAGGTGTGGCTTGAACTTGAAGCTCAATAGAATCAGATCTAAGCTCTGCCGTTCTGCCACAACCACCTATGATGGTAGACAATTAACAAGTGGAGGAGGAGGAGGCTCCACTAATCTCCCCCTCCTCAAGGGTGAGGAAGCAGAGGAGACCAGTGCAGAAGCATATGCAACCACCTTCAGTTAGATTATCCACTCTATCTCGACCTCTTTGGGGTTCTCGGCCTCACAAATACCAGTCTTTGATTCACCCCAGTCCTCATGGTATCAGGGGGATCACACACTTATATGAGAGATGTTCTCTCCAAAATGGGCTCTGGGGAGGGAATCTGCAATTGGATCAGACTGCTCTACACCAACATTGTCAATGCAGTCTCAATCAATGGGTGGGAATCAGCTAGCTTCCCAGTCAGATCTGGAGTCAGGCAGGGCTGCCCCCTCTCTCCTGCCTTGTTTGTGTACTGCGTAGAGCCATTTGCCGAGTCCATCAGGAAGGATGCGAGCCTGAGAGGGGTGACTATTCCTGGCAGCGGGGGCCTGCAGGTCAAGGCCTCCCTGTACATGGATGACGTTGCCGTTTTCTGCTTGGGTTTGCTGTCAGTGCACAGACTCATGTGCATACGTGACCAGTTCGAACGGGCCTCAGGGCCAAGGTAGACCGAGGCTTTGCTCTTCAGGAACTGGGCCGACCATTCCTCGATCCCCTTCACCGTCAGGACTGACCACCTGAAGGTGCTGGGTATTTGGTTCAGGGGGGACTAGGGCGTGCGCCAAGTTTTGGGAAGAGCATATCAGCAAAGTGAGGCAGAAACTGGGCAGATGGAAGCTACGGTCGCTCTCCATCGTGGAAAAAACCTGGTCATCAGGTGTAAGGCACTGTCATTGCTGTTATACGCGGCACATGTCTGGCCTATTCCCAGAACCTGTGCTGCTGCAGTCATCCGGGCAATCTTCCAATTTATATGGAGGTCAAAGATGGACCGGGTCTGAAGGGACTCGACGTATAAAGATCTGGGCAACGGGGGAAAAAAATACACCCAATACCACCCTCACCCTGATGGCCACCTTTGTGTGTGGCTGCATCAAGCTGTGCGTGGATCCCCGGTACGCAAACACCAAGTGTCACTATGTACTGAGGTTCTACCTGTCCCCGGTGTTGCGAAGGATGGGCCTGGCCTCGCTGCCGCGGAACGCTCCGAGTCGTTGGACTATTCCGTATCACCTGTCCTTCGTGGAGACGTTCATTAAGAAAAACATCTTTGACCACAAGTCCATCAGGAAGTGGTCAGCACGTAGTGTCCTCGAGACCCTTTGGGAAAAGGAGAGGGTGGATCCTATCGAGCGGTTCCCTGAGCAGACTGTCAAAGCCATTTGGCAGAATTCCTCATCGCCAGAACATTCCAACAAGCACCAAGACATGGCTTGGCTGGTGGTGAGAAGGGCTCTGCCCGTGATATCCTTTATGCACGTCCGGACTCTCAGCCGCACTGCATGCTGCCCTCAAAGCGGCTGCGGGGGAGACGAGACTGTCACACACCTCCTTCTACAATGTGCCTACGCAGAAGAAGTCTGGAGAGGAATGCAGTGGTGTTTGTCAAGGTTCGTCCTGAGCAGCGCTGTGACGTGGGACTCCGTGCTCTACAGTCTGTTCCCCGGGACACACACCGAGACGAACATCAACTGCACCTGGAGGATCATCAACTCGGTGAAGGACACTCTCTGGGTGGTCCGAAACCTGTTGATCTTCCAGCTGAAGGAGCTGACCCCGACTGAGTGTTGCGGGCTGGCACATTCCAAGGTCCAGGACTACGTGTTGAGGGACGCGCTGAAGCTTGGGGCAACTGCCACCAAGGCGCGGTGGGGAAAGACCACCGTGTAATATCTGCCTGCCAGAAGAACAGGGGGCCCACGTAGTCATTTGGGCTCTGCTGACACCTCAGCAGAAGAGCTGGATAGTAAATGTACAGACTTGTATATCGGAAAAATAAAGTTCGATGTCTGTGTGTAAAGCAATGTAATGTGTGCACAAAAGTGGCATGACCAATTGTATAGAGAGCCAAATAATTTTATGAATAAAGTATATTTTTGAAATTAAAAAAACATAGTGACTTTACTAATTTGTTGATACTAGGAATAGCAATGTCAAACAAAATTCAAGCAATGATACTGAGTGCTTATGCTCCAGAAATGGCTTTGTCCATAACCACACTATTGTAATACAGCTATCACACTGGCATCTGCCTAACTGTGTGGAAATATCACTGGAGTGGCAATCCGGATCCCCAGGTTACTAATCTGAGGATATGGGTCTCTATTTGAATTCAGTAAAACGTGGAACTCAAAACTAGTGTAATGGCTGATGATTTGTCATGGATTTGGAGGTGCTGGAAAAGCACAGCAGTTCAGGCAGCATCCGAGGAGCAATAAAAAGATGATTTGTCATCAAAACCCATCTGGTTCACAAATGCCCTTGAGGGAAGAGTATCTGCAATCCGTATTGGTTTGGCCTATACTCGACTCCAGACCCACAGCAATGTGTTTGACACTTCTGGTAAATCAAGATGTACAATAAATGATGTGGATTAATTAGAAAAGCATTAAAAATCATCTCAGCTCCAGGACATCACTGCAGGAGTTGCTCAGGATAATATCCCAACCATTTCAGTGCTTCATCAATGATTTTCCCTGGTCAGATATGGGGATGTTTGTCAATGATTACACAACGTTCATGATCCCTTTGCCACTTCAACAGCCCAGTCTGTTTTCAGCAAGACCTGGACAACATTCAGGTGTGGATTGATAAGTGACAAATAACATTCACAGTACAGGCCAGTGCCAGGCAATCAACCATCTCAAACAAGACTGAATCTAACCATCGCCCTTTGGCATTCAATGGCAAAACTGAGCAGGTTGAGGTTCTGATTGACTAAGTCCGAGCATTAATCCCTGCCCTTTGCAGCATTGGTAGATATTACAGGAGGTAGCTCTAGGGTGACAGGTTTTCTCTCAATTAAGTTAGGGAGAATGGTACAGGTCAAATCATTATCCAGTAAACCTAGAAGGATGCATGCACACTTGCAGGCTGGTTGACCACAGGATCTATAGTTAATTAGCTTACCTTACTACCGAGAAGGAAGAGTTATTTGTGTGAGGTGCTGGAAGTTACTGGTGGAACATTTGCAAACGCAGACAAAACATGCGCCCCCCCCCCCCCCACTCCTCTGCCAACTCAAGTAGATATAAATGACCTCTAAATGCAAAGCAGCAAAAGAGGTTTCCCCAGCATTCTGGTCAATATTCACCCACATTGCAAAAACAAACCTTATGATCACAATTACATTGTTATTTGTGAAAGCTTGTCATGTATGGAGAACAAACCTCAGTTAGCCGAACATTAATATCCAAATTTCGGATTATCTGAACAAGATTCCAAGGTCCTATAAAAATGTTATCCATTATCCAAACAACCAATCAGTTATCCGAACAAAATACTGCCCACCCGTTTTGTTCAGATAATTGAGGTTGTTCTGTAAATGAATTGCTGTTTATTTCTATATTACAACAGCAATCGCACTTCAGACATCTGGAAGGTAGCAAAGGTGCTATACAAATGCCAGTTCCTTCTTGACATGGTATGTGTATCACAAGAAGGCAGCAGCATGCCTTTCATGAGATTGGAATGTAGTTAAGGAACAGAATGATCAAAACTGAACTCCATGACTAAAAAAGGTCAAACTATGCTGAATGGTTTTTCCACACACTAAATCCCCCTCTCTCTGATCTCTTTGCTCTAATTCCACAGGAACACTTCAAGTTAAATTGGTAGCAGGAAAAGACTCAAAATATTGTCTCTGAAACAAATATTCTCACCATAATTAGTCAAGCTTCAGGCCAGACTTGTGAGCTCTCCGTGCCCAATGTAAAGAGCCAGTGGCCTGTGCCAATCAGTAGTGCTCCTTTGACCAAATGTGTGAGTGTGTGAGTGTGTGAGTGTGTGAGTGTGTGAGTGTGTGAGTGTGTGAGTGTGTGTGAGAGTGAGAGAGTGAGAGAGAGACAGACAGACAATGTCTGTCCTCAATAGCAGAGGGCAACTCCCACTGTGGCAGACGGCTAGAAATAGACTGGGAGGAAGGCAAGCATCAAGAGAGACAGGCAGAGACAGAGAGACATCAGGAGGGAGGCAATGGTCTAGTCGTATTAGCACTGATAAGCCACAGACCCAGGTAGTATTCTTGGGATGTGGTTTGAATTTGAATTTGATAAATATCTGGAATTAAGAGTCAAATGATGACCATAAATCCATTGTTGATTGTCAGTGAAAAATTAGTCAGGTTCACTAATATCCTTTAGGGAAGGAAACTGCCATCCTGACCTGGACTGGCCTACATGTGACTCCAGACCCACAGCAACGTGGTTGGTACTTACTTGGGATGGGCAATAAATGCTGGCGCAGCCAGTGATGCCCTTATCCTGCAACTGAATTAAGAACAAGATAGAGACACTTGAATGGGAGAGTTAGTGCGCAGGGAAGTGAAGCCAGGAACACAGGAGACTGAGAAAGTTGGGTTGGAAAGGTGCAGAACAGTCTCGCTGGGAGGTGAAAATCAGAGAGAGAAAGCATAGGAGACAGAAAGAGAACAAGAGAAAGTTGACATGAGAGAACGAGTGTAAACCAGGCAAAGTTAGCAAGGCAATCTAAGTATTGATTGTATACAAAGGAGGAGAAAAGTAAAAGTCAAACATCTTCAACACTGCTGCTTGTGTCCTTCCTCTCCAGCTATTCTGAATCTGTTGGTACTGGAGCACCTTCATGTGGAACAGCTGGCATTCCTGTGAGAGTCCCAGCAGTGACATTTGGACAGGCTGGTTCACCGCGAGGGAATTGCTATGCTTGAATTGTATCACCCGGTCACGTTGGTTATGCACTTTTTCTCAGTAATGTGTGGAGGGAACGATGCAGAGGGGAAATGGGATTCACATCTAGCTTTCCTCCTTGTAGCCACAGAGCCCCGAAACTGAGCAGTTTCTTCTCTGTCCCGAGGAGACTAAGGGAGCGTGGGGGCAGAGGGAAAAGAGTATGTCTGAAAGTTTCAGCAGCAGATGGGCTGAGGCAGGGCCCAAATCAGACAATGTCCCAGAGCAACAGGAAACACTGGAGATGAGAAACATAAATACAAGAACCCAAGTCATCCAAAACTCTCCCAAAACATCCAGCAGTTGTTTCACACTAAAACACATGAGGTAATGTCTGGTAGTGATCATGGCGTTCACAGAGGATGCTCTCTAGAGGTTCAGAATAACTGTTAAAGCAAGCCTTGGACATATGGTTGTCCAGTTATTTGGAAAGAACATTTAGAGGGAGCTTTATGTTGGAGCAGTCTTTCAATCTCATGAGATAAACATGTTATTTAACATCTTGCAACCCTGCTGTTTCTTCAAACGGTTCAGTATTAACCATGGCTCACTTTGTCTAATGCTCACATCGGAGTTGTAGGATGATGTGTCTAAGTATCATATCAAGATTTATAAGTCCATGCAGTATCAAGGGAGCTCTGTGCTGCTGTAGGAGGTGCTTTTTGGATGGCATATTAAATTACAAACTAGCTGAAAGCAGTCTTAAATAATGTGGCCCCTTCAGCCTGTTCCACTATAGTGTGTTGAATTTCATAGACCCGTCTACCAACCCTCCCCCACCACCCCAACAACTCTCAGTGTCTCTGCCTATCTATCCAGCTCTGTGTTAAAAGTATTCAATATCATCCTCTTCCAAAATCACACAATCCCCAGAAAAAACAAACGTGGTCACTCAAGTTTAACATCCTTACTTTATAGACATGGAAAATGCTGAAGAAACTCAGATCTAGAAGCATCTATCAAAAGAAATAAGAATTGGTGGGACAGCGTAGAGGGAGATTTACTTACTAACCACAGCTCAGGAGTTGTCGTTCCCCCAGGAATGTTTAATGGGAGAATGTAGGAGGTGGTTTAATTTGGCTACAGTTTTGCTCCACAATCCTGATCAACAGGCACCCAGTGAGGGGAAGGGCCAACCTGCTTGTGGGTCTGCTCCTGGGCCTACCCAAGGTGGTCATTAAAAGGTTCAGGCAGTGGGCTGGGGAAGGGGGTGTCACTATTCCTAACTGTCTGCCCCTCTTTCATAGCTACGTCAATGCTGGAGTGTCCTTGGAAGAGACCATGCAGTGCTCATCCATTCAATAGAGACCTTTAGAGACTGTTGGGCATCACAGGGCCTGGGGTGAATCATCATCCCAAATAATGTTATTTTAATTTAGTAAGTTTCTGTTTATCCCGCTAAACCTTTCCTAGCCACGAACCTATCCAAATGTCTTTTAAATGCTGTAACTATACATGCACCTACCATTTCCTCTGGCAGTTCACTCCACATACGAACCCAAATAAGTTGCCCCTCAGGTTCCTTGCAAATCATTCTCCCCTCACCCTAAAAATATGCCCTCTAGTTTTGAACTCCCCCACCCTAGGGAAAAGATCTTTGCTGTTCACCTTGTCTATGCTCATGATTTTATAAACCTGTATAAAAGGTCACCCCTCAACCTCCTACACCCCAGTGGAAAACATCCTAGCCTATCCAACGTCTCCTCATAACTCTAATCCTCCAGTCCTGGCAAAGTCCTGAAAACCTTTTCTGAAATCTCTCCAATTTAATATTCTTCTTCCTATAGCAAAGCGGTCAAAACTGCAGAAGGGGAGGCCTCACCAACATCCTGTACAAGCTCAACATGACATCCTGACTCCTATATTCAATGGTTTTAACAATGAAGGCAAGTGTGCTAAACACCTTCCAAACCACTCTGTCTACCTATGATGCAACTTTCAAAGAACTATGTGCCTGAACCCCCTCGGTCTCTCTCTGTTTGACAACACTATCCAAGGCCCTACCTTTAACTGTGTAAGTTCTGCCCTGGTTTGTTTTACCAAAATGCAATACCTTGCACTTATCCAAATTAAACTCCAAGTGCTACTTCTCAGCCCATTGGCCTGATTGACCAAGATCCCTTTGAAATCTTAGATCACCTTCTTCACTGTCCACTACACCATAAATTTTGGTGTCTTCCGCCAACTTACAAATCATGCCTCCTAAATTCTCAACCAATTTGTTTATATCCATTGCAAATAAAAGTGGACTCAACACCGATTCCCAAGGAACGCCGCTGGTCTGAAAAACAACCCTCCACCATTGCTCTCTGATGCTGATGACACGGTGGCTCAATGATTAGCTCTGCTGCCTCACAGCACTAGGGGCCCAGGTTTGATGGGGGTGGAATTTGTACGTTCTCTGTGTGGGTTTCCTCTGGGTGCTCCAGTTTCTTTCTATAGTCCAAAGATGTGCAGGTTGGATGAATTGGCTGTGCCAAATTGCCCATCGTGTCCAAGCTAGGTGGAGTAGCCATGGGAAATGCAGGGCTACAGGAGTAAGTTAAGGGGATGGGTCTTAGTGGAATGCTGTTTGGTGGGACGGTGTGCACTTGATGGGTCGAATGGCCTGCTTCCACTGTAGGGATTCTATGCTTCTCTGTTCCCTGAGTGTCAAGTCATTTTTGCATCTGACTGGCAAACTCTCCATGAATCCCGTGTGATTTTACTTTACTAACTAGTCTACCACACCTGAGCTTATCAGAGGCTTTACTAAAGCCCATGTGGACAACTTCTACCCTCTAACCCTTTGCGGTTACATCGTCAAAAACTGAATCAAGTTTCTGAGACACGATTTCCCCCACACACAGCCATGCTGACTATCTTTAATCAGTCCATGGAACTCATTGAGGGAACCTTACTGTCAGTTCACTTTTAGTTCAGTTTACTTTTACAGAGAGAGAACAAGCTTTACTTTCATTTTTGAAGAATAGGAGGAGGTATACTTTGTATGCTATCCTTTGTATGTTTTTCTCTTTCCAAGGTGCTGCCAAATCTGTTGAGTTTCTCCAGCATTTTCAGTGGTTTGTTTTAGATTTCCAGCTTCTGCAGTATTTTGCTTTTCTTAAACCTTACTTTTATGCTCAATTCCTCCTGTAATAAATAATAGCATTCCACGAGCCTGTTTTGCTGTAACTGCATTCGAGCTATTTGTATCGAATGCATTGGAACACTTGTATCCCATCCCTCTGTGTTTCCGAATTCTACTGTCATTCTGGTAAACAATACTGATTTTTCTATTCTTTATGATAAACTGAACTGTACCTCATTATACTTGATCTGCTGGATTATTTGCCCATTCACTAACTATCCAAACCAAGTCTGCAACCTTCTTGTGTCCTCTATGCTACATACTTGCCTACATATCTCATCATTTAAAAAATTTAGTTACAATATCTTCATCCTTTCATTTAAGTCATTGATGTCAGTTCTAAAACGTTGAGGGGTCAGGACAGACCCTACAGGATTCAACTTGTCCTGCTCTGCCAATGCATTCTGTCTGTTTTCTGTCAGTCAGCCAGCCAATCTTCTGTGTTACCCAACTTGAACCCTGACTTGGCGCAGTAGTCTTTCATCTGGCTCTTGGATTTTCAGAAGTAATTTCACAAGTACTGTAAATTGACTCTTCAAAGTGTGTAGAGATCCTACAGGACTAATATAAAAATCAGGGAGGTTCTTCCTAATGAGCTGGTTAACACTAAACATCAGTGAAACAAATGATCAGGTTGCTTGTTTCTTTGTTGTCTGTAGGTGCTTGATGTGTACAAGCTGGCTGTCACATTTCATATATTCCACAAAAACAATACTTAAAGTAGTCTGAGGCATGCAGAGGACAGGAAAGGTGTATGATCTTCCTTTGCTTTTGGTGGTACCATCACAGATGTTCACAACAACTGCCTGGTTACTCCTTTTCCATTCCACAAGTTAGTATCTAGAATTCCTGCTCCGCGGATGCTGCCTGACCTGCTGTGCTTTTCCAGCACCACTCTAATCTAGACTCTGGCTTCCAGCATCTGCAGTCCTTGTTTTTATTTAGAATGCCTTGCCTTTCAGATAGGGTCAATTGGAACATTCAAAGTGGGGTTTATTGAATATTGAAAAGGAAGGCAGGGTTAAAAGGCATGATTCACTAAGCAAATTGTTCATTTGGAGAGCTTTGGACACAAATTAATTGAACAGCCTTATTCTGCACTCTAATAATACTGAGACTTGGAGTAATCTGGGGAAAGGGCTGTCCAAATGCCAGTTGCCTACATTAAATGCCATTCCCGGTTTGTAGCACAGGTCTCAGTTAGAGTAGGAGACGTGCTGGCAGTATGAACTGGGTCTTAGGAGGTAGCACAACACACCTTGATACCAATTACTCGTATGTTTTAAACCTGCCCACCTCCATTCGGAGTGGAAGTAGTGGAGGATTGATATAAAAATAGTTGGTATTTCACTTTTGATCTGTGTGTGTTGAATTTCTATTCCTTTCTTTTTGTTAAGATTCACACCATCCCACGCTGGATTCCTGGTTCACCAACACTTGAACATAGAGGTTGACGAAGGGAGAAGGGGACAAGGCATCAGCCAGAAGCTCAGCTGGTAACTGCTTTGGAGAATGTGTTTGTTACAGAATAAAGTTCGATCTATCCTATTCTGTCCTATCAGATATTCCCAATGTTACACAACATGGTTTAGATGGAGAGTGAAGCTTTCTTTGTTCTGTCCTATTAAACACTCCCAGAGCAGGTCCAGTAAAGCACAGAGACAGAGTAAACGTCCCTCTAAACTGTGACAACAAACACTCCCAGAAGAGGTACAGCATGCGTCTGATACAAGAATAAAACGCTATCCACACTGTCACAACAAAGACCCCCATGACAGGTACAGCAAAGGGTTAGATATAAAATAAATCTTCCTCTATGCAGTTCTATCAATCAATCAATCAGAGCAGATTCAGAATGTGCTACATACAAAATAAAGCTCTTTCTACAAGCTATCACACCTCAGGCAGGAACAGAATACATTCTGGATTAAAATTTCCTCCTAATATTGAAGCAAGATGACATATGACTCACTGCATTGTCGTAGTACTTACCTCCCCCAATGCTAACATCACTGTGGCCCAGAGTAAGAAAGTTGCTCTCAGTGAGACTGAAATATGGTGGGTTTAACACAGTGCAAACACATTGTGCCTTCCTAGATGTATTGCACATGGCTTCTCGCAGCTGGGAGAGAAGATCTGCATCCCTTTGGCCTTGTTAGAGAGAGAGCTGGCTGAATTTAAAATGCTAGCCCCATGAAAGTGGAATACTAGCCGACCCAGAGCATTGCTCAATCCCAGGAACTGAGACACCGCCTCTAAACTTGGCAAGGTCGGCTTGTTTCCAGAACAAACATTATGTTAAATTTGAACTGCACCATCCCCCATTACTTGGGGAATTCTTTCACTTTATATACTTTATTTTCCAGTTGGTGATAGCTGAATGGAGATGAGGAGAATAGTGAAAATTATATTAAATTTACAGCAGCAGAAACAGGATATTGAGTCCAATAGGTCTATACTGTGTTATGGACTAGGCCAGACCACTCCAAACATTCTTCAGCAGGCAGCCCAGATCATAACTTTGCAATTTGTTGCAGTAAATGTACAGTG
This sequence comes from Hemiscyllium ocellatum, assembly GCF_020745735.1. Classification (NCBI taxonomy): domain Eukaryota; kingdom Metazoa; phylum Chordata; class Chondrichthyes; order Orectolobiformes; family Hemiscylliidae; genus Hemiscyllium; species Hemiscyllium ocellatum. Next base: position 36,140,827 of record NC_083408.1, read on the forward strand.
AACATTACCCGGGAGCAAGCTTGACTACTAGATTATAAAAACAGACAAAAATTTATTCACAACAATTACACAATTAAACACAAACAGAATAAAGAACCCCTACAGAATTCAACCTATCCAACTGGACTTAATGATCTGTTCTGAATATACACAACAGTCCCAATAAGCAAACTCCCTTTCAAAAAACAGTATAAATGGAACACATGCTTACAGGTTGAAGTTGAACAGCAGAAAAGAGAGAGTTTTCACACAGCTCCCTATTGAACTTCCCAGTTCAAGACTGAACTAAGAACTGCTCAGCTCAGCTGGAGAGCTGACCACTCCCCTCTCGTTATACAGATCACTTCTAAAACATGACCACTTTGGCCTGAAGTCTTATCTGCTTACATATAAACAAAAGGCCTCTCAAAATCCTTTTCTTCTCTGTACCAAACCAGTCTGATCGGACCCTGGCCTGGTTTATTACCCCTCGGAAAAAAACATCAAGGACAGAATCTCCTTGAGCCAAGGAACAGCTTTTAGAAAGAAAGTGACTAGCTTTGTGACAACTGGCATTTATGTAATACAGGAGTTTTTTTGCACATTATTGCATCTAATATTATGAACATTCCTGCCTTTCCTCTTCTCTCCAATCCACGTTCCCTTTAAATGCATCAAAACTGCTCTAGTCACCTTTACCACCCCTTGTGGTAATACATTTCACAGTCTAATCACCTCTAAAGAAGATTTTACCAAGCTCCCTTTTGGATTCAACGCTAACTATCCTACATCTGAGGCTCCTAGTTTTGGAGATCCCCAGAAGTGGATACAGTTACACATACATCCAACCCTCAAACCCTTTCATAATCTTACAGATCTCTGTAAGGCTGACCCTCAGCGTTCTCTTCTCTAGAGAACATGAGCCTGTTCGGTCTTTCCTAATAGTTACACAGGCTCTTGTTCCTGGCATCATTTCTGAGAATCTTTTATGCATAGTTTTTAGCCTGTACGTACTTTTCAAAAATTAAAATGGGACCAAAACTGTGTAGAGTGTTCATTCTAATCAACGTATGCTAGCGTTCTCAAGATAAAGCACGATGTCTTTTTTAATTTAAAAAAATCACAACTTTTAAGTGCTTTTTGTATCTGAACAGTTGGCTTAAGTGATGTTGAAAGTTGGCTAGTTGAGTCATTAGTTTCCTTCCCTCCTATCATAAGGCAACTAATTTCTTTCCCAGTAGTCCACTGGATACTGGGGACGTCACACACAGTGCTTTCAGAGACAACATTAACCGGCTGCTGCCAAAGCCCTGTGGCTTTGTGGTACCCTGCCTGGTTGCCAACTAACTGTGCCAACATCTCTGTGCTTCCACCCAGTGCTGTCTTTCACAAAACAAACAGCCCCAACTCTCGCAAACGCTACCCACCCTCAAATGCCGTGGTGAAGGAGCCAATCTCTCATTTCAACAGAGGTCCCATTTATTCCAACTGCATCAGCTGTAATATATATCATATACATGAGCAGCTTCCCTCTTGAACAACAGCCTCCTTGTTGCCTTGTGTCAATATAAAGGTAGTAATGGCTGGCAGCACTAAGCAGCATCATTTTGGATCCAAGTTCTATGCAGCATAGAGGGCACACAAAGAAGGAACAAGGAAAAAACCTAAATTTAAAAATAAGGAGGAATACACTAATGTCAGAGATAAGGAGAATTTTCCTTACTCTGAGAGCTGTGTACCTTTGGAATTCTCTACTCGAGGGGCAGTGGAAGCTCAGTCTTGTCCTATGTTTAAGGTAGAGATTGTTAGATTTCTGTCAATCATTGGTGGACAGAGTTATGGAGATGGGCTGGCTAAAACCAGTTGAAGTGTTCAATCAGCTAGGATTGTACTGGGATAATGGGGCAGGTTTGACAGGTTCCTCTGTTCCTAAGTCATGTTGTACATTTCCTGAGGACAGACCAATGTGTTTTATGGTCAATCAAGTATGTGTTAAGTGCAATTACTGTCATAATGTTGAAAAAAAATGGCAAGTTCCCATGGGCAATGATGAGGTACAACAGAACATCTGGCGTTAGGTGTTGGCTGAGGAGTAAATGTTGTCAAGGACACTAAAAGAATGTATTTCTTATTTCACCAGAGAAGGCAGACATATTCTCGGTGTAAAATCTTACCCGAGTCAGCACTTTCAACACCTTCTAGTTTCTGTTCAGGTTTCAGCAGTGGGATTTGAACCAAATGTTCAGGGTATAAGGGTCCTTCCACTCATCCACATTTGGCCCCTCACCAGATGATCCAAATCACACAGGGAAATGGAATTGGTAAGACTGTAACTCTTCACAGTAATTAGTCTATCGCTTTCCGTTCTGCTCACCTAATGTGGCACCAGGTCTATTTCTTCCAAAAAACAAGGATGCAATGGATCAGTATGCTTTACTTTGTTGGAGGTGCTGTAATAAATGCAAGTTGTTGTTAAGAACGAGGCAATGGAGAACACGTAAAGGCAAAACCTTTGAGGCTAAAACCTTAACTGGGAGAGTTACAACTATTGGGGTAAATTTGAATACACTGGAACTTTTCTCCAGCAAACATATGGTTAAGAGGTAGCCTCAGGTTTTTAAAATTATGATTGGTTTCGATCAGATCATGGAATGAGATAGAGTCATAGAGATGTATAGCATGGAAACAGACACTTTGGCCCAACTAGTCCATGCCGAACAGATATCCCATCCTGACGTTCTCATACAAACAAGGACAATAAGCATAAGATAGCTTTATGTAATATAGGGTGAAATAAAAATAAAAGTAAAACAAAATACATATTATGCAGGATATAAGATGCAGAAATAGGTCAGTTGGCAAAAGTGTTCTGCTCTGTTAGAGTTCCTTTCCATCCTTACTCATCAAAGACAACTGTGGTTGCCCATCCTCCCTCCTCCTCCAAATGGTTCTCTGGCTTTCCCTCAAGTACAACTGATCTTTCAGTTTGACCACTCTTTGGTGGAGTATTCCACATTCTCACCACTCTCTGGATATTGCGGTTCCTTCTGAATTCCCGAATGGATTTCTTGGTGACTGTCTTATATTGGTGACCTCTAGTTATGCTCTTGCCCACAAGAGGAAACATTCTCTCTGTTTCAGAACATGTCAGCGTCAGAAAGATGTCAATTAAGTTACCCCTCAGCCTCCTCCTTCCTGTCAATCTTTTCTTGATACCTGCACAATCCTGGTATTACCCTAAGCTTTCTCTGCACCCTCTTCAGTGCCTCCAGACAGTACTTATAACATGGCAACCAAGGTGGCAGTGCATGATTTTCTCTTTAAAAGAGTCAATACAGTCACAATGGATCGAATGGCCTTCTTCTGTGCTGTAACAGTTCTAACTACACTAGTGAGATCTAACAACATTCAATACAGGTTAAGCAGACCGTTCCTACTTTTGAATTATAACCATCCAGTAATAAAGTTGGGTGTGTGATGTACTTTTCTTTTGAAAAATGGTCTTGCTAACCTGTGGTCTTTCGCTGACATCTGATTCCATGCACACACCACCTCTTCATGAAAATGTTGGCCCTTAGGTCACTTTTAAACCGCTCCCTTAAACCTAGTTTTGGACACCTATATCCTAGTGAAAAAAAAAGACCCTGACTATTCAGCCTATCCATGCTCCTCATGATTTTATGAAATGAGATAAGAATTCAGATCCCAGAAGCAGCTAGAAGTCAGGAAAATGGAAGGAAGGGAGGGACTCCAGAAAATAGCAACCACCTGAGAATTTGTGTTTGCCCACTGTGATCAGTTTGTGCTTACGGCAGAATGTGTCTGGTCTAATAAGAAAAGCTGGCACTGGAAGAACTAGTTTTTGAGAATGTGATGGATGAAACAGATCAAGTATCAGTGGGGACCATTTAGAGGACAGTGATCAATGTCTCATAAGGATGATGGTTAAAAGGATAATCGAGAGTCTCAATTAACTGGGGGAGAGCGGACTTAAATGAAGCAAGAACAGACACAACAGTGGCTCAGTGGTTAGCATTACTGCTTCACTGCACCAGGGATCCAGGTTCAGTCCTAGCCTCAGGTAAACGTCTGTATGGAGTTTGCACGTTCTCCTGATGTTTGTGTGGGTTTCCTCCGGATGCTCTGGTTTCTTCCCACAGACCAAAGATGTGCCTGTTAGGTGGATTGGAAACGCTAAATTGCCCACAGTGTTCAGGGCTGTGCAGATTAGGTGGATTAGCCATGGAAAATGCAGGATTATGATGGGGGTGAGGCTGGGTGGGACATTCTTTGGACAGTCGGTGTGAACTTATTGAGCCAAATGACCTGTTCCTACACTATAGGGATTCTATGAAGAGTGCTGCGCTGGATAGACTAGAATGAAATAATACCAAAGTATTGTGGATGCTGGAAATCTAAAACAAACACAGAAAATGCTGGAGAAACTCAACAGGGATGGTTGCATCTGTGTAGAGAGAAACAGAATGAAATGTCTTGCATTCAGTATGTTTCAGATCTGAGAAGTGCCAGTTAATAACTGGAGTTAAAGTTTGCAGGAAAATCTATAGCTGACAATAGGCTACCTTCATAAAGAGGTGGTTTTGTACACTGCAAAAGATATATTTCCTCAAAAGTGAAAGTAGGATAGACCAATCCAGATGTGTCAGAATTGTACAGCACAGAAACAGACTCTTCAGTCCGACTCATTCATGCTGATCGGATATCCTATATTAATCTAGTCCCATTTGCCAGCACTTGGCTCATATTCCTCTAAACCATTCCTATTCATATACCCATCCAGATACCTTTTAAATGTTGTAATTGTACCAGCCTCCACACCTCTCCCGCTGACAACTCATTCCATGCACACACCACCCTCTTCATGAAAATAGGTCCCTCAAGTCCCTTCTAAACCTCTCCCCTCTCACCTTAAACCTAGTTTTGGACGCCCATACTCTGAGAAAAAAGACCTTGACTACCCAGCCTATCCATGTCCCTCATGATTTTATGAAATGAGATAAGAATTCAGATCCCAGAAGCAGCTAGAAGTCAGGAAAATGGAAGGGAGGGACTCCAGAAAATAGCAATCACCTGAGAATTTGTACTCAGTACATTTCTGGAACTGTGGCTGACTAATGTTAACAAATCTCTGTTGGACTGTGATTTGAGGAATCTGTGATAAGAGTTTTTCTCCATCAGGATCGGTGCCAAATTAAAACATGATAAAGCAGGGTGGAGCACATTCTTCTTAACTAGCTCTTTGATATGAAAATCAATGTTCACTTCTTTTGATGGACTTCATCCTCGGTCTTAAAAAATAGCTAGTTCGATAGCTGATGCATTGGCTTTAATTTCCCAAAACTCATTAGGGGAAGATTATTTAAATTGGAAGTTAACAAATGTACCCCCTTTATTCCAGAAAAACAGGAACATAAAAAGGAGACTAGATACCCGTATGCTCAGCATCTCACACATGGGAAATATTAGAAGCTGTGAATAAAGAAGTTGCAGCAGTGCATTTGGATAATCAGAAAGAGTCAAGATGGGATTGTGAAAGGGAAATCAAACAAACAATCTGGTGGAGATCTTTGAGGAGGTAACACATGTTGTGGATAAAGAACTGGCGAGTGTACTGTACTTCAGTTTCAGGTGACATTTGATAAATTGCCACACCAAAGGTTATTGTGGAAAGTAAAAGTTCATTGTAAAGGCAGCAGCATATCGGTATGGAGAGAAGACTCACTGGCTATCAGGAAGCAGAGATTTGGAAGAAATGTTTCTGTTTTAAGTTTAGCTTGGCAAGCTGCAATGAATGGTGTACCAGTGGTCAATTCTGGGAACGCAACTGTTCTTTCATTGTTTTCTAAAAGACTTGAATGGAAGGATGGAAAGTATGGTTGTCCAGTTTGCTGATGACAAGGATAGCAGGTAAGTAGCTTGTACGTAGGCTACAAGAAATATATTTTTAGGTTAAGTGACTGGCAAAAGCCTGGCAGAGAGAGTGAAATGTGAGTAAAATGAAATTGGACATTTTGGCAGAAAGAATTAAAACACACATTATCTGTAGAGAGATTGCAGAGCGCCAAGACAGAGAAGGATCTGGGTGTTATAATGCATGAGTCATCACAAAAAGATTTGCATGTCAGTACATCAAGAAATTAGGAAATGTTAGAGTGTCATAAGGTCATACAACACAGAGACTCTACAATCCAACTCGTCTATGCCAACCAGATATCTCAATCTGACCTAGTTCCTTTTGCCACTGTTTAGACTATATCCCCCTCAACCTTCCTGTTTGTATATCCTTCCAGATGCCTTCTAAGTGTTGTAAATATACTAGCATCCATCACTTCCTCTGGCAGCTCTTTCCAAACATATACCACCCCCTGCATGAAAACATTACCCGTTATGTCCTTTTTAAATCTTTTCTCTCCCACCCAAACCTATGCCCTTTTCTTTTGGACTCCCCCACCCTGAGGATAAGACAAGACCTTGTCTATTTACCCTATCACACAACACCAGGTTATAGTCTAACAGGTTTAATTGGAAGCACACTAACTTTCGGAGTGACGCTCCTTCATCAGCTCCGAAAGCTAGTGAGCTTCCAATTAAACCTGTTGGACTATAACCTGGTGTTGTGTGATTTTTAATTTTGTACACCTCAGTCCAACACCGGCATCTCCAAATCCTGACTGTCCTTCATGATTTTATAAACCTCTATAAAATCACCCCTCAGCATTTAACACCGCAGGGAAAAAGCCCAAGTCTATTCAGCCTCTTTTTATAACTCAAACCCTCCAGTCCGGACAACATCCTTGTGAATCTTTTCTACGCCCTCTCAAGTTTAACAACATCCTTCCTATAGAGGGACGACCAGAATTGTACACAGTACTCTAAAAGTGGCCTCATCAATGTCCTGTGTGGCCGCAAGGTGATGTCCCGACTCGTATACTCAAAAGTTCTGACCAATGAAGGCAAGCATGCCAAATGCCTTAGCCATGTTGTCTGCCTGTGACACTACTTTCAAGGAACTATGCACTTGCTCCCCCAAGTCTCTATTCTGCAACACTCCCCAGGGCCCTGCATTAATTGTCTAAGTCCTGCCTTATAAATGCAAAACCTCACATTTATCTAAATTAAGCTCCGTCTGCCACTCCTCAGTCCATTGGCCCATCTGATCAAGGTCCTGTTGTACACTTTGAGAGCCTTCTTCACTTTCCACAATTCTGAGGGTTGGTGTGAACTCAATGGGCTGAATGGCTTGCTTCCGCACTGTAGGGTTTCTATGATTCTATGAACAACAGGCAGTGCAGTGCATTGCAGAAGGGGAAAGGGACCTAGATTCTTTGTACCAGGAGGCAGCTATGAGGGTTAGGTTATCTTATTTGGTCAGTTTTCACAAACAAGAGACTGCAAATGTGAGCGATTAAGGGTAAAAGGATCTAGAGCACAGGAGCGTCAATTCTGCAATTGTCCAAAAAGTCTGAGCTGCATGGAAGAGGATATTGTTATTACCTAATATAGTCTGAAGGAATGCCTGAACCCTAACAGAATGAGGGGACAATGGATGAATTTATTTAATTACTCCATATTATTCATGGGGGTGAGTGTTTTATGGAGTGAGGCTAACTAAAATAAAGCTGTCAGTAAAAATGTGGATTTGGATTTTCCTTATATAAAAAGATCTTCGAGTATATCATGTAGGCAATGATTACACACTCCTGTTACCTTAAAAGGAGCCTTATAACCAGTGGAGGAACGAGTATGTAGACCTTGGTTACTTTACCGGAAGGCTTTTGCCCGAAACGTCGATTTTGCTGCTCCTCGGATGCTGCCTGAACTGCTGTGCTCTTCCAGCAGCACTAATCCAAACTACTTTACCACCGAGGCACGTCTTAGCACTTTGATCACTATATAGAGGCGGGATAAGCAGCAACTTTTTTCCCCTGAATTGGAGCTTGGTGCTTTGAATTTAGATGAATGTTTTGGGCAAATTATTAACTTTTATGGATTAAATGTATCAAAAGAAATATTTATTGACTGCTTACGATGTCGAGTCATATTTTGACACATTTAGAAAACTTGGGGTAGTACCGCGGAAGCAAACGTAATGGAATTCAGTAGGTCGCATGAAAGATTGCAGGAGTTTAATTTGAAAAGTGCCCAATCAAATCATCAAACTATTGGACTGTGTTAGAGCATCAAATACAGGCAGACTTCTTACTTTGTTAGGTGTTAAATTGGTGTATAAACATACACAGCTAGCAAAATGATTGGAAGCACTAAAATAATTCGAGAAAAGAATTCCTTTTAAGGAGCATTCATTGCACAAAAGGGTCAATAAGCAATATGACAGACAACGTTAAGTTGGCAAGACTGTCCAGATGCAGGTTGCAAACAAAACTACAAGGAGCAACAGCAGTGGACAGAAACATTACTGATATTTTTGAGAACTGGCGATTTATAGTAAGGGAACAAACCCCAGAAATGCTTAAGATGTAGTCAATGTTTCACATGCATTTCAAAGTACCATTATGCCATGAACTGTCTCATATCCTATAAAAGTATTTGAAACTAAAAATGAATAGATTTGGAGGAAGTAGATGGAGAAACCGTTCAAAGAGAGGGCATTGCGTTTGATACAATAAATTTAAGTCCTCTGATAAATGTATTGACAGCACAGTCTTTCAATTACTGCAGACGTCCAATGTTACGTATGTGAAATAGACTGGCTAAAATGCTTCCTCGACTTTCAGAGTAATAAGGAGCACAGTTAAAGAATTGTAGAGTGCTACCAGATTCAGATTTGAGAATGATAACACATTGAAGTTGTTTTGTAAAAGAGCCAGAGTCATTTTTTGAAGTGGCTGCAGTGTCTAGTGAAGTCCCCTTTTTAGTCGGTAAACCATTGATGAGGAAATACAGATGAAACTGGGCATGGAAAATTACAAACCTATTGTATTTGCAAATCCTGAATTTGAAAACTGACACAATCAGGGCACTATGATTCTTTCAATGGAACATAACCTCTCCTGAATCAGAAGCTGACGCAGCAAAAAGCATTGGCAGACATAGCTTAAAGGAACTCTAGTTACTGATAAATAATTATGAACCATCCGCATATAACTTGAGTAGTTAAAACTCCAGTCCTCTTCTAAGCTTCACACACATGCACGCACTCAAAACAAAAGGGTGTTGTGGGAAAAGGGAAAGACAATGATGATAGTCCAAATGGTTCCTGCCTGCAGAATTCATGGAGATCCTTTTGGCTTGTCAGGATGTGCTCTTCCTTAATCTGCCTTCTCCAGATACTTTCGTTGGCTCGTTAGGAGGCACAGAGCAACTGCTTCATATTGGTGAAGTCTCTGACTTGCTGGCTAAGAAATCACAACTTCTTGCAACCACCAAGGGGAAATAAACTGACGTTCTTCAGGGTCCAGGTTTTTTTTTTCCTCACTGCAGAGAAAACAGATAACTCCTCATGCGGAGCTCCAAAAACTTCTTCCTACATATTTGTACTTTCAAGCAGTTCAGCTACGCAGAAGCCAATCACAAAACTTTTCGCAGGCAAAAAGTCTTTATCAACGATAAATAATCATCATACCACAAGCCAATACATAACTTGTTGCTAAATGTTGCTCCATTCAGACAGTGCCCCCTGGCCCCAGCTCATTTTTAATGAGACTTCTGCTCCTGCTTGAACCAACAGCTGTGCAAACAGCATCTACGATGAGTTTCAGGAAACTTGCCTTTAAAAAGCATTGCCATCCTCAACAATCCAAGGCTTTTAAAACAGTCCTTTTCCCATTTCAGTCCAGAATGAAAAATACAAAATAAAAATAAAAAGATCTGTTTTTACAATGAAATGCGGTTATCGTGAGTCGGGAAGGGAAGGCCATGAGAAAGTATTTAAGTGCTGGATTAGTGGAAGGAGGTTAGGCCGATGGTTAGGAACCGTGAAGTACAAAGATGAAAGGGTGGGGGTGGGGGTGGGAGGGGAGCTGGTAGCAAATTGAACAACAGCAGTCCAGAAGGTGATACACAACAAGTTAGAGCACTTGCTTTAACAAGGACAAGAATACCAGGATTACCATCAGGAGCAAAAGCCCATGTGTGATTGAAATGCCTTAGACGCCATGAATAAACTAGAAGACAAATTAGTAAAATATACCAAACAGCGAGAACCACCAAGCTGGAGAGAATTTGGGTTCCAAATTAAGAAACGGAACTTCAAAGACCATCATTTCAGGATCATAATCAGAGCCACTTGCAAATTGCCATTGGGCAAATCAGATGAGGAGGAGGAAAGTATGGCTCAGACTGGTGTGGGAGAAGAGGATTCCAGTTTGTGAGGCACTTGCACCTGTCCTGGAGAAAGTAGGGTCTGTCTCCACCTGAACAATATTTGGACCAATGATCCTGCCTACCACATAACTAGAGAGGATTTTAAACTGAACAAAAAAAAAAGACAAAATTTCAAAATTGGGAAGATATGCAAAATCAAAGAGTCATGGTTAAAGACAGTTATATTGATATGAAAAATTATAAACAGATTATGACGTAGAGGGATAAATAATATGAATCCAATAATCTACAGATAAGATTAGAATCTATGAAGTGAATAAGGATAAAACTAAAGGCTCTGTAGCTGGTGAACTAAGCGTGCAAATAAATATAAGTATAATCTGGCCATCTTTATAGGGATATGTCTGCAGGATGACATGGATTCTGACCTGAATCTCGAAAACAGGTGAGTAAAAAATGCTGCAAGGATGGGTCTATTAGTTAGTAATGAAACTCACTCAAAGAGGAATTACTTAAGTTCAGGAAACCAAGATTGGAAATGGTTAGGTAGAAATGAGAAATGATAAAGGCAAGAGGTCATTATCAAAGTGGCTTACAGGCACTGTAACTAACAGTACAGTAGGGTGGGTATAAAGGCAGATATAAAAAGAGAGCTTCTCTGATGACACAGAGGGAATTGGAGAGTGAAGAATCACTTGTGTATGTGTTTGATATGGACAAGTTGAGTGAGTGGGCAAATGCGCGGAGTAACGTGTGGATAAGTAGGTGAAAGTTTTTAAATTGCACTTGTCAGGGGAAGTTGCCTGGAGTGTGGTATGGGCTGATAGGGGGTGTTTATCTGACAAGGGAGTCGCAGAGGGAACAGTCTCTCCAACACACAGATAGGGTGGGGAGCGAAATATATCCCTGGCATTTCTAAGTGCACTTCTTGCATTGGCAGGCTTGCGCCCACACCTCCCCCCTCACCTCCATCTAAGGCCCTAAAGGATCCTTCCACATTTCTATCCACATTGGATAGAAATTTACTTGTACTTCCACACACATCACCTACTGTATCTGTTGCATCCAATGTGGTCTCCTATACATCGGAGAGGCAGAATGCCAACTTGCGGATCATTTCAGAAAATGTCTCAGGGACACCCGCACCCACCAACTTCACTGCGCCATGGCCAAACACCAACACCCCCTCCCACTCCACCAAGACCATGCAGGTCCTGAACCTCATCCATCGCCAAACCCTAACCACCCACACCTGAAGGAAGAATGCCTCATCTTCCACCTTGGGACCATGCAACCGCACGAGATAAATGTGGATTTCACCAGTTTCCTCATTTCTCCTCCTCCACCTGATCCCAGTCCCAAGCCTCTAACTCTGCACTGCCCCCTTCACCTGTCCATCACATTTCCCATCCACCTGCTCCACCTTTCCCTCCAAACTATCACCTTTCCCCCCAACACCTTCATCTACCTATCATATTCCCAGCTATCTTGCCCCTAGCCCTACCCCCTCCTCCCTCCCATTTATTTCTCAGCACCTCCAGCCCACAAGCCTCATTCCTGATGAAAGGCTTATGCCCAAAACGTTGATTCTCCTGCTCCCTGGATACTACCTGACATGCTGAGTTTTTCCAGCAATATATGCTTGATCATGTGGACAAATTTGAGGCTAACTACTTTTTAGCAAAAGCAGGAAAGAAATATCTGAATAGCACTAGTTGGGAAAGGAGGGAAATGAAATAAGACCTGGACGTCCCAGTGAATATTCACGCCCTCTACCACTGACAGACTGTAGTAACAGTAGGTACCATCAATAAAATGCATTTTCAATAGCACTTTCCAATCCCATGACTGCCACCACCAGAAAGATCAAGGGCTGCACATACATGGGAACACCACCACCCATGAGATTCCTATTAAACCACAAACCATTGATACTTGGAACTATATTGTCATTCCTTCAGTTCACTGGTGTAAGATTGTGGAACTCACTTCCTGACAGCAGTACAACTGTACCTACAGAGGACTGCAGAGAATCAAGGAAGCAGCTTGCCACCATCACTTTCTCCAGAGAAATTAAGTATGAATAATATTCACAAGCCTAGCCAACGTCCACATCCCATGGAGCATTAAAGAAAATGCTAAGCTCTGGAATTCCCTCCTTGAACTTCCCATGGCTCCTCTCCATTACATTGCTTCTTAAAACTGACCCCTTGAGCCATGCTTTTGGTTACCTGCCCTGCTATTGTCACATTTGACTTTGCATCAAGCGTTATTTGACAATATTGCTGTGAAGTGCCTTGGGACAGTTTGCGTGTTAAAGATGCTATACAAATGCAAGATTTTTTTTGGTGAATTTACAAGAACTATTTTTTGCCAAAACAAATTAAATCATGGACCCGCTGTGATCTGTACATTCTTACTGTTAACCTTTAACCCATGGTATCTGCAGAAATAATTGCAAATTTAAGCTTCCACTTCCAGAAGCACAGAGTGCAATTGCCCTTCAAATAAACAGTGAAATAATTAAAGCACTCACTACTGTAGAAACCCTGGCAAATGTCAACAAGGGCTATAAAAGAGTGAGCCATTCTAAACTACCAATCATTCCAATGTGCTTCACTGAAGTGGTTAGGAGGGGGAATACAAGCAGAGATTCAGGGAGGTGGCTGAGAGTAGTGGGAAACTGGAAAACATATGGTTTGCAAATGGGGAGAGACATACATGGTCAATAAAACAAGTCAGTGCACACCATTTGCTCTTCAGCTGATTCATTTAAGTACATTCTATTCCTAACTCCAACGGCAAGGCTGTGTACAGACATTTCCCCCCTTTTATCCCTTGGAGAATCTGTTCAGTTTACGTTTCAGATTTAAATTTGACCTCACCAGATATTAGCTCATTTCTGACTATCGTTAGAATGACCAAATTCAAACCGGTCTCATCACCGTTGGTCTTGTGGCCCTCTCCACATCTCCAATCTCAGTCCCCTCCTTTAACTTCCAAGATCTCCGTCTCTAGGCCAGAGCTTGTTCCACTCCCTTCATCCCACAGTTTGTGGATTCATGTCACCCATCTAAGCTCTAGAATTTCTTCCTGTATCCATTTGTCATTCTGTTTCTTGCTCTCTCATCAATTACAGCAAGTTGAGGAAGAGATTGCAGCTGTTTCAGGACTGGGAATGGTTCCCAAAATGAGGAAGGACACAAAGCCAACACTGCATCATAGCATTCCAAACCCCACTTACAAGCGACTGCTTTTGAAAGTTCACTCATGATTGCAAAACCAACAGAGCAGCTAATTTGCACACAGTAGGGTTCCATAACAGAGGAGTTTCTTTCTACTGATGTCTAAGGAATCACTTCTGGCCAGGATCCTGGGAAGAGTTTACCTATTTTTTTTAAAATAGCAATTTATGTTCATAAAGCCTTTGGTTTAAATCATCAGGTAGAAGATAGCCCTTCTGACAATACAACACTCCTACATCACTACACAATTGAAAGGTTAACACTTTCCAAAGGTGAAAATGGCATTAACTTTCCAACTTGCAGTACTTGTTGCTAGCTAGAGACTTCTGAGAGTCTTGTAGATCTCCCATCATAAAGTTTGAAGTTCTTCACACAGCGGGTTGTGAGTTCATGGAACGCCCTGCCCGTATCAGTGGTGAACTCTCCTTCTTTATGGTCATTTAAGCGGGCACTGGATAGGCATTTGGAAGTTATTGGGCTAGTATAGGTTAGGTAGGATTCGGTCGGCGCAACATCGAGGGCCGAAGGGCCTGTACTGCGCTGTATCCTTCTATGTTCTATGTTCTATGTTCAGAAGTGTGATAACGGTCTTGAAATATTAACTCTGTCTTTCTCAGCAGATGCTGCCAGATTTGCTGAGTTACTTGACCACTTTCTGTTTTTGTTTTCAATTTCTAGCATCTACGTTATTTTGCTTTAATATAAAGTTTCAGGCATTTTGCACTTAATATGCAGCAGTCCATCGCAACCTATTTTATATTGGATCAAATGCTTCCCAATCCAGAGGGTCAGGACTGAAGCAGTTAGCAACAGTCTTTGCAAAGATAAATAGGAATATTTTCTGAAGGTGTTACAGAAGAATTTGAAGGAGGCGAATGGATTTGGGAGTCTAGGTGCACACATCTAAAGTTAGTGTGCTGGTACAAATCTAATGCAAAAAGCTCTTGACCCAGAAGAGAATCCACCCTTTAACAGGAAATGACAAGGTAACCTAAACACAAATAAAAAGCCGGTCACACCAAAAGTGCTTCACCGGTGGTTGATGTTACCTTGTATGGTGATGAAATGTCTGAAAACATGATTTGGAGATGCCGGTGTTGGACTGGGGTGTACAAAGTTAGAAATCACACAACACCAGGTTACAGTCCAACAGGTTTAATTGGAAGCACACTAGCTTTTGTAGCGTCGCTCCTTCATCAGGTGATTGTGCAGGGCTCAATCCTAACACAGAATTTATAGCAAAAATTTGCAGTGTGATGTAACTGAAATTATACATTGAAAAATTGATTGTCTGTTAAGCCTTTCATCTGTTAGAATACAGTGATAGTTTCACTTCTTTCATGTGTAAATCACAAAACCTTTTTTTAAAAGTTGCATTCTCGGGTTAGCTGTTAACAATGGTGATAGCTAGACAATATGTTGAAGGTGTTAGCCCCCTGTGTTCTCTGTCTATGACCTGATGTTTAGATTGATTCTAATCTAAAAAGTGAGATAACAGAGTTTTACATAAATTCATGCAGTTTTTGAGCTCAGAGTTCTACATGAATGTATGCAGTTTTTGAGTAAAGTGCAATGTAACTCTGCAAGTACAAATTCACCCCCAAAATATATGTGTGCATGTGGGTCTTTGTCTGTCTGTGTGTGTGAGAGACCTGTTGGATTATAACCTGGTGTTGTGTGCTTTTTAAAAACTGTGTCTGAAAACAAACCTTCCAGCTCAGTGAGCAAACTTATATCCAGCACCACAACCTGAGCTACAAATCTTCTCACAGCTCATTAATACACAAAGTGTCACAAAGCATGGAGCATTTTTAAAGCTTAATTGGAAACTAAGCCACATTAGGAAGCTGTCAGAACAGATAGCCAAAGGCTTGGTAAGAGAGATAAATTTGAAAGAGAATCTTAAAGGAGGAAAGGGAAGGAAAGAGATGGGCGTAATTACAGAGCTCAGGGGTTTGGTAATTGAGGACACAACTGCCACGGGACGAGTGATTAAAATCAAGAGAGAATTGAAGGAATGCGCATATCTGGGAGGGCTACAGAGGGGTGTTTGACAACTCGTCTTACAACTTCAAGTTAAAAATCCACACAACACCAGGTTATAGTCCAACAGGTTTAATTGGAAGCACACTAGCTTTCGGAGCAACGCTCCTTCATCAGGTGATAATGGACGGCTCAATCCTAACAGAATTTATAGCAAGAATTTAGTGTGATGTAACTGAAATTATACATTGAAAAACTGATTGCATGTTAAGCTTTTCATCTGTTAGAATACAGTGATAGTTTCACTTCTTTCATGTGTAAATCACAAAACCTTTTTTTAAAAAAGTTAGTTCGAGTTAGTGCAGGATGTTGATAAAAGTGGTGATGACTGCCATGTTTAAAACCCCTTACTGTGTCTTTGAATGATGTTGCCAAAAGACAGTATGTAGTTGAGAAATAAGAGAGGACCAAGGATAGATCCTCGAGGGACACCAGTGCTAATGCAATGGGAACAGGAAGAGAAGTCAATACAAGTGATTGTCTGGGAGAGCTTACAGTTCCCACAGTCACACAGGAGGTCAGCGTGACTTTTATAAGAGCTGTCTCAGTGCTACAACATGGTAGAGGCAGAAATCTGCTTGGAGGGATTCAAATAGCATATTCAGAAAAAATGAGTACAGATTTCAGAGGAGGCATGACACAAGTTCCTTAGAGAGGAAAGGGAGGTTGAGAGATGAGACAGAGATTATTAAAAAATACTAGGGTCAAGGGTCAGCTTCAAGAGCAGAGGGCTAATTCTGACAAGATTTCAAAGAACTTGCTTTTATTTTGCATCATTCAGGTTATGATTAGATTAGATTCAATTCCCTACAGTGTGGAAACAGGCCCTTCAGCCCAGCAAATCCACACTGACCCTCCGAAGAGTAACTCACCCAAACCCGTTCCCCTACCCTATAATTACCCCGACTAATGCACCTAACACTATGGGCAATTTAGTATGGTCAATTCACCTAATCTGCACATCTTTGGATTGTGGGAGGAAACCAGAACACCCGGAGGAAACCCACACAAACACGGGGAGAATGTGCAAACTCCACACAGACAGTTACCCAAGGTGGGAATTGAACCTGGGTCCCTGACGCTGTAAAGCAGCAGTGCTAACCACTGAGCCACCGTAGTGTGGGGACAGTGGTAGAGTCATTACAACATGCCTTGGTGCTCCTGCTTAAGCCAGCTATGTACCAGGATAACCCACTTGTCTGAGTCAGAAAATTGTGGGTTCAAGTCCCAGAGAATTGAGGTTGTGATCCAGGATGAGAAACCCAGTGCGTGCTGAGGAAGTGCTTCAGAAGTGTCATCTTCTTGAATGAAATACTAAACAGATGTTAAAGAATCCCACAGTATTACTTGAAAAATGAAAGGGGGTGGGGGGAGTTCTCCCTGCTTTTTTGCCAATATTTATGCCCCTGTTAATTTATTCATCCCCTTTATTTATTTATTCTTCTGTTAATTTAGCTTACTAAATTGGTTGTCTCACTTTATGTTGCACATCTAACTATGCTTTGGAAATACTAATCAGTGAGAAAGAACTTTCAAGAGATGCTCAGATTTAGAAAGGTGCTATATAAATGCAACTTCTCTAAGTTTTTGTCCTATGATATTAATCACAGAGTGCAGAATGCTCTATGTACTGTGGCTCCTAGAAACAGTTCTGGAAAATACATAAAGGTAAAAATCTATCATTAATAAATTATTAGCCCAGAGTTCACACCAGTATTAAAACTACTCTTTTCAGACATTGTAGAAACTCAGCTGGGAGTTATAACTCATGATACTAATAGGATGCACACTCATAACCATAGCAAGTTCCAATTGACATTCGGCCACCCCAATGCTTCTGTGCAAGTTTGAAATGAATATGACTGGCCAAAAGGGAAAGCACCATACTACACTTGAGTGATGCGTCATAACAGTGTTTTGGTCAGACGCAGTCTAGTTCTCCTTTACATTACACCTACATAAACATAACAATGCATATTGTCCATGCCAGTGTTTAGACTCCACACAACTTCTCTTCTACCCTATTCATCAATCCCTGCAAACATATTCTTCTAATCCTTACTTTTTCTCAAACATTTAGTCACCTTTTTCTTGAATGCAACCTCTTCCCCCCCTCCCTCAATTTATTTTAACTACACCTTCTAACACAAATTCCACATTCTCGCAAATTGCTTATTTGATTTATTTGTGGCCATTTCATACCAAGTATGGGCTTCTTCACAAGCAGAAAGGACTTGTGGTTAGCACTGCTGCCTCACAGCACCAGCGACTCGGGTTCGATTCCTGCCTCGGGCGACTGTCTGTGTGGGGTTTGCACCTTCTCCCTGTGTCTGTGTGGGTTCCCTCTGGTACCCTCCCACAGTCCAAAGACGTACAGGTCAGGTGAATTGGCCATGGGAAATTGCCCATAGTGTTCAGGGTTGTGTAGGTTAGGTACATTTGTCAGGGGTAAATCTCGAGTCATAGGGTAGGGGAATAGGTCTGGGCGGGTTCCTCTTCGGAGGATCGGTGTGGACTTGATGGCCAAAGAAAAAAAACATTTCCTCACTGTCGGGATTCTATAATGGTTCTACGAACTTCACAGCATTTATCCTATTAAGCTCCATCATTTTAAAGTCTTCCATTACATCACATCTCAGACTCTCAAATAGAGTCCCTACTTACTGCACTGTTGAATGGGACCATTCCGGATTACAGTATAGAGAGAAGCAAATACCAGTTTATCACGTGTATCTGTCATCACAACCACATTGGTGTGATATTAATAACCATTTGATTAGAGGCCAATTAGCAGTAAAGGGCTGAGACAGAGTGAAATCTTCATGTTAGTGTCAGTGTCATCGCTATGACATTAACCACAGGGTAAACAGTGATCCAACAGTGAAATCTTATCACCACCATCTCACAATGTTTGCCAAACTCCTTTCAGTAAATACACATCCTTTCAATCAGCACCCACTCTCTCCATGCCCTCCACACCCAATCGTCCACCCCTCTTTGTGCCCTCCACCCCAATCACCCACCCTTTCCATGCCCCCCTCCTTCATCCATCCTCATAATGCACCCCCCATTCTCTCTCTCCACACCTATTCTCTCCCCAAATACCCTCTCACCGTTCCAACCCTCGAGTTCACCTCCCCCCAACAAGTTGTCTTCAGATCCTTCATTTCGTGCCCGAATGTGTCTCAATTTCTCCCAAGCCCACGTACCCTCGGGATCAAGCTCCTTCGTCGGAAATGCATAGCAACTTCAATTTTAAAACAAAACTCTGTGGGTTTCCAGGAACAGTCAGAATCAGGCGGGATTCTGCTGCTGCTGCTGCTACTTCTTACCAGGAGGACGTGGCCCAAGATCGGGTGAAAGGTTTCCTTCCTCCAGCAGTTGGGGTGGATGGCTGGCTGGAAGATTTGCCACACAGAGAGAGATTCTCGCCTGTCGATTTCAGCTGAAACTGACAAACCCGCCACCGCCCCCAGCGCCACCGCGCATGCGCCAAAACTTTCCCAAAACTTTCAAAAAGTTCTCCCGTCCCCGCCCTGTCCTCATCGATTCCCAAAAACTCCACCTTCTCTCTCGTCCGAGCCTTTGATTGGATCTTGTGCCTTTCAAAAAATAACTTTGTGTACACTTTCTAATGTTTAAAAAAAAGCCTTAGATACACAGAACTTAAAAGACTGAGAGAAGTGATACATTGGCTAATTTAAACTATGAATCCCAGTCACAAAAAAAATACATTTTCACCATCAGCGTTTGAACACCTGACCTTTTCAGTAGAAATGCAGTCTCGTTAAATTCTTCAGTCGAATTTGTTTTAGGTTTGCACCAACGCTCCAAGTTCAGTATTTTGCAAAGAATTGAAAGTGAGGTAATTATTGGATGTCTGCTGGGTTCTGACTGGGCAGTGTTTCAACACTTCCTGTTAATGCTGCACATGTGCTTGAAAAGCTGACAGCTGAAATTCTGAATCTGCATCTCCCAAAACAGACCGAAAACTCAGTATCTAGATTAGAGTGGTGCTGGAAAAGCACAGCAGGTCAGGCAGCATCCGAGGAGCAGGGAAATCATCCTCCTGCACTGTTCAAATGGTGAGCGTACAACCCAAGGGCTCCTCATCACCCTATCTCTGAATGGAAACCCGGGGAGTTTTAAAAAAAAATCTAAATAAGGCTTTCTGAATGGGCAGGACAACTTATTGTCCCTTCCCACCTTGCATAGCGTCAGGACATTCTCCCAAAATGTTCTCCGGCCAATGAAGCACTTCTGAAGCATAGTGACTGTTGCAACTAAGCCGCCAATTTATGCACTGCAAGTTCCCACAGACAATCACGGAAATATTTTGAGTGAGTTGTTTGACAGGGCATAAAGTACACTTTCTGCTGGGTTTCGGATTTTCGAGAAATTAACTTTGAAAAGCAAAAGGAAAGCAAAAATCCTGGATTCAGCAATTACACACCAGCCCACTACAGCAGGTGAAAAAGTTTTAAAAAAAGTTTCAAATAGTTAAATTCATTCCCTACACAGGTTAAAACAAAAACAAGGCTAACTTGATAAAACAGCCGGAACTTATTATTTTAGTGTCCAGTCAGCAAGTCCAATTTGCATTTATATAGCACCATCTCACACTGCAAGAACTTCCCATCCATTGAAAAGCTTTAAGCAAGTGATAAAATTTGGACCTAGTCAACATACTCAAACCTGAACTGCAAGAAATCAGTTCACTGAGTTACACAGGTCCAGGGTGTAACCTGACACAATAAGTTGTCAGATTTTGAGAACTGTAGGGAACTCTTACAGTGCACCGTTCTCTGCATAGGTAATTTGCCCAAGAAGTCATAAAGGATACTTGCCTTCTTTCTTGAGAATGTAAAGCCTGGAGGTTAAACTGGAAATATATTAGAGCATTAATTGGACCACAGCTTGACGACAAAAGCAGTTCTGGTCACCGCACTGTGTGAGAGATTGTTGTGCACAACAGAGAAGATCGAACGGGATGTTGCATAAACTGGAGAATTTCAGACTTTATTTTGGAACAGACGAAGCAGAGGAAAGAATCATATAAAGTTGTGACGGATCCAGATAAAGTGGATAGAAGTGTTCCAGTATCTGGGGGTCATAGATTAAAGATGCTATACATTCCTGTTCCGATGGAGTGCAGTGACCGTTATGTAAGAACTGATTGCAGACATGTTACAAAACATTGAATGTTGATCAGATACCAGAGTAGAATGTTAATTTCTGTAACGTGCATCATACAGAAAGCTGACTTTCCTTGGTACTGCAAGAAGCGTAGCTTCATTGATCTGATACTGGGACATAACATGGTTAGATGTCAAGGACAGGCCGAACGATCTTGGTTTCTATGCCCCGGACTGAATCGTTACATTGATTAAGGGTTACAGTAGAACTGAGAAAGAGAACCGCCTTCTAGCGGAATGAAGACAATGAGGCAGACGCTTGATCAGTAGATTTTTAGGAATAAAATCAGAAAGCAGGGTTGCACACAAAATCTATGGAAATCTGCCAGACGTGACGTAACCTTGGGGACAAGTGAAGTTTAAAGACCGAGATTGACAGAACGGTGTTATATAAAAAGGATAGACGGAGCTAAGACTTGTAAATCGAGTTGAAACACAAAATGGTGTTGCTCCAATGCAATCATGGAGCTGGTTCATTCCCGTTTCTCCGCACAGAGCAGTGACGGAAACGATCAATTGATCTTATTTCTTAGCGTTTGCTCAAGGGTAGAATGTTATCCAGAACCGCAGCAGGACCCCCTGCTCCTGTCATTGGGATTTTAACGTCCACCCACAGAAGCAAGGCAAAAGTTTTCCTGAATGGTTCTGCCAAGAAGCAGCTCTGACTATGTTGTTCCGTCAGTGATTCGCTTAACATCAGCCATTGGTAGGAGGGCTGATGTGGATTTCCAAAACCCACAAGTTTCTGATTTAGATAAAGGGAATTCACCACGCAAAAGTTACCTTAGGGACGAGGGTGTGTAACCCTTGATCAGGGCTGGGATCTCCATCTTCACCTCGGAGAAAATTGAATATATTGAAACATATATTTTAAAACCTTAAAGGCAACCTTTAACCTAGTCCTGAAAAATAAACACCAGTGGTTAGAAAGTAACAGCTGAATAAAGTGGAGCTCTGCTAATGGCGGTCATATTACCCATATACCATAGCGAAAAGAAAACCGCTTTATGTATTAGAGCCATTGCGAGGTTTCACGCCCGCTCAGGGCTAATAGTAATGGCCATGAACTGTGAGGTGACCTGGAAGGAAGGTTGGGGCTCTGTTTTTAAGCAGGTATTTTTAAATAATTAAAACACAACGTGTATTTATTTAAACATAAGCACAACTGCGTTGGTTTTCACGATACACAAACACAGAATTTAATCAGCCTTAAGAAACCAACCTTTTTATCCAGAGATAATGGAGCTCAGGCAATGAAAAGTTGGTTAAGAGCCAGCATGACAAGTAAACTTCACCATCCTAGAGGAGAAAGTGAGGTCTGCAGATGCTGGAGATCAGATCTGAAAAATGTGTTGCTGGAAAAGCGCAGCAGGTCAGGCAGCATCCAAGGAGCAGGAGAATCAACGTTTCGGGCATAAGTCCTCCTTCAGGAATGAGGAAGGTGTGCCAAGCAGGCTAAGATAAAAGGTAGGGAGGAGGGACGTGGGGGAGGGGCGTTGGGATTGCAATAGGTGGAAGGAGGTGAAGGTGAGGGTGATAGGCCGGAGTGGGGTGGGGGTGGAGAGGTCAGGAAGAAGATTGCAGGTTAGGAAGGTCTGAGGGTTGGGACTGAGATAAGGTGGGGGGGGGGGGAGGGGAAATGAGAAAGCTGGAGAAATCTGCATTCATCCCTTGTGGTTGGAGGGTTCCTAGGCAGAAGATGAGGTGCTCTTCCTCCAGGCATCGTATTGCCATGGTCTGGCACTTGAGGAGGCCAAGGACCTGCATGTTCTTGGGGGAATGGGAGGGGGAGTTAAAAAGTGTTCAGCCACGGGGTGGTTGGGTTGGTTGGTCGGGTGTCCCAGAGGTATTCTCTGAAACGTTCTGCAAGTAGGCGGCCTGTCTCCCCAATATAGAGGAGGCCACATCGGGTGCAGCGGATGCAGTAAATGATGTGTGTGGAGGTGCAGGTGAATTTCTGATGGGTATGGAAGGATGCCTTGGGGCCTTGGAAGGAAGTGAGGGAGGAGGTGTGGGCGCAAGTTTTGCATTTCTTGCAGTTGCAGGGGAAGGTGCCAGGAGTGGAGGTTGCGTTGGTGGGGGGTGTGGACCTGATGAGGGAGTCGCGGAGGGAGTGGTCTTTCCAGAACGCTGATAGGGGTGGGGAGGGAAATATATCCTTTGTGGTAGGGTCTGTTTGGAGGTGGCGGAAATGACGAAGGATGATATTATGTATCTGGAGGTTGGTGGGGTGGTAGGTGAGGACCAGTAGGGTTCTGTCCTGGTGGCGATTGGAGGGGCGGAGTTCAAGGGTGGAGGAGTGGGAAGTGGAGGAGATGCGGTGGAGAGCATCGTCAACCACGTCGGAGGGGAAATTGCGGTCTTTGATGAAGGAGGCCATCTGGGTTGTTCGGTATTGGAATTGGTCCTCCTGGGAGCAGATGCAGCGAAGACGAAGGAATTGGGAATATGGGATGGCGTTTTTACAGGGGGCAGGGTAGGAGGAGGTGTAATCTAGGTAGCTGGGGGAGTCAGTCAGTTTATAGTAAATCTGTCTCCCCAATGTATAATCGCTTCACCATCCTATCACAGAAATAAATCTCTCTCATTGAAACTCCGCAGGGGAACAATGTACCAGCAACTCCACCTACTGTCTGTAGAGAGGAATGATGCGGAGGTGCTAGACTGGCAGGGACAGAGTTAAAAATCACAACACCAGGTTATAGTCCAACAGGTTTATTTGGAAGCACTAGCTTTCATAGCACTGCCCCTTCATCAGGTAACTAGTGGGGAAGGATTTGTAGCAAAAGATCATAGTGTCATGCAATTAAAACAATATATTGAACCAACTTAGATTGCTGATAAGTCTTTCATCTCTCTCTCTCTCTCTCTCACACACATGCACATATAAGTCTATGGGGGGAGCTTGTATTTACAGAATTGTACTTGCAGATACATTCTATTTTTTGCTCAAAAAGCACACAGCTTGCGGGTATCAATCCATCCAGATGACATTTTATAAATTCCTACTTTGGAAACAGAACCACTCTGACTCAGGATTGGGATACAGACTCTGACCTCACACCTTTAGTACATTGTCTGAGCTGAGATGTCACTTTTTTAAAATATAAAACCTTAGGTTATCTCAAGAATGTGACTTAAAAGAAATTCTGGGATTTACTTAATAAATGAACCAAAACCAGTCTAAAAGATGAAAGACTTAACAGCAAGTTAGGTTTGTTCAATATATCATTTTAATTGCATGACACGGTGATTTTTTGCTCTAAATTCTGTGTCTTATGATCCTGTCCTACTAGTAACCTGATAAAGGAGCAGCACTCTGAAAGCTAGTAATTCCAAATAAACCTGTTGGACCATAGCATGGGGTTGTGTAATTTTAAACTCTAGAGAGGAAATCAATGGCTTTCTTAAACAGCACGAGTAATAAAGGTGTTGGAGAAAAGTTGTTAATAATAAATGTTCACAAATAACTATAGTTAAAACGTCATCTCATCCCTGTTTACCAAAAACACAGCTAGAAAACTTCCCAGCTCCCTCATTAAGTCCTTCACTGGAGAACACCATTGAAAAGGTTCCATTGAGAGAGAGTTTGCCCATTGAACACTTTTCACAACCTAAGGACCAAGCAAGGTGCTTCCAGTCAATGAAGTATTTTTGAAGGATAGCCACTGCTGTAATGTAACTTGTACACAGCAAGATCCCACAAACACAAGGTTGTCATGACCAGATTCTCTGTGGCTGTGATGTTTGTTGATTGAACGACAACCATCCCAGTTGTCAACTGGCTGGTAACCCTGCACTCTGAATAACCTCCCTAATCTTCCAAATCTACCTGACAGGGCAAGATGGGACCTTGGGATAATATCTCATCTCCAACAACTGCAGTGCTGAGGGAGTATCAGCCGAGAAGTGCTCACTTCACAGGAGTAGGGCCTGAACATCATTATGGCTCTAAGTGTGTTACAAATGAACCACAGCAATCACATTAGTATCTACCCAACACATTTAAACATTGGGCTCCTTCAATCCCACCTGGGATGCTTTCCACTATGGGACAGCACACCGTAAAATAAAATCACACAGATGGTGGCTTTGTGGCCTGAGCAGCTCTTTGTAAAATCTATTCAGTAAGTTTCCACTTAAACATGTGTTGCCTGCTTGCCACACTTTCCTCATTCCTGAAGAAGGGCCTATGCCCGAAACGTCGATTCTGCTGTTCCTTTGATGCTGCCTGACCTGCTGCGCTTTTCCAGCAACACATTTTTAAGCTCTGATCTCCAGCATCTGCAGTCTTTACTTTCTCCTAGTAAGTTTCCACTGCCAATCATCCTGAATATGTATTCAAGCCATTCAGTTGTGTCTTTCTCAAAGGAATCATCTTGGTTCCACTATTCCAGATTGCTGCATCTTCTTGTTCCCTCACATCACGTCTGGTCTTTTGCCAATAACTCTCTTCCTGTGTCTCTGGATTCATTTATATTTTAAAAAAAACATAGGATGTGGGCAGTGCAGGCTAGGCCAGCACTTATTACCCATCCCTAATTGCTGAGAGTCTGCAGTCACATATAGGCCATGAACCAGATGTGTTGTCCCGACAATCATATCATGGTCATCATTATTCTCTTAATTCCAGATATTTATTGGATTCAAGTTTCACCATTTGCCAGAAAGGATTTGAACCTGGGTCACCAGAACATTACCTGGGTCTCTAGATCAACAGGCCAGGCAGTAATATCACCGGGCTGTTTCCTCCCCAGCTTAACATTCCATCATTCCTCTGTCAATCACAGTTTTGAACAACTTTAACCAACCACTTCTCTACATCAAGGCCTTGTCACTCAGAGTTTTAAAATGTTCAGGGTAACTTTTGCTTTTGTACTCTATTACTCTGTGGACAAAGCCAAGGATATCTTACATGAGTTTCATTAGACTTTTTAAATTTTAACAACATAATAGGCACTTGGTTTTTCAATGGCTGCAGGAACCATTTGTTTCATATTGCCTCTCCCCATTCTTCCCAGCAGAGGGCATCTCTTCTTACCTGTGCGTTAGGTTTATCTGGTGTATCTGTCCATGTCAACAACTTCCTGCCTCCTTAATATCTGGACAAAACAGTTTTGAGTTTAGTTAGGTGTAATTTTGATTTCAGTTTCGGAGGGATATACTTGCATTCAATGACGGTCAGAAAAGGTTTACAAAACTGATCCTGGAGATGAAAGGGTTTGATTTATGAGGAAAGGTTGAGCCTGAGACTCCTTCAGGTTTAGAAGCTTGGGGAGGTGACCTTCTTGAAACATTAAAGATTCTGAGAAAACTCATTAGATGCTGATAAGAAAGATTCTATATGGGTTTTAGAATTGGGGAAATGGTGTTTGAATTAGGTTTTCTCCTATTTAGGCTGGAATTAGGGAAGAGTTTGTTCTCCCATAAAAGTACAGGGAATAGGCAGGAAAGTGAAATTGAGGCCAAAATCAGACCATGGCAGAACATCCTTAAGGAAATTAAATGGCTTGTTGCTGATCCCATTTTACTTGGATTAGATCAATGATAGTTTTTAAAAACAAATCTATTTCCAAGACCATTATGTACTTCTCTCTCGTACACAAAATAAAATCTTTAAACTCTTAAATCATCATTTTCTTTTCCATGGCTAATTCCATACCTGCACTTTCACTGTCTCTTTAGAGTAGATTAGATTAGATTACTTACAGTGTGGAAACAGGCCCTTTGGCCCAATAAGTCCACACAGACCCGCTGAAGCATAACCCACCCAGACCCATTCTCCTACATTTACCCCTTCACCTAACACTACAGGCAATTTAGCATGGCCAATTCACCTGACCCACACATCTTTTGGATTGTGGGAGGAAACTTACGCAGACACGGGGAGAATGTGCAAACTCCACACAGAGAGTTGCCTGAGACGGGAATTGAACCCGGGTCTCTGGCGCTGTGAGGTAGCACTGTGCCACCGTGCTGCCCATCCATTAAATCTTTTTAATCTCATCCATTAAATTTTTCCGACAAGTGTATCATGTAGTATTTTAACTGAACATTCGCAGAGATCATCATCAGCACTTCCTCTTCATCTCAATTTTACATCATAAGAATGCAATTACATTAAAGATTTACCTTGAACAAATCCATCAGCCCATACTTTTCCCAAGAACAAATACATTCTATCCTGGCCAATTGCTTCAAGATGATTCCACACAACAAACATTGAGAGGACTGAGCTATTACATTGTCAGGTTCATAGCCTCCCTCGTTTCTCCAGAGGTGTAGAATATGCTCTTCTTGAGTACCAGCCCCATGTCCAAACAGGTTTGGAAGACTCTGGCAAAAGCTTCTGCAATTTAGATCTTCTATCTCAGTAACCCAAAACACATTCCATATGAAGCATGTGGTGCTTCTACCTAGAGGACCGCCAACTCTTTTTTGTGCCCGCTCTTTAGTTTTAACCTATTTCACATGAAATCATATCGGGAGCAGGAGTAATTAATTCAGCCCACCAGAACTGCTTTACCATTCAAATAGATCATAGCTGACTGGACTGTGGCCTTGACCCTGCTTTCCAGTTTGCTCCTCCATTACCACCATTTCCTAGTGGATTGAAAATCTATGGAGCACAGTCTGATTCTGTTACTCACTGGATAGAAGACTGCCAAAAACTAATGCCACATCCTCCCAGTTCCAGCAAAGAATTTCCTCCTAATCTCCACCATGAGTGGAAGACCCCTTATTTTGAATTGATGCGCCCAGGCTCCAACTAAGTTCTAGATTCTCCAAGAGTGGAAAAATTCACTCAGCATCCACCCGGTGAAGGCCCCTCACCACCTTATACACTTCAATTCGATCACCAGTCACTCTCCTAAATCCCCAATGAGATGAGATATAGACCCAACCTGCTCAGTCGTTCCTCAGAAGAAAAAGCAGGAATGAGCTGAGTAAATTTTCTCTGAACTGCTTTCAAATGCAAGTATATTGCTACCTGAAGTGACCAAACTGTAGACAGTTCTCATCAATGTCCTTTATATGTGAAGCTAGACCTCCATACTATTATCCTCCAACTTCCCTTGCAATAAAAAGTTACATACTAACCCTTTAATGATTCCTATCACTGCTACTTCATTGTTTCATTGACAGTATCCCGTTTACCAGTGAAGATAGTTTTAAAGTATTCATTTCGCACCTCATAGACCAGCTTGCACATGGTTCTACAGCTACTGGGTATGGTATATCAGCACTATGAAGTGGGGGAGGCAGCGAAAAGAAAGCGGATAAATTTCATTAGGCTTGCAAGAAAAGGAAAATATGCTTTTTTTTAGCAAGTCTTTCTCAAAGTGCTTTACGATCAATAGAAACTATTTTAAGTGGAGTCCACTGTAAGATAGGATGCACAGAAGCCAAATTGCATTTAGGAAGCTCACATAACTGTTAACAAAGTAGGTATTCGCTTACAGTGATGTAGGTGGAGGGATAATTATTCACCAGGACATTAACTCCTCTTTTTCAAAGAAGTGTTGTTGGTCCTTATGTCCACGAGAGGGAGCCAATGACACCTTCATTTAAAATCTCAGCTACAAGAATGGTACCTCCAAAAATGTAGCATTGTCACATTAAGAGCAGAACTCGATAAAGAAAGAGAAAATAGGGGCAGGAGTAGGCCACTCAGCCCTTCAAGCTTGCACCATCATTCAATATGATCATGGCTGATCATCTAACTCAGTACCCGGTTTCTGCTTTGTTCCCTTTAGCCCTAAGAAATATATATATATCTGCTTCTTGAAAATATTCAATGTTTTGGCCTCAACTGATTTCTGTGTCAGAGGTCCACAGGCTCACAACTCTGGGTGAAGGCGTTCCTCCTGGTATTGGCTGTGTGTTTATGTAAGGGGACTTGATTTAATTTATTGCTTCTGGGCTGTGATTGGCCTCTATAGCAGCACTTCCCCTAAACTTCTTTCCCCACTGTGACCCCACTTCGAAAAGCATTGCTCACCTTCACAGAGGACTACCAAAAAGTGAGACGAGGATTGTGAAGACTTATAACTGCAGATTCAGGGAACAAATAACCTCTGAGTTAAGGGGGAGGGGGAGGGGGGGAAGGAAGACAATGTTCTGACTTTGAGAAACCCTGTACTACATTTTGACATGGTATCAAAGAAAATAAGAATGGTTTTCATTTAGATCCTTGGTCTAAAAATACATACTTTAATATACAAATAAAACATGGAAACTGGAAGCAAAAAATACATTCATGTCTAGACAGATCGCATTTAAACAAAACAGAATACTTGGCGCTTACAAGAAAGAAATTATATAGCATAATCATCTTTCCTAAAGACAGACAAAATTATTAGGATTTCCAGAGAAAACACATTAAAAAACAAAGGCCGATAAGCATGTGCACTGATATTGTGCCAAAATTGCTTCTGTAGAAAAGGGAAGAGGTTTCATTTTTCCCTTTTGTGACTGAAAGCTTAGTGACACTTTATAATATACATTGCTAAAGCCAAAGTATGTCCAACATGCAATATTCTGTACACAGGACACAAGTTCTAGGCAGAACGGAGATGATGGGGAATATTCCTCATCAATGACATCTTCTGCAACTAAATGGGATCAATTTCAACTCTCTCATTTGTATCATGTACAACCTCGGTTATCCGAACATCAATTATTTGAATTTCAGATTACCCAAACAGGATCTCAAGGTCCCGTAAAAACGTTATCCGAACAATCAGTTGCCCAAACAAACTACTCCCCACCTGTCTCGTTCAGATGATCAAAGTTGTTCCGTGTATATTCTCCACTCACTGTATTTGCTAGGAGCCTTCACTTGGCTTAAAACTGGTGAAGTTACAATAATCTGGGCTTGGGCAGTTCTCTGTAGTGCTAGAGACCTTTTGTTTGAAATAATAGACTCTGTAGGCTGTTTGATGTAGTATGCTGGTCAAACGGATGGTTTGCAGAGTATGCAGCATGCTGTAAGATGTACTCTGTCCTGTGAGGTCTACCTTGCTTCTCACTTAAAGGTGACATTCTGACTGTGTAAAATTGTGGCTGGTTAAGTTCATATGATTGCCTTTGTTCTGTGCATTTTGGTTTTTACCCCCTGCTCTTGGCTACTTAGTCAAGACAATAGCTTCGTTAAACCACAATCCATCAAGACCCGCACTTTTGAAAAGGACTCTTAGCTTCATGCAGTACAGGCAATACAAGGCATGCGTTTTCTCTCTGCAAAGTGTCTGGAATGCTTAGAAAAATATGTCCTGGATTTATATCATGCTTATTCCGGAGATTTTCACAAGCAAAGATCATTGTTTTTGAACCAGTCACTGTGTAATACATCCATCACAGCAATTTTTTTTAAAAAAACATAGCGAGATTTCACAAAGAGACCTGCTTAGATAAACTATGCTTCAGTGATGTTGGTTGGGGAGTAATTACTGACCAGCATACAGAGGAGAAGAACTCTCTTGCTCTCCCTCAACAGGTGTCCATGAGATCTTCGCCATCTGCTGCGGAGGGCAGACATAATTTAAGATCTCACCTGGCAGACAGCACTCGCTGTCTCAATACTGCACTGGGACAGTCAGCCTGGGTCATGTGTTTGAGTCTCTGGAATGGACCTGAACCTAGAACATTTTGACTCCACCGAGTCATGACTGCTTGCATGGCAGCTTGATGCTATCAACAATGTTTGAAGATTGGGGGTGGGCCTATATATAGGAGAGCGGAGAAAGAGAAAAAAAAAGAGAAACCTGATACAAAATAGTTCCTGCGACAGTTGATTCAGGGTATGGTGCACAGACCCTGTTTCAGTGTTAATTAGCCGTGTGGATCATTTGGCTGCAAATCCAAAGGCAGTTGATGGACTCCAGGCTTAGCTGAAAGGATTAAAGGTGTGATCACCAATCTTTGTGGAGTTAACGGGGGTACTGCTGAGTTAGCAGCTGTGACACCAGTACATCTGAATCGCAGATTCATGTCTTGCATACGCACACACACACACCCACCCCATGTACAAAATCATATACACAAATAGACAGGATCAGGCTCAGCCTATTCCCCCTCAAATAAACGTACCAACAAATGCTGCAAAGGGGAGCACCTTAACATGTCACTTCAGTAACTAGGAGTAGGAGGACAAGAAAGATTCTGCAGGAAACAGAAGTTAAAACTGTGGCTAATAAAAACGTAGTGGAAAGAGGAGGACAGCATGATAGCAGCCTAGACTTCCCTTTGACTTAATCTTAATGGTTCCTAGACATCCAGAACTGGATTTCTCAAAAGAAAAGCAGGGACAGAAGCCACTAAGCATCATTCCCGGATCCAACATTTTGGAATGGAAGGTAATTATCGATACTGTTTCTGGGGCTACAGATTGGTATTCCTTCGAATGGCACTGGATATTGTGGAATAATTCTAAGGTGGCTCAATGTAAATAAACAACTTAATTTAAAAGAAACACTGGGAGCATTACAATTACAGTAGCCTGAATTAACCCTTTGAGTGCTCCAACACGGTAAAGTGACTTTGACGCTTCAGCCTGAGAGAGTGAACTTGTTATTAGAAAGGCATTCACTGACTGAGTGCAAACACCTTGATGTTGGGCCTATGATTCTAACTGAGAATAAGGATGGGCACGACAGTTTGACCCTGTGTGCCTCTCCATGAGCCGAGGATCAATTCCCGATTGATAAGCCATGGCGGGGGGGGTGGGGGGGGGGAGGAGGGGAACAAAAACCTCAACCAGAACGATTCAACTTTCACACAAACCGCTCATGATAAGATTGAGGATTGTGTATGATTGCATGTATCATTACATAGCCCAGATCACCAATAGTAACCCAATGTTTTCGAGTGATGACTGCGAGAGGAACCACTTCCCTTCCGTTGTCAGATTATTAACAGATTAACAGGCAAGTTTGGGCAAGGGGGACAGAGGTTATCAAGGAGTAATGTTGGGGGTAGTGGGATGAGAGAGGGTTCCCATTGAGCCATTGGAGCTGGATAGCTTTCTACAGACCATACACACACTTGTTTGAGGAGTTCTAGGCTTTCTACAATAGCCATGAAGTTTTTAAACTTTAAGGGAGCAAGACCCATTCCAATAGCCAACGACTATAATGTCAATGAGTTACTGTGCAACATGGTGAGGAGTTTCCACCTGTATGCAAGACATTTGCTTAAAATAAGTTAGGGGTGTGTTTATCATAAGTCCAAACAACTAGCCAATAAACAAGAAGAACACAATGGACATCTCTATCTGTACATATTTAATTATTAATTGAGATTATTATCTGTTCCCTACTTTGTAGAATTCCAATTTTCTTCTACAGGAAACCATCATATTGATCTCATGAGTGTCGCCTCCCTTTCTGTTACCAGTGTCCCCACAAACCAGAAAACGATAGGCAGATGTACATGCAATCTGATACATCCATCCAATCCCAGGCTTGGCTCGCAATCCTTCTCGAGCTACTTCCACATTGGATCCAGGTTGGAGAGCCGGGAACCAAGCCCACACACACACACTTTACTGAGCAATGTTTCTGACTGAGAGCAAGGAGAAACATTTTGAAAAGACAAGGTGGGAGGAACATAATGGAGTCACAAAGACTTTGTAGCAACAGTTACAGGCTGGGGGTTGTCAGATAGAGAAGACCCCCAAGATCCAGGGGTTCTCAACTTTTTGCAATGGCCATGAAGTCTTCAGATTTAAGGAAGCAAGACATATCTTCCTTGGGACAGGAAGTGCTGGGAATGGTGTGTTGTTGGTGTTTGGAGGGTGGGTGAGGGGGGATGGTTGTAAGAGAGAAAGAAAGTGGAATCAAAAGCAAAACAGGAAGAGTGAGAAAGATAGAGAAAAATATATGTGGAGGTGTGGGGGGGGGGGGGGGGGGGGGGGAGGACGGATACAGAGATACAGAGCAAACTGGAAAAGCAAAAGGCAGGACTGACAAAAATACAACTTACTTCTTTTGCAGTGATTCAATTGTCACACTCTGATAGAATCCAGTTTACCAGCAGCGAAATAACACTAACCAGTGCATGAACCATTTGGCAGATATTCAGCAGTTGTGAATGGGGCAATGGGGAAGGGGGGGGGGGTGGTGATAGTCAGAAACAAGCACTGTCCCACTTTTACTGTGGGGTCCTGTCATCACGCAATGCGAAGGCTCAGTGCACCTAGGCTGAATGTTGGAAACACTCAAAAGTCAAAAGTCACAATAACATCCAAACTGGGACTGATCACCTTTAAATCCCAATATTCCCCATCTCCCAGATTGTACCTAGCAGCCCTGAAAGCTGACTTGCTTAGTTCAACGCCCCCGATTCCTAGCCATTCGGAGGAAACGGCCAATTGCGTGCTCACCATGGGGCGGGTAGTGTCGACTCTCAGTGCAGCAGGATACGGAGGACAGTGTGAGCAGGAACTCCCACGGAGGAATGAAAAAGCTGTTTACTCAAGCAGGGCCAAATCTCGTTTTGACAATTGGGCGACCAGACCAGCCCCTGTACAGACTAAACAAAATGTCTGCCAGTGCAGCCTCATCCATAAGGAATCCCAGGTGCTCAAAAGGAAATATTGTTTTTATAATCTATAAAAGAGGAACGTGTCAGCTCATGCCCTGATCCCTCCCTCCCTCCCTCCCCACCCCCAACAACCCACAGTCTTAAAGGGAGGATTATCGCCACTGCCCGCCTCAGACTGGTTTCGAATTCAATGCCATCAGTTTCTTTGCTTCGTCCGTGGAATCGGTGGAACTGGGCAGACTGGCTTGTCGGCGGTTCTGCTTCTTCATCTTCAGCAGGTAGTAGACCACGAGGGCTAGTACCACAGCGATACAGATGGCTAGGACCACGGCAATGGCAATGCCAGCTTCAGAGACAGAGATAGTTCAGGAAGGAGCAAGAGAGAGAGAGAGAGAGAGAGAGAGAGAGAGAGAGAGAGAGAAAGGAAGAGATTTGTTATATAACACCCTAACAATTCCCAATGCCTCTCTCCTGTCACCACATCCCTAATACCTCACCACATTTCATCCCTCTCCACCGTCAATCCCTTCCTAATCTATCCCCACTTGGCATGGTGGCTCAGTGGTTAGCTCGGCCACCTCAAAACACCAAGGACCTGATTCGATTCTGGCCTTGGAGTTTGCACGTTCTCCTCATGTCTGTTGGGTTAGTCATAGTAAAAAAACCCATGTCAGGAGTGGATGCGATGCTTTCCTGAGACTCAATGGGCCCAATGGCCTCTTTCTGCACTCCAGGAATTTCAAGACTCTTAAATCCCTCTCCCCTATCACTCCCTTCCTAACCCTTCACCCTTCTCATAGTCACTCTCTTCCTAATCCCTCTCCATCCTTCATCTCTCTCCATTGTCACTCCCTGCCAACTCTTTATCCTGCTCAACATCACTCCTTCCCTAAGTCCTCCCTACCCTCCATATGCTTCCTACATCTAATCCATTTTCCTCCACCATTAACTCCACTGTGAAAACCACCTTTTAGCCTCGTTAATACCCCTCAGCAAGGAAAAAAAACTCACCATTTGAATGCTTTTCTTCTTTCTGCCTTTCAAAGAAGCCTCGGGAAAACACATCCTTTCCTATATATAAATAAAACAACAAGGATGACATGGGGTCAGAACATCATTCCAAACAAAGACTGATCCAGCAGGAAACAGACAGCGTGAAGCCTGCTCAAAGTGGACCACACAGACAGGGACAGGTAGATGTTGTGGGATGGTTCGAACAGCCAGAGCAGTGGGAAGTGCGATGGGCCACCCAGAAAGACCCTGTACTCTGCACACAGACACAGGCAATGCCTTCCTGCACGGTCACCAGGCCATGGGGAGCCACAGAAACCTCCAGGTTGATTTCCTTTCCGGCAACAGGCTGGGATCTTGTTTGTTTTAGCTTCCAGTACTGTCAGTAAAAGGTGTCTACAACTGATCTTTATTTCCCAGAGAAAGTCTGTCCTTCATCGAAGGGCCACCGGTAGTGAGTTTGATTGCGGCTTGCCCATTCAGCTTGGCTATTTCGGCGGGCAGTCGACCATGTTGGTCTGGAATCATGGGCAGGCAAAGACAGAAGTTTTTTTTCCAAAAAATGCCATTTAATGAAGTTACTGGATTTTGATGACAATTCAACACTATTTCCAGATACTTTTAAGATAATGTCAAATTCTCAAGTTGCCATGGCTTTATTTGAATTCCTGTTCCCTGGATTAACTGTACAATATGCCAACACGATTAAACATGGTAATAGTGATTTTTGGACAGAGGAATGCCAATCAGCTGCTCCAGTCTGTTATAAATTCAATGGCCTTATTCCTGGTCCCATGTCAAACTCTGTCCAGGTTGGCTTACGCACTGCTACTGTTCAAGAAAGGTAGTAAAGGAAAAGCCAGCAAACTGTAGACCGGTGAGCCTGACATTGGTGGTGGGCATTGTTGGAGGGAATCCTGAGGGACAGGATGTACATGTATTTGGAAAGGCAAGGACTGATTAGGGATAGTCAACATGGCTTTGTGCATGGGAAATCATGTCTCACAAACTTGATTGAGTCTTTTGAAGTAACAAAGAAGATTGCTGAGGGCAAAGCGATGGACGTGATCTATATGGACTTCAGTAAGGTGTTCGAAAAGTTCCTCATTGGATATTGGTTAGCAAAGGTTCAATTTCACGGAATACAGGGAGAACCAGCCATTTGGATACAGAACTGGCTCGAAGGTTGAAGACAGAGGGTGGTGGTGGAGGGTTGCTTTTCAGACTGGAGGCCTGTGACCAGTGGAGTGCCACAAGGATCGGTGCAGGAACCACTGCTTTTTGTCATTTACATAAATGCTTTGGATGTGAACTTAGGAGGTATAGTTAGTAAGTTTGCAGATGACACCAAAATTGGAGGTGTAGTGGACAGCAAAGGTTATCTCAGATTACAAGGGGATCTTGATCAGATGGGTCAATGGGCTGAGGAGTTGGAAATAGAGTTTAATTTAGGTAAATGTGAAGTACTGCATTTTGGGAAAGCAAATCTTAGCAGGACTTATACACTTCATGTTAAGGTCCTAGGGAGTGTAGCTGAACAAAGAGACCTTGGAGTGCAGGTTCATAGCTCCTTGAAAGTGGAGTCGCAGGTAGATGGGCTAGTGAAGCCGGTGTTTGGTATGCTTTCCTTTACTGGTCAGAGCATTGAGTCTAGGAATTGGGAGGTCATGTTGCGGCTGTTCAAGATATTGGTTAGGCCACTGTTGGAGTATTGCTTGGAATTCTGGACTCCTTCATATAGGAAGGATGTTGTGAAACTTAAAAAGGGTTCAGAAAAGATTTACAATGATGCTGTCAGGGTTGGAAAGTTTGAGCTACAGGGAGAGGCTGAACAGGCTGGGGCTGTTTTACCTGGAGCATTGGAGGCTGAGGGGTGACCTTATAGAGGTTTTATAAAATCATGAGTGGCATGGATAGGATAAATAGGCAAGGTTTTTTCCCTGGGGTGGGGGAGTCCAGAACCAGGGGGCATAGGTTTCAAGTGAGAGGGGAAAGTTTTAAAAAGGAACCTAAGGGGCAACTTTGCCACACAGAGGGTGGTACGTGTATGGAATGAGCTGCCAGAGGAAGTGGTGGAGGCTGGTACAATTGCAACATCGAAAAAGACATTTAGATGAGTACATGAGTAAGTAGGGGTTAGAGGGATTTGGGCCAAGTGCTGGCAAATGGGACCAGATTAATTTAGGATATCTGGGCTGCATGGAGAAGTTGGACCAAAGGGTCAGTTTCTGTGTCGTACATCTCTATGACTATGAGTACCCTGTCAATCTCAAGAGCCTCAGATGAACTAGGAAAGAACAAAACCTGCAGTTACTTGGTAACTTGCTCAATCACTGACTATCTCAAAGTACACTACAGCCAATCACGTAGCTTTGAAGTGTAATCATGACTGGAATGTAGTAACAGCAATGAGTTGATTGCAATTTCCTGCTACACCCCACTGAAATTTCAGCCTGAATTATTTACTCAAGTCTCAGGCATGGATGCCGAACCCACAACTTTCTGATTCAGGGGTAAGGTGGCTACCCAATGAGCCGCAGCTGACACCTGGAAGACAACAGTGCGATTGAATGATTACCTATTCGCAGGGCTCAGAGACTGGTCTGCCTACAGAGCAGTAGTCATTGGATCTACCCTGTTCAGGTTTATGAACATAGGAACTAGGCATAAAAACAGGCCATTTAGCCCCTCTAGCCTGCTCTGTGATTTAATTGGCTGACTGGAAAACCAAACCAATTCCACATTCCTGTCTATCTCCCTTGATTGTACTGCGTAGCAAGAATCTATTCACCTCCACCTTATAAATACTTAATGACCCTGCCTCCAACTCCTTCCAATGTTCTCTCACCTTTGGAGAGAAAGGTCCTGATAGGGTACCCTCTAATTTTAAAACCGTGCCCCCTAGTTTGGACTCACTCATAAGAGGAAATATCCTTTCCATGTTCACCTCAAGACCATCCAGGATTTTATATACTTTGATCTAGTCACCTCTCATTCTTCTAAACCCAATAAGAAGAGACAGCCCAGTTTAAATAAAACTTGCGTGTCCATTTTCCTAACTCAGTCCGTCCCCATTCCTCCCTGGCCCCTGTACTCATTGGATCGTATGATAACTCCAAGTTAAAAGTGCCGTAACTTTAAAAATTCTTGTCCTTAAGTATGTAAGTTAGCTTGCTGAGCTGGAAAGTTTGTTTTCAGACGTTTTGTCACCATGCTAGGTAACATCATCAGTGAGAGTCTCTGGCGAAGAGTTGGTGGTATGTCCCGCCTGAACACATCGACTTAGACCCCATTTACCTTCCCTTGAAAAAAGAACCGGAAATGAAATCACCCACCTTCAGAAACCAAGGCCTATAAATAGAGGGGGGGGGGGGGGGGGGGAAAACATACCAGCAGCCCTTCACCAGAGACTCTCACTGATGATGTTACCTAGCATGGTGACGAAACGTCTGAAAACAAACCTTCCAGCTCAGCGAGCTTACTTACTTATCAACCTGAGCTACAAAATCTTCTCAAAAATTGCTAATTCTTATCCTCATTTCCAAATCTCTCCATGTCTTCAGCCCTCTGTGATCTCAGTGAGTATTTGCAAAATCTGTCCCCCTCATGTCCATTACCATTCATTGCATCTCTATGCTCTGAAATTCTCTCTATAACACTACAAGCGGTTCTTTAAACCCTTCCTCTCTGCCCAAGTTTTTTTGATCTCTTGTCCTAACATTTCCCAGGGTGTTTCAGTATCTTTGTTTGATACCGCTGCTGTAAAGCAAATTTTAGTCCCAGTCAAGGTGCTACATACATGCACGTTGTTGTTGTAGTCGTCAATAGGTCTCACTGAAAAGGCAACACTATTTGTTTCAAGTCAAAGCAAGCAATACTCCACCCAGCTCACTCCCTCCTCAGGGCCAGGGGGCAAACTGTCTTGAATGTGTCATTTGAAACAGTCAAGCATCTTCAAAAGATGCCACAGTCACCTGAATGCATCGAAATGGGGCTCAAAGTCCACACTCAGGCCAGCATCAGCCCCTGAGGGTGGAGGGTACACAATGCCTGACCACTCACAAATGACAGGTCAGAGAATAGGCTCCAAGTTTAACTGGCTTTGTCCAATAGGAGTGAAAAAGGAAGTGGTTTGATCTGGAAGGTATTCGCTGTACTGGGATGCAGTACAATGGGAGGGAATGGCGGTGTCACATTGGCGCTGAGGGCATTGGGGTGGGGGCTGCACGTGGCAGTCAGCAGATACCGTGGTCCTACCTGTGACCCCCCTGCAGGCATTCAAGCACGCCTTCTCCGTTTCAAAGCGGTTCTCATTGCCGTCACAGCCTCCGTATGTGAAGCGCTCGCAGGACCTGGTGTAGGGATTGTAGTAAAAACGGCTGAAGTCAGCTCGGCATTGGCCAGTGATGGGCGGGTACACACAGCGAGCTGGGAGCAAGAGACAACGCCAGTTAATTCTCCAAAACGCAGCCACCACAACCACTCATTGTTCAGAGAACCTCAGAGACAGCGAGAGAGAGAGAGACAGCGAGAGAGAGAGAGAGACACACACAAACAAGAAGGCATGCACAGGCAAGGATGTGGAAGAGAAGTATGGCATGGAGTGTTTGTGTCAAACAGCCCGTTTCTATGTTGAGTATCCCACATAGAAATGTTCTCTCTCTCACTTCCCCCAGAGATTGCCCTCCCAAATACATCCCAATTGGATATGGTTCAACAGTTCCTCTGATCAATAATGACATTTCGATGAAACTGCAGTGATATTATTGGATAGAGGAATACACCCAGAGAGTCCATGTGTTTGCAGTGGGCTATCCAATCAATAGCAATGGGCCAAGTTTTACCAGCTCTCTGGGGAGGAGCTAGACACAAGGAATGGGACCTCTAAACCAGTGAGGGAAGCTGGGGTTTAGAGCATCAGTCACCTTTCCATTTGGGGAAGGGTGAGGAAGATGCACCCTTGCAAAGGCCCATTGGGTTTTATAAATGAACTCAGGCCGTCTTTCTGCATGGCAACACTGTAAACACTGATGCTCTCCCCATTGGCTCAATGGGAAGGGATGATGGCCATCTATTTAGGCGCTCCTTCATCTGGCAGAACATGCCTACCCTCACCTCGCCAAAACCCACATTTTCCTTGGCGAGGTCCCAGTAAACCCAGGCCGACCTATGTTTGAAAGCTAGACCGTCCAGACGCAGTACCACTGGTGACCACCTCCGCTGGTGGCATTGCTGAGCAGCCAGATCTGGTGCTTGGCTGACAGTTTCCTGGTGGGGATCAGGTGACCATTTTTGAAAAGGGATCTATCAGAAAATGCCAGTGGCAGGGATTGCCCTGGCTTTCCTGTCCATCGCCATGATAATTAAACAGTGCAGGGAATCTAAAATGTACTGCACATCTTCCATTGAAAAATTTACCTTTCTCCTTGGGAATATTTATATCCAGCAGTTTGTTGAATCGTTCCCTTACTGCAAAACAAATGTCAAAATGATGAATTGGTTACAATAATTTCACGTCAACCTCTTCCTGCCGCGCTATACATGAAAAGACAGAAGAGAAAAGTTCCTCAGGATAATGCAAGACTGTGCTCAGATATACTGAGGCAGCAGGTTGAGAAAGAATAGACAAATACAGACACTGGGTCTTCACTTCCTGGACTGGGTGCAACTCTGACTTTGAAGGACAACGACACAATGGAAAAGGCAGGAGGGTTCTGGGCTCAAACCCCAAGGTGAATCAACAGAACAATTGGAAACAGGAGAAGAAGGAGAGAATAAAAGGACAGGCATCATCTAGCTGTTCTCTTGCTAATTACAAGGTAGTGACAGACAATGGAAGTGTATCTGTAGTTGTTTCCTGCCTATGCCTAACACAATTTGACCATTCTGGCCCCAGTGGGCAAACTGTTACCTGTCAGACTAGGAATGGGAGATGAAACACTGCCAGTTACGTTCCTGTGAAGCCTAAGGGTTAGCCATCATTTTTAGGCACCAACTCCTTACACACCAACCTGTGTTTGATGGATTGTTGGTGCTGTCAGATGCAAACCAGTACTGGCTCCATCTGGTGGTCACTCCTCAGTAATGGGACAAACCCTGCCATAATGCCAGTTGACAACGTGTTAGCCAAGTGAATACACACGGCTGTTCCTGGCACCTGGAGTTCCAATAATACTCAAAACCATGATGATGCCAAACACAAGCTCTCATTCCATTCTACCCTGCCCTCATGGTCATAACTCCTGTAACAGGGCTTGATGTTTCCAACTCCTCAATCAGATTACTATCGCTTTCAAGCACCTTTGAATGACGTTGAGGGGTGCTATGACATAGGGCTTTCCCATAGTCTGTAGGTTGCCAGGTGCAGACCCATTGGTGGCCACCTCTCCTGGTGGCACTGCTGAGCTTGGCTGATAGTCACCTGGCTCCCATCCAGGAGCAACTTTTAAAAAACAAAAGGGGGTATATCAGAAAACACCAGTTTTCTCAAAAGGTGGGGAAGAGATTCAGGCAGCAATTTTCCCAGTTGGATTCCATGCTGCCTCATGTTAATCAGATGCCGATGGGAGAGAAATTCCTCAAAGTTACTCCTGATAATTGATTCTATTAATTTTCGTGAAGACAAGAAGTGAAACTGTTCGATCTGATGCAGCTTGTGTACCTACTAACAATGTTTTGGAATATAGACCCTTCTTTAGCCTGTTGTCAATTCATTAGTCCCTTTGCCAGCGTCCACTAATGCTAGAACAATGGTCATTAATTAAATCTCCTCCCTGGCATTTGTTTGGATGGTGGAGGTGAGCATCTTCCATCATTGAGAATGTGTTTTTGGGTCTAGTTAGCCGACTTAGCTCTGCCAACTCATTCGTAAAGATAGGATTATGCTTGAAAATGTATGGCTTAACTCCTGCCTTATAATGACTGGCCAACTTTGGTATTCTTCCCCATTTTGAAGAATGGGGATCATGGTGCTGACTGCTCTCTCCTCTGTTGTGGGGCTGGGAGACTTGTCTTTCGACCATAATTCTTTTCCCTTCAGCCTCCCCAACTAGCTTGAAAATGTTTTCACCTCTTACCTCAGCAAAGGGCTTTACTTTCCTTTTTACACACAGACACACAGAGGGGTGCGGAAGCAGAATCCATTGGCCATTTTTGAAGATGTCAGTGGAGAAAGATTCAAAGGAGTGAGTGTTGCAGGGAGTTGGGAATAAGTGGGCAGCCTTCTCAAAAAGCAATCACAGGCGTGCCACAGCCACCTCCCACGCTGAAAGGGGCTTGGACATGGAGAAAAAGCAGGAAAAGTAGCAAGTGAAAAAAGGGCCAAATTGCTGATGTGATGGGCTGAGCAGCCAGCCCTCTGTCGGTGATGTGGATTCTCTAACCTGGTCTGGACCGGAGCAGGATCACCCGATACGAGGATTGACTAATATCTGAAGGGGGTACTCACTGTGTTTGCAACTGGCCTCATCCGATTTATCTTTGCAATGTGGAGTTTCATCGCACTCGAGGTTACTGTCAATGCAGCAGTTATCACCACACTTGAACTGGCCCTCACCGCAGTTCCCTGTGCATTCTGCGGAGGAGTGAAAGGACAAGTGAGAGGGGGGCCATGCAGAGGTGAGAGTCAAAAGTTCAAACACTCCCCAATCTTTGGAGCACTGAGGGTTTACACACATTGAGGCTGTGCCTGGTTAAATGCTTTATATCCAACTGAAAAAGCCAGCGTTGTTTTGTCTCCCCTCTCGGCCTTGACTGAACTATCCTGATTTAATCACAATGTGCTTTTAGGCCTAAATTTACCGGCTTGAATTTATACCATTTTGTTCTCGTGCAATTTACTTTGCAGCACCTTCTCAGGAACCTCCTATCCAGGTCATAAAAGCCCGAGTTTTGCCCGTCTTCCATCAATATTTTAGACTTCAGAGACAAGGGATCAGCTGGAGATTTCTTTCAGTCGTTCAGCTGGTCCCTTGCACCTCAGTAAGCAGAAGCACTCCAGATGCACTTCGGCCAGAGCGCTCTTTGCTAAGGCATCCTCAGACTCTTATTAGTTCAGCTCAGTTCAGCCGACTGTTCAATGCAAGCAGGATAGACGAGGCAGCAGTAAAACAGGCTTGGTGGGCCCGTGCTTTCTCGTACAATTCTGATCCATCCAAGCTTCTTCTCATTTGGAAGTTGGTGAATTCTAATGTTAAGGCTGGATTGAGACCACACCAATCCTGGATGTGCAGCCCACCCAGACGCACACCCTTTCCCTAGCCCTGCATTTCCCATGGCTACCCCACCTAACCTGCCTATCTTTGGACTGTGGGAGAAACCGGAGGAAACCCACGCAGGCATTGGGAGAACATGCAAACTCCATATAGACAGTTGCCCAAGGGTGGAATCGAACCGGAGGTTCCTGACACAGAGACAGCAGGGCCAATCACAGAGCCACCATGCTACCCCCCTCACTCTGACCTGACTCCTCTGTGAGGAACGGTTTTCCACCATCCAGCCAAAGGTTCAGGTTTAACCCAAGACCTTAACACTTCATCTGAATTTCTTTTCCCACATGTCTCTCGCTAATGGACCTTTGGGACGTGCGCATTTGGGTCATCATTGCCTTCTACGTCATCGAGAAAGATAGTCAGTCAGAAACCTTGCCTCCTGATTCTATGCAGATTTGTAGTTTACTGGATTATGGCAATGCACAGCAACCTCCTGCTAAACAGTTCCACCATTTTACATTTATAACTTGAATCAGCTCCAACTGATGTTAGTGCTCCCAAAGAGAACAATCATCAATTCCCTATCAATTGGCTCCATGTGCAGTGACCCCAACCACAATGGTTTTGAACGCTGGAGTCACAGGATGGTCTACTGGCTACTGACTGGCATCCTCAAGAGCATGATAAAAGGAAGAGGATAGAGTGGTACTAGTCTTTGTGGCAACTGATTGGAATTTGAATTGATAAAACTATGCCCTGTTATTAGCGGTGGTGGTTGCTAGGAGAGAGATTAGTTAACATCTTTGGCACATAGAAAGGAATAAAGGAAGCATTTTAAATGGGTTATCTGCGACTTTGGAAGTATTGCTTTACAAAGGCCTTCACTGTCACTCAGTGTAATACTGAGGCCTAGTCTTTCATTAAGCTGAGGGTTGGTCTATCTTGGATTAAAATCTACTTGGTACATCTCAGAGAAGTTCTCTGGACAGTTCTCCCTGCATTCCTGGACCATATTTATCCCTCAACCAATATTTGGAAGAGTTTAGCTGGTCTTTTGCCTCAATTCTGCTTTGGGAAATTACTGGTGCACATTTCCTGCTTTATAGTGCTGACACTTGATTGTCTTTGAAGTATTTTGAGACAACCTGAACAAGTGCAAAGAATTACTAAAGTACAAGTCCTTTTCTTAGTGTGAGCAATTAGGAAGGGATAATATATACACTGAAGTGGTACTCACGTGGCAAACCTGATCTGCCTGAAGACTTTGTGTTTGCTGGAAGAAAGAACAATGAACAGTCAGTACTTTTACAATGATGCCAGTGGATGTTACTATTGGAGAAGCCCAATATCAGACCAAACCCTGGTTTGATATGTCGTGTTTTATTAAGCATGGTGGTCTTTCACTCAAATGAGCACAAAGTTATAGATTTGCTTTTGAAAACAAAATCGAATGCCTACAAGTGAAGAAATGAAATAAAACAGACCAAGCTAATTACATATTACATATAGAACATGGATTTGGGAGATGTCCAAATGGATGGCAAAAGCAAATAGGTATCTATCCCCAACACAAACACCTCACAATCATCAGGGAGAGCAGGGGCAAGGGAGACAGAGCATGAGGTGGGGTTGGGTGGGGGGGGAGGAGGAGGAGAGATGGAGAGGCGCACACACACACACACACACACACACACACACACACACACACACAGAGGGAGTGAGCGCGGGGGGGGCGAGAGAGCACGCGTGGGAGGGGTGAGAGAGCATGCGCGGGAGGGGGAAGAGGGAGAGAGCACGCACGTGGAGAGAGCACATAGTTTCAAGGCACCAGCTCCAACATGGGCAAAGAGACTGTACTCCAGGATGTATCAATACTCCTCCATATTGGATGACACTTGGAGGACGCACAGAGGGTGGCAAGAGCAAACAATGTACTCTGGGTGGTCATCCATGTGGTATCAACAAATGGTTCCAGACACTGAATAATGTAAAGACTCAAGATCCTGACAACATTCCAGAAACAGTACTGAAGTCCTAGGCTGCTACAGAAACCCTCAGCATTGTGTTTGTGTCTATATGTCCCCGTCGGTCTGTGATGAGGGGGGCAGTGGGGTTTAATCTCTGGTTAGAAACATTCTTGGCACGTGCCAGTCAAGTAAGCTGGCTACATTGCCTGGAGCAGACCTGATGGGCATCAGCAAATGTGGGATGGACCTGAACACAGAACAGTACTGGGCGCTCCTGACTGCACCAGCTCCAGAACAGAGCTTGCCTGGTACACATTCAGAGCCTTGCCAGGATGACACACAAGGTATCTCAGGCTAAGACTGACAACGCTGACGTGGTGTGTCCAAGGCACGACCTATTCCGAAGAAAA
The DNA here is from genome assembly GCF_020745735.1 of Hemiscyllium ocellatum. NCBI lineage: Eukaryota > Metazoa > Chordata > Chondrichthyes > Orectolobiformes > Hemiscylliidae > Hemiscyllium > Hemiscyllium ocellatum. The sequence continues at coordinate 36,185,738 of NC_083408.1, forward strand.
GTCACACCAGACTCCACGCTGTGGACACCGCCGTCTCGCCCTGCCCATCAATGTACCCTTCCACATCCACTGTACCCGGAAACCCTTTTCCCCACCCGCAGTTGGAGAAGCAGTATAGGCTGGCTGATGTGGCCAACTTGGGGGCCAAGCTCATGTCGGATGGCTAAGTTTGCACAGGCCCACAACCAATGGGTGTTGGAAGGGATTCAGGCCTCATGCAACTGCATCCCCAAATTAGCTGTCGGGGTAAGATTCTGGGTGCCCGCTTCACTGGCCCACTGCCCACTGACCTTTGACACCGCTGCACGCCTGCTGGCATTCTTTCTCGCCCACAAAGTTGTTCTTGTTGCCCTTGCAGCCACCATAGGTGAAGGGCTCACAGGTGCCCTTGTCCGCCTCATAGCGCCAGCGAGGGAAGGACCCACGGCAAGGCCCCACCTTCTTGTCTGCTGTACAGTATTCTAGAGGGGGTGGGGGGGGGGGCGGGGGGGGGGGGGGGGTGAAGAATAGGAGTGAAGGTGAAAAACAGTAGAGGTCAATACCCATGGACGAATCACCATTGGTTTTGGGTGGGAAGTCACCCAGAAAAGTGCATTACAGAAACAGGCTCTTTAATTAACACCAGCCTTGGTAATCCCAACAAACCTCATTTCCCCTCCACACACAGCACCACCCCCGGAGAATTTTGACCACAGTCAAATCTGGGGAAGAACAGTTTTTAAAGAACATATTAGTGAGTGGTAACAACACAGAACCTGCTGCCACAGTGATGGGAACTCGGGGTGGAGTTGGGGTGATGAGGAGGGAGGAGGGAGGGGGAAGGAGGATCATTGATTTCTAAAAAGGATTGGATGGGAACTCAAAGGATACGGACTTGAAGGGCTCCGGGATAAAGTGAAGGCACTGAGATTATTCTGGGAGGAACTCGCAATAGGCTGGGACATTTCTCACTGGAGTGTAGGGGGTTGAGAGGCAGCCTGGTAGAATTTATAAAATAATGAGGGGTATAGGCAGTGTTATGAAGATGTGGGTATACTTTTAAGAGAGAGTTAAAAGCAGCAGAACTACCGAACCCAGCACCAAGTGTACTCGACAATGGTAACAATCTAACACCAGGTCCGGGAGTTTGGGGGCTTGGGTGGGAAAGACTAACAAATGCTTTCTATTGACCAAGGAAGCAAAGAAAATTTTAAAAAAGCATTTACAGGCACTCAGAAGGAATAGATAGGTTGGTGTACTTATGTAATATTCCAGAGGAAGACATATGGAAGGAGCATCTGAGAAAAACTTGCCTTCAGAATGTTATATGAACAATTGTCCTCTTTGGAACCACACATTTCAACAAAGGGTTTTGAATAAAAAGGTTAAGAATTGACATTGCTGGTGTGAAGGACACTTTGGAAATGAAGGAGATTTCTGAAATACAGAGGAACCTCAATTATCCGAATTTTGGGTCCGTGACCTGTACTGGTTTAGACAGATTTGGGGGTATGAGAAATCCCAGATTTGAGCACTTGCAAGTTAGTATCCTAATCTTTAAACAAAATGTAAGTGAGACAATTTGTTGAATTCGGTGACTTGTGGTTGATTAAATTAAAAAGAGTGAGAGAAATGGCTCTTAAAATTGCTGAAGAAATTCTGGGATTTGAAAATGATTCTGAAATTTGCCCAGGAAGTTTAGAAGGAAAGAAAAAGGCCTTACTTTTAGAATTAGCAAAAAAAGTTAGATTTGGGTTTAAGCAAGGATAAATTGAGGAAAATGGAATTCAAAGGCAAACACGCAGGGGGTGAGAGCGAGAGCGAGAGCGAATTTGAACTTGAGAAGTTGTGACTTAGTCAGCAAAAGTCAAATTAACAGGATGGAGATATATATATAGATATATAGATATGTTGAAGCCTTTTTTATTTCATTTGAAAATTGGCTAGGCAGACGGTGTGGTCGGAGGATTTATGAGTAATGCTAGGTCAGACTAAACTGGTAGGCAGAGCAAGTCAGGCATTTGTCGTATGGTCAGATGAGGTGTTAAGAGATTATGAACAGGCTATTTTAAGTGCTTATGAATTGCTACCAGAAGTATAAAGAAGGAACCAGGTCAGACTTCTGCCGAGTTCAAAAGAATTAAACATAGTCAATTTGATTGATGGGTGCGGGCTTTGAAAATAGATAGGACATTTGAGGCTGAGAGAGAGCTATTTTCAAGCAGTCCGTTTACATGCTGGGTCATGGCAGTTCTCCTCTCAACTGTTCAATTTTCCGCAGTTTTATACTCCAGGGCATCAGATTGTGTCATTGGTTTTAAGATTGTCAATATACTCAATTCAAACTTGACAGGAGTTTGTTGTGTTTCGGGTATAATTTAAACTGATGGGCTGAATGCGAACTAGTTTTTATCTCCAAGCAACGAACTGATGGTGTGGGTCGACCCAGCGTTACATTGTTACCATTTTTGAGTATATTTGGTGCTGGGTCTGGTAGTTTTGCTGCTTTTAACTCTCTTAAAGTACACCCACACCTTCATAATAATAGATCTAAATGTAGTTAACTTCTCCGAGATGGTGAATTTCAAAACTTGGGGGCACATTATTAATGTGAGAGGATAGAGACTTAAAAAAAGACTTAAGAGGCAAATGTTTTACACAGAGGGTGGTTCATGTGTGGAATGGACTTCCTGAGGAAGTGACCAGTGTGGGTAGAATTACAGCATTTAATAGGCATTTGGATGGACACATGCATAGGAAAGGTTTGGAGGGATATGGACTGGGAGCAGGGAGGTGGGACTAGTTTAGTTTGGGATTACATTTGGCATGGACCGGTTGGACCAAAGGGTCTGTTTCCATGCTGTATGACTATGACCCCCCTCTGTACTGTAAATAAAGCAATGTCCTCCTTCATATAGCCCCATTCACGTATCATCTGGACCTTTCCCCCTTGTGTTTCTGTAGCTCTTCAAATAACCCTTGTGGGGCAGTGTGCTCCACATTCACACCTCTTGGACCAAATATGCTTTGCATGAATTCATTATTGGATGTATTGACTATTTTAGGATGATGTAGAACATGATAGAAACAGGCCAAACAGTCTATCCCAGTATTCATGCTCCAGTCAGGGCTCCCATTTCTTATCCTAATCTAACATTCTAACAATCTATTCCCTTCTCCCTCTCGTCCTTATCTCATTTCCCCTAAAAGCATTGCTGTTATTCCCAATAAGTACTCCCTGTGGTAAGGAGTTCCCTATTCTCACTACTCTCTGGGTGAAACGGTTTGCACCAGTCCCCAGTCAGTGACTGCCCTACACTGACAGCTTCCAGTTTTGCTCTTGCCCACAAGGAAACCCACTCTCCCTGCACCCACGCCACCAAAACCCAGCTCAAAAAGCTTCAGTTTTCAAAAGCAGAGAGCCAGCCTGTCAACTCTTTCCTGATATTTATACTCAAACATTTCTCATGTAAGTTATCTCTGTATCCTCTCCAGTGGCTCTATGTCCTTTCTATAACATCTCGTAGAAGTTCGCATCGAATCCCTACATTTTGGACCCTGCATCCCAACAAGGCCACATCAACCCTCTGAAGAGTAACCCACCCAGACCCACTTATCCTATATTTACCCCTAACTAATGCACATAACCTACACATCCCTGATGGGCAACTTAGCATGGCCAATTCACTTAACCTGCACATCTTTGGACTGTGGAGGGAAATCCACGCAGACACAGAGAATGTGCAAACTCCACACACAGTTGCCCGAGGCTGGTACCGAACCAGATTCCCTGCTGCTGTGAGGCAGCAGTACTAACCACTGAGCCACCGTGCCACCACGGTGAGCAGGTCTGCAGAGTGCTCTTACATGCAGTCTAACCAATTTTAGATACAGGTTTAGCCTAATTTTCCTTCTTTTCAATTCAATTGATAGAAAAATAAAACTCAACGCTTTGTTTGTTTTAGTTCTAAGGTCTGGGTAATCCACAATGCAGCCTTTAGTGAATGCCGTATTAGTATATTTATGAGTCCAGGTTTGCCTCTGCAAATGGAAATAGCGTCACTCTGCCTTTAGTATCATAGAATCTCTACAATGTGGAAACAGGCCACTTCGGCCCAACAAGTCCTCAAATACCCCCAAAGTGTAATGCATGCAGACCCATCCCTCTACCCTATTACTGTACATTTACCCCTGACTAGTACACCTAAACTACACATCCTTGAACACATATTTTAAACATCTCGATCACGTTGCCTCTCAACTTCTTCGAGAAAACAACCCTCGCCTGTTCATCCTTTCCGGATTCATCTACCCTCTCTTTTGGTATTGTTCACAATTTGCATATTGATGGGAGCTTTTCATAATCAAGAGTTCCAATCTTTGCTCTGTAATCCTAGCGTGATCTCGACACAGCTCTGCACGCGGTTCACGAAAATTCTTTGCTTTTTCCATTCCGAGCAGCGTCAGTGAGCAGGGGTGAATGAATCCCATTGCGACGAGTGTGCACTCACCCTCGGATTGTTCGGGAGAGAGGACAGTGACGGACATGGTGTCGGTGGTCATCTGGCCTGCCGTGTCTTTGACAGTCAGCTGAAAGACATACTGTCCTACCTTCAGGTTAGACACCAGCTGCTCATCCTGATGTTGAGTTTTCTGAGGAGAGGCAGAGAATAAACATTGATGCAACCTTTTTGAGTCCAAGAACTTGCCTTTCGGCCGCAACGCCAGCGATGGCCGTTTTTTGCAAAGTGAGCCAAATGTAGCTGCTGCTGCTAATCAACAGTTACCACTGTGGCTTAATCTCAAATGGTCAATACTCCCCCCCCCATGATGCAGTCTCGATGGCCAGCTGTTTACAACCATTTACGTTACGGTACATATATATATAAAAACATGCATTCATTTAAGACCTTACATATGAACTGGAAAGTGATGCTGGAGATTAGAGTCGAAAAGTGTGGCGTTGGAAAAGTACAGCCAGTCGGGCAGCATCCCCCGAGGAGCAAGGGAATCGACGGTTTGGGCATAGACACACATTCCTGATGAAGGGCTTATGCCCGAATTGTCAATTCTCCCGCTCCTCAGATGCTGCCCGACCTGTTGTGCTTTTCCAGCACCACACCTTTCCACATTTACATATGGACATAAGAATAAGAGTAGGCGACACTTTCGTCCCCTCCCCACTCCTGGCTTCTCCCCATTCAACAAAACATCCAATTACTCCACATTCTGTCCCCACCATCACCCCCACCACTCCCCCCATAACCTTTCACCCCCTTTCTTAGCAAGAATCTATCTTCCACTGCTTTAAAAATATCCACAGATTCTGCTTCCATTAACTTTTGAGAAAGAAAGTTGCAAAGACCTTTCAAGGTGAGAGGGAAAAGATTTAAGAGGGACCTGTAAGGAGCAACTTTTTCACCCAGAGGTTGGTGCGTCTGTGGAATGAGCTGCCAGAGTAAGTGGAGGGGGCTGGTACAACTACAACATTTAAAAGGCATCTGGATGGGCACGTGAATAAGAAGGGTTTAGAGGGATGTGGGCCAAATACTGGAAAACAGGAGTAGATTAATTTAGGATATCTGGTCTGTTTTTGTGCTTATATAACTCTCGAACCCTATAACGAATATAAAGCCATTCTCAATAATAGTGATAGGGTTCGGGTTAAAACCTCTCTCCCTCATTCACATGTCCTTCAGGATTGAAAAATCTGCTATTCTCACCCAATTCGGCCTACATTTGGTTCCAGGCCAAAGCATCAGGTTGGACTGATTGTAACACAACTGCCCTCTGTGGGCACACAGTTCAAGGGCAGGTAGGGATGGGCAAGGAACGCTGGCCTTGCCGGCATTACTTGAAATCCAAGTTTTTTTTTTAAAATAGGAGCTCTCAGTCCGTACTCTCACTGGCCATCGGTCAATATAGCAGGGTCAAGGCTCCAAACCCACAATCCTTCAAAACAAGCCAGAGATTGGTCCACACTGACCCATGGCCATCCTAGATGGGCAATGTCAGAAACCGTCAACTGTAGTGACAGCTCATCGACGACACAATGTTTAATCGGCTACTCACTTAAAACATCTACAAAGCAATTCCTGGGAAGATAAAAGGCCCTTTAAAAAGCCAAGATTGGAAAGTTAGATTAGATTACTTACAGTGTGGAAACAGGCCCTTCGGCCCAACAAGTCCACACCGACCCGCCGAAGCGCAACCCACCCATACCCCTACATTTACCCCTTACCTAACACTATGGGCAATTTAGCATGGCCAATTCACCTGACCCACGCATCTTTAGATGGTGGGAGGAAACCGGAGCACCCGGAGGAAACCCACGCAGACACGGGGAGAACGTGCAAACTCCACACAGTCAGTCGCCTGAGTCGGGAATTGAACCCGGGTCTCAGGCGCTGTGAGACAGCAGTGCTAACCACTGTGCCACCGTGCCGCCCATTGAAAAGAACTACCATTTGGGGCCCTGGTCATTAAGTGCGAGTGTTTATCTAGTTTTAGGTTGGACACGAAATCGGTCTCCCTAAAGTTTGCATTCAAGATATAATTGATGTCGTTTGTGGTTTGCTGTATGTTGAGTCAAGCAATAAATACCTCAGACAGCCAAGTTCTATTGAGTCACATGTCTTGAAGATTATTGAAACCACACAAAAAAAACTCCAAGGCTGTCTGGTTTCTGTGCTCAATTACACAGTACACCCCCATAACCGAGTAGCTACAACTGAATGCTGGTCACAGCTAGTGGCTAAAAGGTGAGGGAGGGTTACCTTGGTACCAGAACATCACGTGACACAATGTCAGGCAGCTGTCTTAAAGACACAGGCTCCTGTGTGGTGTGTGAGCTGAGCAATAATACAAGTCCCACTGGCCCCAATATAACAGAGGTGTGGGGGAAAACACCCAAGATGGCTAGTGTCAGAAGATCCATGGTAATGTCTCCCATTTAGTCATCAGGTAACAGAACCTACAGGAGGAAACCCTTGGTGATAGTCCCCAAGGAGTAGGGGGAGTTGGGAGGTGTGTCAGGTCGGGCAGAGAGGAGAGGACACTGGCCTTGCCTAGTAAGCGCAGAGGTGGCTCAAGGTTTCCCGAAGGTGCCAGAGAAGACAGTCTCCTACTCCACAAGGAGGACCCTAAGGAAGTATAAACTTCAGAAGCACTCAGCTTCCATCTCCATTTTACTGTCCGCATTACTGAGCCCTGGAAAACCCAGCCAGCACTGACTAAATTTAAGTCAGCTTCCAAACTGTGCACAAGGAACTCAATTTAATTGCCTATCTCCTGAAAGTTTGATGTAACAACAGGCCTCAAACTATTGCCATAAAATTTGAGGCTGGCGTGTATACAGTGGACTCAGAATGATGTCTACCATTTACTGATGGTTAGGCCAGCACCCACTTTCCCCACCTGTCACGACGTACAGAGTTAGCTCACTATCGGCGTGACCTGGCAGCAAAGGCCCCGAATCCAAGTGGATAGTTGGGATTCAGTCAGACACTCCGAGAGAGTAGGCAGGAGTCAGCTCAGGTTGGAGCACGTTTCTAGCTACTATTTAATCCAGCACTGGTTGGACTGGCTGGTTCAGTTTCTCCTACACCAACAAAACACAGGCATCAAACCATACAACGAGAGCAAAACCAAACTCTGCTCTCAGAAACCTCATGAGCTACCTACCCTCTCCTCAAACAGGAAAGCCCTGTTCACATCAGGATGCAGTCAGTTTCCTGTCTGACCCGGGACAGGAAAGGGGGAGGCGGGGGGGGGAAAGGAATTAAGAAAGACTTGGGTGGGGGGGGGGGGGGGGGGTGGGAGGAGAAGAGGGAGAGGAGGAGGGGATCGAGGGGGACTACAGATGGGGGGGGGGGGAGGGGGAAATTGGGGAGGAGGTAGGAGGAGGGAAATTGAGAGAGAAAAGAGGAGGAGAGGTTGGGATTGAGAGCGCGAGAGGATCAGGGAGCAAGGGTTCAGGGAGGAGGGATCGAGAGAGTGAGTGATCGAGCAGAAGAAGAAGATTTAGAGGGAGGAGCAGAGGGGTTCGGGAGGAGGGGGAGAGCGTAACGAGAGAGAGGAGGGTTTGGAAGAGAAGGCAGGGTGGGTGGTTTAAAAAAAAAGGTGGGAAAGAGAGTCGTCGTCAAGAGGATAGTGGGGCGAGGGGGGATTGAGGTGAGTGGGGGTAGAATTGGGGTGAGGTAACAAATATGTCATTGATGAGACTCAAACATAAGGCCTTGCCAGAAACTAATCAGCCCTTGTTGATGTAAATGTTACCAGGGCAACCAGGGCAGGGCAAACTGAACAATAAACAAATCACCAGAGCTGATCAAAAGGACGGAGATAATGCAACATCTTTATAATGTGCAATGCCCAACATTTCTATTCAATATAAAATGAGAACAGCCTCTTTTTTTTTCTCCACAATCACCATAACCTAATGACCCAGTAACTGATTTTCTCAGTTACTGGATACCGCTGGCATTTCCCAGCACACTTCCAAGTAAAACTAGGGTGTGGCTCAATACTTGATTTTATTGCAGTCTGTAGCTCACTACTAGGGACTTACAAAACCATTTGCAACAATTTACATTTGCATATTACCTTTAGCAGATCAATAATGTCCAAAGGCTATTCATAGCAGCCAAAGAAAATTTGAAGACGAAAGTGGGTACTGCAGATGCTGGAGATCAGAGTGGTGCTGGAAAAGGACAGCAGGTCAGGCAGCATCCGAGGAGCAGGGAAATCAATGTTTCGGGCAAAAGCCCTTCATCAGGAATGAGGATGCTGCCTGACCTGCTGTGCTTTTCCAGCACCACTCTAACCTTGAAAGAAAATTTGAAACCAAGCCAAAGAGATGGCTAGGCAGACAACCAAACGTTTGCTGACACAGATAGATTTATGGGAGTATTTTGGAAGGTACTAGGGGTTGCCAATGGTTACATGAAAACTCCAAAGTTTGACACCCAGAGCATAGAATCCCTACAGTGTGGAAACAGGCCATTCGGCCCCTATAGCCCCACATTTCCCCTGGCCAACCTAGCTAACTTGTACACACCCGGTTTGTGTGAGGAAGCCAGAGCCCCCGGAGGAAACTGGAGGAGAATGGCTGCGTGGAATCTGCAGTCACCCGAGGCTGGAATCGAACCCGGGTCCCTGGTGCTGTCAGGCAACATTGCTAACCACTGAGCCACCATGTCACCTCTAGGGCGCACCAGGATATTGCTAAAGAAGAGACATGTGATGGGCAAGAGTTATTCTTCTTAGCACCGAGAAGGCCGAGGGGGAATCTGATGGAGGTGTACAAAGTTCCGAGGGGCAAAGACAGGGAAGATAGACGGCAAAACTCAAGGGGCACACAGTTTTAAGATAAAGAGGAGACTTGAGGGAATATTTTCTCAGCAAGCGGGTTGACAGTATATTGAACTCACTGCCTGAAAGAGTGCTAAAGAGGGAACCCTCAAGACACGCAAGACACTGTTTAAATGAGCAAATGAAATACCATATCATACAAGGCTTTTTGGGCTAAGTGTTGGAAAACGTGTGTGTTGTTAAGGCTTTGGTGAACTGCGGCAACGCAGAGTCATAGGAGCTATACAGCACGGTAACAGATCCGTTAAGACTAATGCCGACCAGATACCCTAAATTAATTTAATCCCATTTGCCACATTGGTTCCACATCCCTGTAAACCCTTACTGTTCATGTACCCGTCCATATAACTTTTAATTTATGTAATCATACCAGCCACCACCGCTTCCTTTGGCAGTTCATTCTCACCCTCTGCATGAAAAAGTTGCCCCTTAGGTCCCTTTTAAATCTATCCGCTCTCACCTTAAACCTATGCCCTCTTAGTTCTGGGCTCCACCACCCTAGGGAGAAGTCCTTGGCTATTCATTCTATCGACAGTCCTCATGATTTTGTGAACTTCTACAAGGTTTCATGAATGAAATTTTAAAAATCATTCCAACAAGGTAATGTATTACCAATTTCTTAATGGGTTAATATGCTGGAACTGCCTGTCCAACAGCACTATGGTGTTTACCTACAGTGCATTGCGAAGGCAACTTAACACCACCTTCTGAAGGACAACTAGGGATGGGTAATAAATGCCAACCAACTAAATCACATCCATATTTCTGACTGAATATAAAAAAAAAGAACATCAACTGGATTTGTTAAATGTTTCTCTTTGCAGAAAATACCTGGCCTGGTGAATATTTCCTGCATTTGTTTGGTTATTATTGCTGCAGTCATATTGGATATTGTCCTGGACAGAGGATAGGATGAGATGCTACATTGCTGTATTTCCTGTCAAGATGCAGGATGTATACTCAGGGCTGGAGAGGGACATGCGGTCAAAAGGCAAAGATTTGGTTATCGTGGTGCGTGAATGTATCAACAATGCCGAATATACTCCCTTTACAGAACATGCAAAGGCAGTGGGGACAGGTGTAGCATAGATTCACTGGGAGGTTACCAGGGATCGGGAGTGTTATACTGGAGAAAAATTTGGATTTTCTTCAATGCATCTGTGAATGCTAACAAAAAAACTTCACATTTTCAATATGATGCAAAATTAAAATTAGAAATCTCTGCAAAATTTGTTCAATGACAAAAACCAGGAGCAGAAATATATGAGGACACTATTTTTTTTTAAAAAAAGTGGGCTATTGAAAATTTTAGTCTGTCAAAACCTCTAAAGGAAAAATCTATTAATTCTTTTAATTTTTGTTAGCAAGGCGTCCAATATGACATGGCAGTGGACATGTGTTATTCCCTTAATGAACATGTTCTGTACTGTGGCCTGAGAGCTAATGGTCTCAAGCTCGCAGTCTCCAAATTACTGGAGTTCCATTATGTCTCCACATGAGACAGTGAGCATGAGTGTGACAGGACCACAGAGGCAGACAGGGGGAGCATGTGTTTGTGGGACAGAGAGGCAGAGACAGAAAGACGGGGAGAGGCAGAGACAGAAAGACGGGGAGAGAATGAGAGGTGTAGACAGGGAGGGTTGTGGGGACAGGGGGTGGATATAGGGAGGATGAGATGCTACACCGCTGTATTTCCTGTTCAATGCAAACATTCAGGATGTATACTCAGGGCTGGAAAGAAACTTGCAGTCGAAAGTAGCTATGGTTATCACGGTGCATGAATATATCGACAATGCCGAATTAAGACAGAGGTCCTGCATATAGAGTAATGAACTGAGAAACAGTATCACAAAAGATTCTAATTTCTGGTGTAGTTTGCATACATTAGAGAGATTAATACATGGCTCGCAAACGGCTGGAGAAATGGGTTCCAGTTTGCGGGTCATTAGCCCAATGTTCTGGAAAAGGAGGCTGTACTTTCAAGCAGATCTACACTTCACAGAGGGTGGTGTGTATATGGAATGAGTTGCCAGAGGAAGTGGTGGACTCTGGTACAGTTGCATTATTTAAAAAGGCATCTGGATGGGTATATGAAGAAGGAGGGTTTGGAGGGATGTGAGCCAAGTGTTAGCAAATGGGACTAGTTTAGGTTGGGATATCTGGTCAGCATGGACGGGTTGGACAGAAGAGTCTGTTTCTGTGCTGTACATCTCTATGACTCTATGGCCTGAATTGTGCTGGGGCCAATGTGACCTTGTGAACCAAGTAATGAGGGAAGTAGAATGCATTTTTAACCAAATTGTAATGGGCAACAGGTCAAACATGGAAATATGTGGAACATTAAGGGGTGGAGTCAAACAACAAACAGTGGATAAATAATAATAATATTCCCTGTTCAGAAGGCCGAATTGACATTTGACAAAGAAAAAAAGACCCCTTCCTATTAGCTTAAATACAAGAAATTGTAATTTAATAACAATACATCAACAAATAGATTATGTCTGTAAATGCATAGATACCTCTAACTTCACAGAGGGATCTCCATCGAGGAGTTTCCAATCAAAACTGACAATTCTAAAGTCATCTCTACTTGCCAACCCACTTAACACCACTTGCTCATTCGGCTGCACAATTCGGTCTCTTCCTGCATCTGCCCGTGGCAGTTTGTCACCTGCAAGAGAAGGTAAATAAAAACCATTAGGACAGGCAGAGCACAGTGAACTACAGCAGAATGGGTTTTAGACAGATTGGATCTAATTACATCTATATTTTTTAAAAACTTCCAAATACAATGTTCAACAGCAATTAGTATCAGAATCAGAATCAATCAGAACACTTCCACTAATGACGTAGAAATAGTTATCTCCCTGCTATATTGAATCTTTTCTATGGATAGAATAAGCATGAAGAGTCAAACTAGTCAACTGGTTGAAGCTTTTCTTCCTTATAAAATAGGGAGCTGAAATTAGTCTTTGCCCTTGGTAGGATGCGTCTCCCATTTATAATTTCTAAGCCTTTTGGACTTGGCACATAATAATGTCTATAAAACTGTGTTACTGTTAACTTGCATTTACTGTGTTCCAACCAAATCATATGCTGCCCTCTGTCTACACTGTCATAATCAGGACCTTTCACTCTACCTTCTATGCCATATCTTTCTTCCTCAACTTCAAAACAGTGAACTTCTCACAACTCTCTCAGCCTAGCTTTCCTTCGAAAATCTACAATCCCGAACAGTCTCACAGTTTTTCTGACTTATCTGCTCTTCCTTGCTCCAATTTTCAACCTCAGAACTACCAATTGCATTCAAGCTTCTCAATTCTAAAAAAACTTTCTTTAAAAACAAGGCAAGAATCCAACTGAGTTGAGATCTTCATCTTGCATTAATGCCAGTTCTTCTGAGAAGATTCTATACTAGGGAAACCACACCAAGAATATGTCCTATCTTCTCCCCAACACCATAGTCAGCAAGCCCAAGATTGTCAGAAGATATCAAATTTTCTATTCAATTCCCTCTAAAGGGACATTGACAATAGGCAGGAAGCACGGGAGGGCAAGGGGACCTGAACTACTCTGAAAAACTGAGTTACTTGCTCCCCACAGTGTAAAGTGGGAGACTTACATGTATAACTTTTAATGGTAGTTATCTGTGCATGTGTGAAGTTAATAATCAACTTGTAAATATTTCTGCAACCATCTGATTTCTTTAAGGAAAGAGTTTTTGAAGCCTGGCTGTAGAATGAATGGGTTTTAATGCACCGATGGATTTTTGTTTAGTTTGTTCGCAACCCAGTCTGATAAATAATGGAGCCTATAAAGGATATAGTGAGTTAGGTCCTTACAGTTAAGAGCTAGTGCTGTTCCAGACTATATAAAACTCAGATATGGTTATTTAGGCCCAGTGCAGTGACACCCAAGTACATGATAGCTCTGGAAGAAGCTATTGCAGTTCCAGTTTAATAACTGTAGTCCCGAGAGCCTTAAACCTATTGAGATGGTCGATACTTGAGTGTATTGAAAACTGTACAAGGCGTGTTGCGTGCATACAAAAGCTGCTTGTTTCTTTTCAATTTACAAAGGAGTGTTTTGAGATTAATAGGATTATAGTGCTACTGTGGTTAAATTTGTTTTATAAATAGATAGTTTCAATTATTCGATTTTATCTTTGTTCCTATTGTCATAAATTTGCATGCTTGGGTTTCCGAGACAGACTACTTCATTAAAATCAAAACTGGACTCAATGTTAATTCTATTTCTCCTGCCACAGATGCAGCCAGACCTGCTGAGTTTCTCCAGCAAGTCAGGAATATTCCCCACTTGTCTGAGGGAGTACAGCTCCAACAACACAAGTGCTTGATACAATTCAGGACAAAACAGTATACTCAATTGGCAACATACCCAAAATACACACTCGCTTCACTGCCAACATGCAGTAGCAACAGTCTGTACCATCTACAAGATGCACTGCAGAAAATCACCAAGACTCCTCAATAGCACCTTCCCAGCCCACAACTTTCTAGAAGGACAAGGGCAGCAAACATATGGTAACATCTACCAGTTTCCCTCCAGCACACTCATTATCCTGACTTGGAAATATATCACCATTCCTTCAGTGCTGCTGGGTCAAAATCCTGGAATGCCCTCTTTAGCAACATAATGGATCTACCTGCAGCAAATGCAGTTCACTCTCACCTTCTCAAAAGGCAACTAGGGATGGGCAGTAAGTTTGAGTGATTTCCACATCCCTTTAATGAATGAAAGAAAAAGCCCTGAATTATTGACAGTGGGTCAGCTGGAACACTCAAATTTAGTCTGATATGACAATGCAGCACTCAGGAAATGTTTCATTGTCAGTGGGATTGTCTTTTGAATGAGGTATTAAACCAAGACCCAATCAGGTGGAAGTCAGCAATTGCAGGAAGCAAAATAGGGAAGCTCTCGACAGAAATTGGAGGAAGGCCAATTTTAATGGTTTTAGGCAAGAACTTTCAAAAGTTGATTGGGGGCAGATGTTCGCAGGTAATGGGGCGGCTGGAAGATGGGAAGCCTTCAGAAATGAGATAATGAGAGTCCACAGACAGTATATACCTGTTAAAGGTGAAAGACCAGGCTGGTGAGGTGTAGGGAATGCTGAATGACTAGAGAAATTGAGGTTTGGTTAAGAAAAAGAAGGAAGCATATGCCAGGTATAATCAGCAGAGATCGAGTGAACCCTGAGAAGAGTATAAAGGCAGTAGGAGTATACTTCAGAGGGAAAGCAGGAGGGCAAAGAGGGGACATGAGATAGCTTTGGCAAATAGGGTTAAGGAGAATCCAAAGGGATTTTATTAATATATTAATGTCAAAAAAGTAACTAGGGAGAGAATAGGGCCCCTCAAAAGATCAGCAAGGCAGCCTTTGTGCGGGACCACAGGAGATGGAAAAGATACTAAACTAGTATTTTACATCAGTGTTTACTGTGCAGAAGGACATGGAAGATGCAGAATGTAGGAAAGTAGATGGTGACATCTTGAAAAATGTCCATATTACAAAAGAAGGTAGCGCTGGATGTCTTGAAACTCACAAAAAAAGTGGATAAATCTCCAGGTGTACCCTAGAACTCTGTGGGAAGCTAGGGAAGTGATTGCTGGGCCCCTTGCTGAGATATTTGGATCGTCGATAATCACAGGTGAGGTGCCAGAAGACTGGAGGTTGGCTAACGTGTGCCACTATTCAAGAAAGAAGGTAAGGACAAGCTGGGGAACTATAGACCAGTGAGCCTGCCGTCAGTGGTGGGTAAGCTGTAGGAGGAAATCCTGACAGACAGGATTTACATGCATTTGGAAAAGTAACGACTAATTAGGGATAGTCAACACAGTTTTGTGCATGGGAAATTGTGTCTCAAGAGCTTGATTAAATATTTTGAAGAAATAACGAAGACAACTGATGAGGGCAGAGGGAAGGATATGGTCTAGATGGACTTCAGTAATATGTTTGACAAGTTGTAGACTGGTTAGCAAAAGTTAGATCTCATGGCATACAGGGAGAACTAGCCATTTGGATACAGAACTGGCTCAAAGGCAGAAGACAGAGGGTGGTGGTGGAGGATTGTTTTTCAGACTGGAGGCCTGTGACCAGTGGTGTGTCACAAGGATCGGTGCTGGGTCCACTACTTTTTGTCATTTATATAAATGATTTGGATGTGAACATTGGAGGGATACTTAGTGAGTTTGCAGAAGACACCAAAATTGGAGGTGTAGTAGACAACGAAGGAGGTTACCTTGATCAACAGGCTTTTGATCAGATGGGCCAATGGGCTGAGAAGTGGCAGATGGAGTTTAATTTAGATAAATGTGAAGTGTTGCATTTTGGAAAGGCAAATCAGGGCAGGACTCATACACTTAATGGTAAGGTCCTAGGGAGTGTTGCTGAACAAAGAGACCTTGGAGTGCAGGTTCATAGCTCCTTGAAAGTGGGGTCGCGGGTAGATAGGATAGTGAAGGCGGAGTTTGGTATGCTTTCCTTTATTGGTCAGAGTATTGAGTACAGGAGTTGGGAGGTCATGTTGTGGCTGTACAGGTCATTGATTAGGCCAATTTTGGAATATTGCATGCAATTCTTGTCTTCTCTCCTACTGGAAGGATGATGTTGTGAAACATGAAAGCCTTCAGAAAAGATTTACAAAGATGTTGTCAATGTTGGAGCATTTGACCTATAGGGAGAGGATGAATAAGCTGGGGCTATTTTCCCCACAGCATCAGAGGCTGAGGGGTGACCTTCTAGAGGTTTATGAAATCATGAGGGGCATGGATAGGATAAATAGACAAAGTATTTTCCCTGGGGTGAGGGAGTCCAGAGCTACAGGGTAAAAGTTTAGGGTGGGAGGATTAAAATTTAAAAGGGAGCCAAGGGAAAACTGTTTCATGCAGAGTGTCATGCATGTATGGAATGAGCTGCCAGAGGAAGTGGTGGAGGCTGGTACAATTGCAACATATAAAAGGCATCTGGATGGGTATATGAATAGGAAGGGTTTGGAGGGATATGGGGTAAGTGCTGGCAAATGGGATATCTGGTCGGCATGGACGAGTTGGAATGAAGAGTCTGTTTCTGTGCTGCACATCTTTATGAGTCTATGATAACAATCTGCTTATAGACCAGTAACTGGAAGCAAGATTTGAAGAAACTTAAGAAAATTATTACAAAAGGGGCTGCAGAGGAAATAGTCATTGCTATTTAATACTTTATCATCCAGAACTAACATGAGCTAATCAGGAGGTAAATTGAGGTTCAATACACCACAAACTGCATACTAAATGGTCCATGTATCTCAGACAGATGCCAAAACTCTTATTGGCAATCCATCCAGCAAACAAACTTTTAAACTCTACTTTCCTTGAGTGATTTTGGATGGCCTCCTTCAATCTTCCTCAACTACAGCCCCAACTCAGCCTCAAAGTCTTCTTGGTTACCCCCCCCCCCCCCCACTCCATGAATTGTCAATTTGCTCCAACAATTACTCCCTCCCCGGCTGCTCAATCTCTACCCTCGAGACTACAGCGCAGTGGAATTACAAGGATACCCCCAGCTTTGCCAGCAGACAGCACTGCTCAAGACAATCGCCACACCAACTCCCAGCTTCCCAGAGCCGCTAATTGCTCTGCGGGGATTTATCTGAGCCCCAGTCTCATTAGCAGCACAGAGCTATCAACTGCTCCCACCCCCCCCCCCCATGCCAATGAAATCCATCAGCCTTGTGGTCCTGCTGCTGCTGCTCAGAGACCATTGTTGCTGTGTTCCTGGCACTGTGGCTCATTCCTATGTCGCATGACTAGCTGCACCCCCTCCCCAACAAAAAACCTGTGCAACTTACTAGCGCATTCTTCCAATATCCTGTGGTCACTGTTACTGAGTGAGCACATCCTCCCTGTCTGCCGTGCTGTGTACTTCCACTGCCAGTTCCAGCTCTCGGCCCCCTAAACTCATTGTGTGAATTCAGGAGTCCATGGCTTTTGTTTACCCAGCCCCCAATGCCTTATCTTCACCTTGGACATCCAGTCCTTGTACACATCCATCCGCCATGACAAGGGCCTCCAAGCCCTCTGTTACTTCCTTTTCCGCCGACCCTACCAGTACCTTTCCAGCATTTGGCTTAACGGGTCCACACCCTCAACAATTTCTCTTTCGAATCGTCCCACTTTGTCCTGACCAAAGGGGCAGCTGCCGGCACCCACATGGGCCTACGACACTACGATCAGGATTAAATAGTCAGAGGCAGAAATAGCCCAAGCTTTCTGTGGAGGTCTTCCACCATAGCAGCGCAGAGTAAGGATTTTTTTCCCCAAAATGTTGGAGCCAAGTTAGTCAGTCAATCTCAACTACATTTGAACAGGCTTCCAAATGCCCAGCTACAACACAAACCATCACCAGTGCTCTTTGTGCAAGTCAGACGAATGCAGAAGAGCTTTTAATGCATTGAAGTTGACAGGGGATATGAAAAAGGAGGTCAGTCAGTAGAGCACTAGCAAAGTTGAAGCTGGATTTAGCAATGTTCAATTCACCCTGCATCCTGCTCGATGGCCTACATAATCCTGTGATGGTTCCAATCTTAACATTTTCAACCAAGGTGCTCTCACCTCTCACCGTCTCTAGAACCTTCTCCAACCCTGCACAAAATCTCAGTACTTCAGCACATCCACCACTGGCAGCCATACCTCCAGCTCCAAGGACGATATCTCATGCTATCCTTTTCTTATATCTGCTTCTCGAATACTCTCCCTTAAAAGACTTACCTCTTTCATTCTGCTTTGATCACCTTCCAACAACATCTGAAGTGGTTCAGTACCAAAATCTTTCCGATTATGTTCTTCAGAACAGGAAGTGGTGGAGGCTGGTACAATTGCAACATTTAAGAGGCATTTGGATGGGTATATGAATAGGAAGGGTTTGGAGGGATATGGGCCGAGTGCTGGCAGACGGGACTAGATTGGGTTGGGATATCTGGTCGGCACAGATGGATTGGGTATGAGGAAATAGTTGCCTCCCCATGCGTGTGCAGCAGATCCACATCAGCTGCTCTGTTTCGGTTGGGTAGTTACTGAAGGGTCTGTTTCCATGCCGCACATCTGACTCCTTTTTTTGACAATTCAGGAGATTAAAAATGCACTATCGGAAAGCAAGTTACTATTTTTGTTTCACTTCAAATGGAGAATTGGCACAGGGAGGTTCCATCAGACTACATGAATCACTAGTAGTAGTGAAAGATAGGGACAATGATATTTTAAGTCTGGGTCAATGACCAAACAACTGATTAGATTTGGTGTCTACACATAAACTGAAACAAGAAGTAGTTAATAAAGCGGTTGGCTTCTTGGAGAAGATTTCTTGGCAGCATAACCCAGTACTTATCTCGAGTCAGCTGGTGTAACTGTCATAATCTAAAGGCCATTTAAATATGATATAAAAATATCTTCGTATTTAGCATCCACACGCAGACTACTCTCCCAGGCTTAGAAACCCATAGGGAATCTCACAAAAGTAAACCTGATACACAGGACTCAAAAATGTTTCATGTCTGACTGCACTTTGCCTGTAGAGAATACAGCAATCGGCAGCAGGGAGCCTTATCTCCCATGGATCACGCTAAGTCACTATTGGGATCTCACTGCCTCTGCCATTTCCTACAGGAAGCTCAGAGGCCTGTCATCAGTACATCCGTAGCTGCCCAACCGAAACAGAGCAGCTGATGTGGATCTGCCGCACACGCATGGGAAGGCAATTATTTCCTCATACCCAACCCAGGCCTAATCTTTCACATTATAAATCTGTCTCCCAGCTGGGAGCTGTGGGGTGTGAAGCTATAACATTAGAATGGGATAGATGGGGTGTCTGATGCCTACTCAGCACTGGGCAATTATCAGAAGAGGTGGGCAAGGTTGAGAATGGCCTTTTCCTTTGCTGAGAGGACTACTGAACTGGTGCGGTGGCAGTGGGGGTTGGGGGAGGCAGAACTAACCTTGTGGAACCAAGGGCCCTAGCTCTCACACACCAACTCCCACACAGATCCAGCTTTTCTAAGGCAGCATGGTTGGACAGATTGGGCCTTCACCTATTGGGATTTAGACAAACGAGGGGCTATTCTATTGGAGATTCTGAGGAGACTTGACAGGAGGATGCTCCCACTTACTGAGGGGACATGGCTGGAGAGGAGGTGGTTTCTCTTTTAAGATGGCTATTCAAGGAGGAGTGGTCTTCTCTCAGAAGTCTGCTGGTCTGTGAAATTCTCTTCCCCTGACTGGGGAAACTGGGTCATTAAGTTTATTCAAAATGGAGTTCAATCAATATTTGATAGACAAGGGAGTGAAGGGTCACAGGGGAGTAGACAAGAAACAGTGGGGTTAGCCCACAATCAGATCAGGCTGAACAGAACTGAGGGGTCAAGTGGTCAAACCAGGCTCCTTGCCTCAGTCTGACCTACAACAAAGTCCCTACCACTGACTCTCTAGCGTGACCGGCTCCACTTACCCAGCCCCACCCTCCATGTTGCTGCTTCAGACTGGGAATGATCCCAGCTGCTGCTCCAATTGGCCCACAGCTCTTGGAGACATGATCTCACCTCTCAAAGGGGCACGTGCCCCAATGCGATGTTCTACTGCCGACAGACATAGTGGTGTCAGGGTCCCCCCCCGAAAAACCAGACTATTTGGCCATCTCCGAATTTCCAGCCTCCACCATCAAGTGTCCAAACAAACTGCTGTCATACTCACGGCTCGAGTCTCTCCACTGCTCCCTGTTTGCATTTCAGACCTTCAGCACTTGCTACACAATGCTTTCTTTTCAAACTGTAATTTATTGACCATAAGAATAGGTACAGAAGTAGGCCATTCAGTCCATTCAGGCTGCTCCACCACTCCCTGGTGCTGAGAGGCAGCAGTGCTAACCCACTGAGCCACTGTGCTATCCAATCCTCAACTCCACTTTCTTGCCTTAACCCTCGATTCCCTCACAGATTAATATTTGTCTGGCTCAGCCTTGGATACGCTTCTCTGCGGTGAAAGAGTTCTACAGATTCAGTACTCTTCAGGTGAAAAAAATTCCATCTTGGCATCAGGGATACAGCAGAACACTAGTCAATCCCACCTGCTTCATCTGCTAGGCCACATATTACAGCCTAAAACTAACAATTAAGATTTATTACAGGTTGAGTTATTCAGATGTTACAGAATCTTCTGACACAACGTTCAAATTATTCTGACAGTCTGAAACCATCTATGTCCAAACTCCAGTTTACATTATGATCTTATAGTAAAGGTAAGCAAATTTGATTTCCAGTTATCTGTTTATCGAAAAGATTGCTCTCACTCATGGCTTTCAATGAAATGCAAATAGATTTCTTTGATTAAAATTCTAACATGAGCATGATGCAAAGATAGGTGGAGGGACCAGTAGTATTGAGGAAGAGGGCAGGGTCCAGAAGGGGTTGGAAAGGTGAGGAGAGGGGACAACGAATTGGCAAATGAAACAATATTGGAAAATGTGAGGCTGTGCACTTTGGTAGAAAGAGCGAAGGTGTAGACTATTTTCTAACCAGAGAAAGGCTGTGGAAACCCAAAACATGAAGAAACTGAGGTGTCTTCTTAAGGATAATATGCAGATTCAGTTGGCAGTCAGGAAGGCAAATGCTATGTTTGTCTTCATTTCGAGAGGGCTAAAATGCAAGAGCAGAGTTGGACTGCTGAGGCTGTAGAAGGTTCTGGTAAAACTGTATTTGGAATACTGTGAGCAGTTTTGGGCCCCACATTTAAGGGAGGACGTGCTGGCACTGGAAAGGGTCCAGAGGAGATTTACAAGAGAGCAACCCTCCGAATGAAAGGCTTGTCATATGAAGAGCCATTGAGGACTCTAGGTCTGTACTTGGAATTTAGAAGGATGAAGGGGTGAGATCTGATCGAAACTAAACAGGATACTGAGAGGTCTGGATAGAGTGTATATGGAGAGGATGTTTCCTCTAGAATGAAGGCACAATCTTTCAGCCAGAGGGTGAGAAATCTGTGGAACTCATTGTCGCAGAGCATTGTCAAATGGAGTATTTAGGACAGAGATGGATAGGTTCTTCATTAGTAAGGGAATCAAGGGCTTTGGGGCAAAGGAAAATGGGGTTGAGAAACATATCATCCATGACTGAATAGTAAAGCAGACTGGATGGGCTAAATGGCCTAATTCAGGCTCTTATGGTCTTTTGTTTTAACATTCAGATATATTGAAAGTGAATCAAATCCCTTGGTTTAATTTTGTTGAGACATTGATTTCTCTACACACACACACACACACACACACACACACACACACACACACACACACACACTTGTTTGGTATAAAAACCTAATGCACCCTCATTATGCACTGAGTTTTCTTGTGTGTTTTAAAGTCATGAAGGATTTTCTGACAGAATTATCCTGGGAGTATATGTAATTACATCTCTCCAGGAAACTAGTCACCGCCCTCAGATACTATGCACTCGAGACAGCTGAGCAGATTGGTTTGTCTCACCACAAAGACCTTCACAAAATAAAAAGGGAGAAAACGATTATGTGATAAAGGCATAAACTTTTAAAATGAAGGGCAAGGAAGGTGTACCTGGCATCAGGCCCCACACCAAAGAAAACCACACATGCCCGATATTTACAATTATCATCTAGAGAAAGCAATGTTAGATTTACAAACATTAGTTAGCTCATTAGCAGTCTGTCTTTATCTTGCACCTTTGACACAAAAATTATATTCTTGTACATCAGTTTTGGAGTACAAGACCTAGTTTGACAGAACAGATACAATGGCAGGAGGATCAAAGTTAGAGCCCCTGAAGAGATCAGCTGAACATTATTGCTTTGTGTGAAAATCTTCCCTTGTATCAGTTATCAATGGGCCTTTCACTAACCACCTAACTGTGAGTGACCCTTCAGTCTAACAGAGGGGAGCACTACACCAGAGACAGTTGATCAAGTCATTAGTATATGTGGGATCTTCCTGTACATTAATTAGCTGCTGTTTCCTTTGACAACGATATCTGAATTTCAGAAAATACAAAGCACACTGGACACCCTGAAATCTTCACAGACATTATGTAAATGGGAGTTTGTTCTTTGCCTTTAAGATATGATGTTGAATCGCATCTTGCCTGGCCCTCAAATGGGCATTTTAAAAAAATGCTTACATTCAAAGAATAGGGAAGCTGTCCATAGCCTTGCCTTATATTTACCTTCACTAAAACAGTGCATTTGGTCATTACCATATTGCTGTTTATAGGGAGTTCTTTGCCAGAATATACTGGCGCCAACACTTTAAATTGCAACGGTGATTACACTTCCAAAATACTTAATCTCCTTTCGTTTAAGCTGCTTTCAAATGTGTCAAGTTTTGCAAAAGACATCTTTGTTTCTTCCATTTGTTTTACCAAGTTCTAAAACAATAGCTAAACCTCTCACTGCTAATCCTTGCCAAATGATGCTTTATTTAAACAAAACAGGTACACCCCGTGGAAAATGGGCCCTAGGTGTGGTATGGGCCTCAGTGGAAGAGCTGCTCACTGCTTAGTCCTCACCACATCTCAAAGACCCCCCCCCCACCCCGATTCCCACTGTTAAAAATGGAGGTCAGAGACCAAAATGGAGGGCAATCCAGCATCATCCTCAAACTGTAATTATACAGCAGGTGGGACTGATGAAGATCGTTGACCGAAATCAGTTCTCAATGACAGCAATGCTAAGTTTAGGTTAATCAGGACATTATGTGCAGAACAATGGGGAAGTGCAGTAGCCACAACAACATGTTCTACCTATGCACGTCGCCTAGGTGCCCAGAATCTCAGTCCTCTGAAGCTCTCACCCATTCTCATCACATCTGTAGCAGTCTCTAATTACCTACCGTGAATCCTGTTTGTGGTGGAACAGGTTCTGAGTAATGACTTGGTAGATTTCCATACCACACCCTCAATGTGGCAAAACATAGTTATGTGGAATAGAGGGTGAAAGAGAGACAACAATAATACTGTGACTGACACTCTCACTCGAGCAGCATAATTTCAACAGCAAACAGAAACTGGTGTTTATACAGACGCATCAATAGGCCGTCATCTTGAAGTATTTCATATCCGAAATGAGTGAACATAGGAATATTCAGATAAATGACTAAAAGTTTGTCAAAGGAGCATCTTAAATGATAAAACTTGTGGACGGTAGGTAGAGGAGGGAATTCAGAACTTAGGGTCTAGTCATGGAGTTATAGAGGTGTACAGCACGGAAATAGACCCTTCGGTCCAACTCTTCCATGCTGACCAGATATCCTAACCTAATCTAGTCCCATTTGCCAGCATTTGGCCGATATCCCTCTAAACTCTTCCTATTCATATACCCATTCAGATGCCTTTTAAATGGTGTAATTGTACCAGCCTCCCCCACTTCCTCTGGCAGCTCGTTCCATACACACACCATCCACTACGTGAAAACGTTGCCCCTTAGGTCCCTTTTAAATTTTTCTTCCCCTCACACTAAATCTATCCCTTTAGTTTTGGACTCTTACCCTAGGGAAAGACCTTGTCCATTTACCCTTATCCATGCCCCCCATGATTTTATAAACCTCTAGAAGGTCACTTCTAAGCCTCCGAAGCTCCAGGGAAAAAAACCAGCTCTAGCCTATTCAGCCTCTCCCTACAGCTTAAATCCCTCCAACCCTGGCAACATCCTTGTAAATCTTTTCTGAACCCTTTCAAGTTTCACGACATCGTTCCAAAAGCAGGAAGGCCAGAATGGAACACAATATTCCAAAAGTGGCCTAACCAATATCCTGTGCAGCCGTAACATGACCTCCCAACTCCTCAGGTGAAAGCAAAAGGGAAGTGGTGAAAATCAGGGATATACAAGAGGCCAACCGTGGAAATTAGAACAGTGTTGGAGATGGTTGCTGGAATCAGAAAGAGCAATCTCCTGGGGTAAATTGAACACAAACATCAGATTTCCAAAATAGATGTAGTGAAGGAGGGTTACTGGACCCAAAAATACTTTCTCTCTCTTCAGATGCAGCTAATTCTGCTGAGTCTCTCCAGCAACTTCCTACTTTTGGATCAGAGTTTTAATGAGAGGTTCTCCATCAAAAGCTACTGTAGACCAATAAGCAGAGTCATGGTGGTAGATAAAGAGTCATGGTGGATGTATGTTAGGATACAGGAAGCTGGATTATTCAAGTGTTTAATTGAAATGGTCAGCTATCATTTGCCAGTAAGCTCCTGCACACAGCGACAAGCTAAAAAGCACAATTTGCTGAGGGTTGAACATCAGCCAGGACACTAGGGAGAGGTCCCACTGCTCTTCATTGAAGGAAGAAATGAGGTGACATTCACTTCAAATGACCAAAACATGGCATCGCCCAGTGTTTTCAACTCCAAGGACATCAGCCCAACTGCATAATCCATTTAACTCTCCCTCACTTTGCAACTCAAACTGCTCCTTCAGTGCACCTATGTAATATAGTTCAGCTATTCCAAGAGTTTCACATTCTTATCACTTTCCAACTAAAGAATCCTCTTCTGTGCTGCTTGTCGGATTTATGAGTAACTGTCCTCTATTTATGACCAATGCTTCTGGATTCTCCCACAAGCAGAAACATCTCGATGTCTGGCCCATCAAACAGTCATAACTTCTAAAAACCTTCATCAGGTCATCTCTGGAACTCTACTATCCCTCTACATGAAAAAGAAAATGGTTGCAATTTCTTCAGTGCCTCATCATTCTTTTCTTTGGAGAGAAAAGAATCTTGTCCTAGTTCCCATGATTCCTAACGGTTACAATCTCTCAGGTTCTGGTTGGTCACTTAAAGTTTGATAAAATCATCATATTTGCATCCAAACATTTTCACAGAATGTGGAAGTGTGGAAGCTGGCCATTCGGCCCAACGAGTCAACACAGACTGTTCGAAGTGCATACCCAACCCTCCTTCTATTCTATCCCCGCAACTCTGTCATTCCTATGGCTATTCTACCCAGCCTGCACATCCCTGGACACTACGGGTAATTTAGCATGCACATTTTTGGATCGTAGGAGGAAACTGGAGCACCCAGAGGAAACCCATGCAGGTACAGGGGTTCAAGCTCCTGAGAGACAGTTAACCGAGGGTAGATTCAAACCCAGGTCCCTAGTGCTGTGAGTCTGCAGTGCTCACTATACTGAGCCAATGTGCTATCCACTGCAAAGACCAGTGTAATGATGCAACTGAAGGGCAAGCGACATACCAAACTGATGCTAGACCAGGGGACACTGCAACTTTTGCTGTACGACTGAAAGAATAGTTTTTGAAAGTGAGGGGACAAGAACAAAATGTAGCAGAACTTGGGGAGCCAGGCCATTCAAGACTGCTGTTAGGAGTCACTTTCTCACACAAAGGGGACCAGGAATCTGCAACGCTATCCCTCTCCAAGGGTTGTGAGGAGGAGTGAGCAGCAATTGAAAATGTCAAAGTTGAGATGGATGCATTTTTATTAAGCAATGGTATTATCAGCTTGGGGGCAAAGGCGTTTCAATGAAATCGAGGAGCAGATGACTGGAATCTAAAGCAATGAAGGAACCAGCACAAGGAGTTTTCTGGCCTATTCCTGTGTTCTTCATACTTTCCAGTTCTGTAACCTACTGGCAATTCTAATATCAATCAATAAGTACTCTTGAGCAGGATAATAATGTTGGGACAATGTCTCAGACTCAGCTGGAGTTCAAATTCCAAAACAGTAGCAGGGGGTTTAATTTTAGTGAATGAAGTTTAAAATTGAAAGCTAGTCTTGGTAATGGCGATCATGAAAACATTGTCAATTGTTGAAAAATCTCATCTGGTGCATTTATGTCCCTTGACGGAAGGAAACAGTCCACCCTTACCTGATCTGGCCTACATGCGACTCCATACCAGCAACCATCTCGTTGACTATTAACTGCCTTGTAAAGTGGTCTAATCAAGGATAACAAAGGGAAGGGCAACAAATGTTGCATTTGTCAGCAATATCCACAGCCCAAAGATATTTTTATTAAAATTATAGAAGAGAATCTGAAGTATTATGCAACAACTTCCAGACCCTGGAGTAACCTTGTGATGACGTCATGGCACTGCACATCACCAAGTACAACAAACACAGCGTGGGCTGGATTAGAACACTATATCGAAAGAAAACTCAGAGGGTATTTAGACATGAATGTGCAAAGAAGAGAGTTCATTGCCTAGATAATGGAAGTCAGAGCCTGATATTACAATTTTGTATGCAAGTATAACAAAGTGTCACTTTGAAGTCCAAATCTGAAGACAGTCCGGTAAATAGGCAACATCTTTTCCCTGGGGTCAAGGAGTCCAGAACTAGAGGGCGTAGGTTTAGGGTGAGAGGGGAAAGATATAAAAGAGACCTATGGGGCAACTTTTTCATGCAGAGAGTGGTATGTGTATGGAATGAGCTGCCAGAGGAAGTGGTGGAGGCTGGTACAATTGCAACATTTAAGAGGCATTTGGATGGGTATATGAAGTGGAAGGGTTTGGAGGGATATGGACCGTGTGCTGGCAGGTGGGACTAGATTGGGTTGGGATATCTGGTTGGCATGGACGGGTTAGACCAAAGAGTCTGTTTGCATGCTGTACATCTCTATTGCTCTATGACTATGACTTTGCCTGCTCCTTGACCCGTCTGTAAAGAACTCAAAATAACAAAGCATTAAACCACACACACACAAAAAAAAGGACTGCTTGGTCCACATGGATTTTCATGTCAATACTCCAAGTAAACCAGTATGTTTAAATCCTGCACTGGAGCTGGAGGCTGGATTACAAGTCTGACCCACCCGTTAATGACTTGAATGAAAGCGGTTTTAGAACCAGGTCAGCATCGTAAAGACCTCTGTTCATTAACTGGAACCAGATCTCCAACTTGCAGCGTGTATCCAGCAGAGGCAACATAAGCAGACATAAAAGATAAGAAAGGAACAGACGAGCTGTTCCGTCAAAGCTGCCCCCACCCTCACATTGCCTGCAGCATTCTAACTAGATGCTACCTGACTCAAAACAGAGCTCATAAACCATTGTCTGCACTCCTGTTCTGTTAGGTACACATGCTAATTAATATGTTTTGAGCTTACTAAAAGCACTGCTAATTCTCTTTACAAAAAAAGTTTTATTTAATTTTTGTTTGAAGTCCCCACCTAGCTTTTCCTCATCAGATTGTTATCCATTCTTTTTGTCTGTCCAACTGTTGTTCTCTCTTTTTGGGCTCTATCCCCATCTGTCGTTAATTCCTTACTACCTCCCTCCAGTCAAAACCGACATTTTCCTATCTACCATCAGTTCCGAGGGAGGGTCACTTGACCCGAAACATTAACTCTGATTTCTCTCCACAGATGCTGCCAGATCTGCTGAGCTTTTCCAGCAATTTCTATTTTTTGTTTATGAGACTTGTGTGGGCATGACCAGTGGATATCTCAAAGCACTTTACAACCTGTTAAACACAGCTGTCCAAAAGGTGGTGTTAAATGTAACGAGGTGGAACAAAGATCACTTTTCTTAGGAAAACATCAAACAAAAGTGGGTGATGTTCTGCTTGGTCACATTTATATTAAAAATGTATTGACTGCCTTGAACTGAACTGGCTCAAACATGCTCAAGCATCACATTTAATCCATTGACTATACTCATTGGAATTTAGAAGGATGAGAGGATACTTACAGAAATATCTATTCCCTTCATAACTTTATAAAAGATAGAAGCTAGGAGGAAGTTTCCACAGGTGAGTGAAACTAGAATGCGGGGGGGGGGGGTTTGGAACAGCCTCAAAATAAGGAGGATCAGATTTAGGGCTGAGTTGAGGAGGAACTTCTTCACCCAAAGGGTTGTGAATCTGTGGAATTCCCAGCCCAGTGAAGCAGTTCAGGCATGAACTGCTTGTTGAGCTTTAAGGCAAAGGTAGATTTTTGAACAGTAAAGGAATTTAAAAGGTTATGGTGAGCAGGCGAGTTTGTGGGGCTGAGTCCACAAAAATATCAGCCATGATCTCAGCCGATTCCTGCTCCTATGTCTCATGTTCCTTTCTTGCCCCACTTGCCACTTCCCTATCCTGAACCTCCCCACTCACTGATCCTCCCTCAAACCATCGCTCACAACGGGGGGCTTGGATGGGGAGTGGTAACACAGGCAGCAAGCAAAGAGGGGTCAATGTGGCAAGTGAGAGGGTCAGGGGATGGACGGTTGACAGAGCGAAGGGGTAAGCAGGTAGGTCCAGGGTTGGAAGAGGTGAATGGGAGAATGAGGGAATGGAAGAATTGAGTCGGAAGGTTGGGAGAGAGTAGGGGTAAATGGGAACTGAAAAAAAACTTAAAGGCTTTGAGCGTGTGAGAAAGGGGAAAAAAAAGGAAGTCCTCAGTTATTAAAGAAGACGTCGTCGTCTCTTAGTACTGATGACCAGAGACATTGGTTCAGTTCCTCTCGCCAGAGTTGCTTCCTGGATTTACAAGGATGTTGCCCAGAGTTGGAGGGTATGAGCCAAGGGGGAAGGCTGAATAGGCTGGGGATGTTTTACCTGAAGTATCGGAGGCTGAGAGGTGACCTTAAAGGAGGTTTATAAAATCATGAAGGGCATAGACAGGATGGATAGTCAAGGCCTTTTCCCCAGGGTAGGGGAGTCCACATAGAGACGGCATAGGTTGAAGGTAAGAAGAAAAAGATTTAAAAAAAGGGACCGAAGGGGTAGCTTTTTCACACAGTATGTGGTGCCTGTATGGAATGGGCCAGAGGAAGTGTTGGGGGAGGTGGTACAATTACATCATTTAAAAGGCTGAATAGGAAAGATTTAGAAGGATATAGATCAAATGCTTGCAAATGGGACTAGGTTAATTTAGGATACCTGGTCATCATGAATGGGTTGGACTGAAGGGTCTGTTGCCATACTGTACAGTTCTTATGACGTTAAGAGTATTTCTAGCATCCCAGGTCTCTGCTTTTTGATCAGCAAATACTTCACACTAGCTTTAGATATCTTACAATAAAAGGCCATTTCATACACCCAGGACATCCAGATGAATTTCACAGCCAATTAAGTGCTCTCAGAATTATCGTTTTGGAGATATCCAACCACCTCCATTAAAAGCAATGTAAGAATAACCAGATAAAGTCTCATTGCCCGTCATGACCTTAAAAGCAAAACCTCAGACCTCTTCACAAACAATAAAATGGCAGACTGCACATAAATGGCGCATTTTCTATTCTGGGAAGAATGTTTTCTTCTCATTTTTGCCTTAGACACTGCAGCTAAACAAAGATTGAACTCAGTGAGTGAAAAGCTGGTCAAAGAGCTGATCCAGAAAAGCAGAATCATGAAAGGCAAATAGAGGGAGTTGGCTGGAATGAGAATGGTCGAGGACTGACCAAAGTACTGGTGAGAATGGCCCTGACGCCTTCTTGAATCCACAATATCTCCATCGATTTAAGAAAGCTTCAGGGTCAGCAACAGCAATTGGCCTGCTCTCTACACAAAGAGGAAAGGTTGCAATCATAGAAAATGCCAGAAGCACAGAGCATCTGGCAGCATCTGCAGAAAATTGCTAATATAACCCCCCATTCAAGAAAAGAGTAAAGCAAAAGAATTACAGGCCGAATAGCCTGACCTCAGTCATTGGTAAGGTTTGGAGTCCATTGTGAAGGAGGAGATTTCTGAACATTGCAAAGTGCACAGTAAAATAGGGCCAAGTGGACGTGGCTTCATCAGGACAACAAAGTGAGGACTGCAAGAGGCTGGAGATCAGAGTCGAGAGCATGGTGCTGGAAAAGCACAGCAGGTCAGGCAGCATCCGAGGAACAGGAGAATCGATCAGGAAGATGGCCTTCATCAAGAGGAGGTCATGCCTGACAAATCTGTTAGAATTCTTTTGGAGGTGGTAGCAAGCAGGTAAAACCAAGGAGAGTCAATGGATGTTATCTATCTGGACTTCCAGAAGGCCTTAGATAAGGTACTGTGCAGGAGGCTGCTGAGTAAGATAAGGGCCCATGGTGTTAAAGGAAAGGTACCAACATAGATAGAAGATTGGCTACATGGCAGAGGGCAGAGTGTGGGGATAAAAGGGTCCTTCTCAGGATGGCAGTTGGTGACAAGTGGTGTTCCGCAAAGGTCAGTGTTAGGACCACAACTTTTCACTTTATACACTAATGAGGTGGATGAAAGAATTGAAGCCATTCTGGCTAGGTTTGCAGATGTTACAAAGATAGGTGGAGGGCAGATAGCACTGAGAAGGCAGGGGAGCTGCAGAAAGATTTGGACAGATTAGGAGAGTGGGTAAAGTGGCAGATGAAATACAATGCGGAAAAGGTGTGAGATCATGCACTTTGGTAGGAAGAATAGAGACATGGACTATTTTCCAAATGGGGAGAAAATTCAGCAATCTGGAGTGTGAAGGGACTGGAGAGTTCTAGTTCAGTATTCTCTCAAGGCCAACTTGCAGGTTGAGTCGGTAATGAGGAAGGCAAATACAATGTTGTTATTCATCTTGAGGGGACGCGAATACAAGAGCAGGGAAGTACTTCTGGAGGATTTAAAAGGTTCTGGTCAGAACATATTTGAGAGTATTGCGAGCAATTTTGGACCCCACACCTCAGGAAGGATGTATTGGCCCTGGAGTGGGTCCAGAGGACTTCACAAGAATGATCCCAGGAATAAAAGGCTTAACATAAGAGGAAAGTTGGAGGACTCTGGGACTATACTCGATGGAGTTTAGAAGAATGAGGGGGGGATCTGATTGAAACTCTCAGAATACTGAACGGCCTGGACAGAGTGGACATTGGGAAGATGCATGATGAGAGAGATGAGGACCCGAGGGCACAGCCTTACAGTAAAGGGAAGACCATTGAGAACAGAGACAAGGAGAAACTTCTTTAGCCGGAGAGTGGAGAATTTGTGGAATTCATCACCAGAGGGATGTGGAGGCCAGGTCATTGAGTATATTTAAGATGGAAATAGATAAGTTTTGATTGCCAAAGGGATCAAAGGTTATGGGGAGAAAGTGAGAAAATGGTGTTGCGAAACCTATCAGCTATGATCAAACTGCAGAGCAGATTTGATGGCCGAATGGCTTAATTTCTGCCTCTACGGTATTATGGTCTTAAACAGTGTTAAGTATGGTTGTGGGGGATGAGAGAGATGTTAGGGATAGATAAGAGTTTTTCAGGAAAATACAATTGCCAAAGAGCAAGAGGGAAACAAAGGCTTACCAGACGTGTTCCTGGAATGTTGGGATTCTCCTACAAAGAGGTGGGGCAAACTGGGATCTGTATGGCTCTAGTGTTTCAAAGAATGAGAGGTCATCTCATTAAAATGTACAGAATACTTTGAGTGCAGTTACAGGTAAGATGTTGTGGAGTCTAGAACAAGAGGTCACAATTTTAAAAAAGTGAGACACCACTTGGGTCCAGGATGAGGAAGTAGGATTTTACTGAGGCCTGAGAACCTTTGGACTTCTCTATGACAGACCTTTCAGTATATGGAAGGAAGAAATTGAAACATTTCTGATTACCAAAGGCACATAGGGTTATAGGGTTGGGGGGAGTCAAAGGCAATGAAGTATTTGATCAGCCATGATCATATTAAATGGGGAGGCTGGGGTGGGGCTGCAGATTCAATGGGCTGAATGGCCTACTCCTATCCCTATGTTCCGAATAAAATCGAAGGTTGACAGCAGGGTGGAAGGTAGGTGATATTTTATATGGTAAAGAGGGTGACATTGTGATGGTAATGGGGCATACAGAAGACCAGGCCAGACCTCATCAAAACATTTTAAGAAGGTAGCCCAGACCCTAGCTATTTTAGTTGTGTTAGGCAGATGCAAGATGGGTATTCCAGGAGTGATGGAGCTGGTCAAACCACTTGGTTTCCAGTAAAACAGAATTTTTATTTTAAAAGCTACTGAATAAAACAAACAAAAGAAAATAGGATTTAGAACAACAGCTAGCTGAGGAGCCAACCGACGTGGTACCCTGCAACTTAACAAAAGGACCTCTTCTGGTTTCCTGCAACATTCTCATAAACACACCTTGGCAAAAAAAAAGGTAAATTCAAGGATAGCACAATTACAACATCTAAAAGGCATGTGGATGATGGTACATGAATAGGAAGCGTTTAAAGGGATATGGGCCAAGTGCTGACAAATGGGACTACATTAGGGTTGGGATGCCTGGTTGGTATGGATGAATTGGACCAAATGGTCTGTTTCCGTGCTGTACATGTTTATGACAGGTTCTTATGTGAGAGACAGACGGAGACAGACGGATCATTTACTGAATCATGGAACCTCTTTCCGCTGAAGCGGTTTCCAGCTAAAACCAAATTAAACAAGAGAAAAATCGCTGAACTGGTAGGACCGGCCACTCCCCTTTCATCATACAACCTTTTCAAAATAAAAACCTTAAAGCCTTTTCTCTGGTTGTCCTGGGCAGTATCTGTTTGCCATGAGCAAAACCTCCCAACTCCAGACAAAATCGGAATCTCTGCCTTTTACAACCTTTCTTGAAAAGAAAACCAAGGACAACAGAACTTTGTTGAAGGGGCAGTATCATTACACAAAAGTGACAAAACAAAATGAGCTGGACGACATGGAGCCCACTACTGGCTTGGCAGATTTCTGTAGGCAGCGTTCCCCACTTCTGGAGATTAAATTCCAGGGGAGAAGGGAACCTTGACTAGCCAAACATCATTTACTGCTGTAATGTCAGCTTCCCACCAATTCTCCAAATGGGGTAGGTGGGGTCCCACTTCCACTGCATTAGATCAACCAGTGTCTACAGGAGATGGTGATGGGAATAGCAAAAATCGCCAGCAATTGCTGCTATCCAAAAACAGAAACAGCAGCAGTGGTTACAAGCTGAAAATTATTGAATGGGACTGAATCCGGATTGCTGGAAAATCCCTCCCTTACGTTGAGCTCGACTGTAAGTGACCAAAGACAGAGAGGTCAAAGCGATAGGAAGCAGGGTGCGAAAATCACAGATCCATGGAAGTTTGAGGTCACATCTGCAGACTGATGAAAGGTGTTCTGGAGAACTGTATTGCAATCTACAGTTGGGATCCCCACCTTAATGGTGATGTATAGTTAGGGAAACGCTGCACTCTTTACAAACCACTATTCATGTTGGT
The DNA here is from genome assembly GCF_020745735.1 of Hemiscyllium ocellatum. Lineage (NCBI taxonomy): Eukaryota > Metazoa > Chordata > Chondrichthyes > Orectolobiformes > Hemiscylliidae > Hemiscyllium > Hemiscyllium ocellatum. Next base: position 36,219,252 of record NC_083408.1, read on the forward strand.
GTTTGCTGCTACCTTCCCCTTTAATTGGAGCAAATACTGGCTCTGTTTGCTCTCATGTGGGAGAGGAAAACCAGGTCCTGTTCTAACGAGAAGGGTCACTTTTTTGTTAACAAAATATAGTTTCTGCTCTGTTCTGCCCTCATGGGAACACCCAGCCTTTCAGTAAAGTTTAAGGTAGAGATTCTGATTACTAATAGCATATAAAGGTTATAGGGATGGAGTGGGTAAAAGGCATTAACCAGCCATCATCGTATTGAATAGCAGGACAGGCTTGATGGGCTGAATGGACTACTCCTGCCTATATGTTTCTAACGAAATGGAAGGAGAGGTTAAATGGTGAAGAAAGGTGACGTTATAATGGTCACGGGCCAAGCAAAGCGAGACAAAATACACAGTGCTTTTGGAGCGCTTAAGCATGAACCCTTGCAGACCCTATACAAATGGAGGACAGCACTTTGTGAGCAGTGGATTCAGGATACAAAATAAAAAGCATAAGAGACTCATTGTTTATCCTGGAAAGAGTGATTAAGGCCCTGGAGGATGAGAAGAGATAAATATGCAGCGCCGCATCACCTACACAGGAAATGCCAACAGATCATGAGACAGAGAAGCAGAAGTAGACCATTCGAGTCTGCTCTGCCATTCAATTAAATCAGAGCGGATTTGATAATCCTCAACTCTACTTTCCTGCCTTATCCCCATAAACCTCAATTCCCTTACTGTTCAGGAATCTATCTCAGCCTTGAATATATTTAATGCGACCATCTCGACAGCTCTCGTCATTAAAGAATTCCACAGTTTCATTACCCTTAGGAAAGGTTCCTCCTTTTGCTTCTTAAAATGGGTGACCCCTGACTTTGAAATCATGCCGTCTGGTCCTAGACTCTCCCACAAGGAGAAATAACCTCTCCACATCTACCCTGTCAAGCCCCTAAAAAAATGCTGCATGTTCCAATAAGATTTCCTATCATTCTAAACTCAAATGAGTACTAGCTTCATCTACTCAGTAAGACATTCCTCCCACACCCAGGATCAATGTTGTGAAGCTTCTCTGGGCTGCCTCTAATTCCAGTCTATCATAAGGTGGTCAAAACTATTCACGGTATTCTAACTGTGGTCTGACGAGTGGTTTGTATTGCTTCAGCAAGGGTATTCTATCTTTTGTATTCCATTCCCTTTGCAATAAAAGCCAACATTCCATTTGCTTTCCCTGTTACCTGCTGAACGTGGATGCTCGCTCTCTGTGCTTTATGCCCAAGGACTCGCAAGTCCCTCTGTGCTGCAGCTTTCTGCAGTCTTTCTCTGTTTAAATACCATTCAGCCTATGGAAAGGAGGTGGATTTTAAGGGTAAAAGCGGAGTGGACCAGGGTGCTGCAGGGAGCACAGTCTTTTTCACAGAATTATAGAATCCCTACAGTGTGGAAACAGGCCATTTGGCCCAACAAATCCACAATGACCCTCCGAAGAGACCCATTCCCCTATCCTATTACTTGACATTTACCCCTAAATACTGCACCTCACCTACACATCCCTGAACACCATGGGCAAGTTAGCATGGCCAGTTCACCTAACCTGCACAATTTTAGATTGTGGGAGGAAACCGGAGCACTTGGAGGAAACCCATGCAGACACGGGGAGAATGTACAAACTCCACACAGACAGTCGCTGGAGGGTGTAATCAAACCTGGGTCCCTGGCCCTGTGTGGCAGCAGTGCTAACCACTGAGCCACCGTGCCGCCCAATGAAGGTGGGAGGGTGAAAACAATCTTGTAGATATTGACAGTCTGAGTCCAACCCCCAAGTTCAAACTCAAAGTAAACTCTACTGGCAGTTAGCTTTGAACTACAATTGTATGGAGTTTGACAGCGAGGCTTAGTTGATGCACCTATTACCTTTAGTACATTGTCTTGGGCCAGCTATATCCTGTCTAGACTGACCCAGGAAAGCAGAGTGGAAATCTCAAAGCACGCAGAATGTGGCTCTGTTCCTTCAGGAGCTCAGCCAACCCAACAGCAGCATGGGAAATCTGCAAAGTCTTTTCTGATTTTGGTGTACAGGTGGCTACCTCATTGGCTTTCAAGAACTTCAAAAGTGAGAGCATGCAATTAGTCTGCAAAGAAAAAAGGCATCAAATATTCCAGGGACTCTGCATTCAGTCATTCTGCATCGTTGTATTTTTGAAGCTGGTCACTGAGCCACTATTAAAGCGAGGATCAGGATGGGGAGAAGAAGATGGGGGAAAACAGAGAAAGAGAGGGTAAAAGAAAGAAAAGGGGAGAACAAAATTGGCAGACAATAAAAGGAAGAAAAATAACTCTACCAACAAAAGCAATGACAGCTTATTGATATCATTTCTTTAATGGAAAGAGATGTCCTAAGATGCTTGAACAGTACAACATAAAACAAAGTACAACACTGGAGGTATGGAGATACTACAATCAATGACAAAAAGCTTAGTTAAGCTGACGGGTTTTAAAGACCATTTTGAAGAAAAAAGAGAGAGGTGTAATGGGATAGAATGGTTTAGGGATGGAATCCCATAGCTTAGCCCTGGGCAGCTAAAGACACTGCCACATAGTTATTTTTTAAATTCGCTCATGGCAAGGTAATTAAAGTCAAGGATACACAAGAACTCTGAGCTGGAAAATTAAGGATTTCAAGAGATGACACAGATAGAGAGGGCATGATAAAGAGGTTCAAGAACAAAGGATGAGAACTTTCAAATTGAGGTAATGCTGGTCTGGGGACCCAACTGTGGTCAGTGAGGAATTCAGACATGCAGTTTCAAAAAATGAAACCAAAACCTGGTGTAGTTTCTTCATATATGGCCTTAGTCGGGCAAATATTGTAAGTTTAAAAGCAGGAATTTGACACTCTGCCATCTCAAAATAACCCATATGTTCCTTTAGGCAGAAAGATAAAAAGGCAACAACTGTTGAGTCACTCACTATGTGAACTTGTTCCTACGTCTGCCTTTGAGAAAGTAGACTACGTCAGAGATTTTCTCATGAATTTGAAAATTTTAATCCCTGTAAACTTGTGGCACTCAATAAGAGTGCACTCATAGAGCTGCATTGCCTGGGTGATGTTCAAAACATGACACATCTAAACAGAACCCACCCACGTGATTGGAAATCTGTTCGCATTCTAACAGTGCTGAATAAAACATGACTTAAAGAACTGGATAAAGGTGCTGCCATTCCTTATACCTGCATTTCCTGTTCAGTCGCCTATTTTCATATGGCACTGGTGAACAGGGTCCTGTTAAAAGTTACAGGATTAATAGTTTGCTCTATGTCACCTAGTTTCAGAGAAGACCAAGCACAGCTCAAGTCAAAGACTGCACCGCTACAGATTCTTTGATTCCTTGTAACTTATTGATCTGAAATTCGATTAAAGCCTGCGTTTAGCCTGACTAGTACACAACTCGTTTGCGACACCTTTACAAGTAAACAAGATAACATGATGTGTGGCTGCCACAAAAGACCTCAACAAATAGGTAAATGTCACTCAATATTTGTACTCACACTTCTTACATCTGAGAATTTACATTACAGTGCAGTACAGGCCCTTCGGCCCTCGATGTTGTGCTGACCTGTGGAACCAATCTGAAGCCTATCTATCCTACACTATTCCATTTTCATCCATTTGTTTATCCAATGACCAGTTACTCATTTGTGATGATTTGTACTGTTAACTCATCTACCTGGTTTTAAGTCATGAATGCTATTTATCTGGAGGTCAAGTCAAGAGTTAGATAGAAGCACAAAGTCTGACCGCAATAAAACAACAACATTTGTGCGTTTTAATAACTGCATTAAAAATGGTCAAAGAAGCTAAAGGTGAAGTGATTAAGAGGTCTTTGCAGATACGTGGATCAATATTTTTAATTCACTGAGCCACTGCAACCACTACTGCAAATTAAACACTGAGCTTTACAGTGAATAGGGTACTTTACAGTAGGAGTGAATGGAAGTCAGAGTATACAATGGCCCAGTCAGAACATGTGCTTATACTCAAACAAGACCTGGTTACGGGGACAGAAGGAAACATTCCAGCTTTACAGAGAGGGACAAGACCGTCCTTTAACATCAGCAAGGAGTGGGGGATTAATGGCTTCAAAATCCCTGAGGTATGGTACCAACAAATTCACAAACAACTCCTTCCCTGCTGTTATTACAATTCTGAGTGGACCTTGCAAATATTAAATTTAATGTTGCCCTCGCTCTATATGTGCTTTCTCTGTCACTGTAACATTGTATTTCTCGCTCTGTTCTATTGCCCTAATGCACAGCGTGGTACGATTTGCCCGAATTGTACGCTATACCTAGGTACATGCGACAATAATAAATCAAAACAAAAAAGGTAATTCCAAACATCAAGTGAAATTACCATCACTTCTACTGTATAACCACTGCAGGCAGCCTACTGGCCATACATATTTTTAATATATATTTTCAATGCTATTCTGGAGCATTGGGACATGAACCCTAATCACTTGGGCTCAAAAGGTAGGGACAGTACCATTGTGTCACAAGAGATCTTTATACTTTGTGAGATAACCTACTGGTTATATCAAGTAGTTTAACAGCTACTGGGACCATAAGAAAAGCACGTTTTCCATAGCAACGAGTCATTAACCCTTTCAGGATTTCTGCAAACTGAAGGTCTTCCTGCCATTGTTGGGAGAAAGTGAGGACTGCAGATGCCAGAGATCAGTGCTGGAAAGGCACAGCAGGTCAGGCAGCATCCGAGGAGCAGGAGAATCGACGTCTCCAGCATTTCCATTGTTGCCCAGCTTTCACATTGACCTGTCAAGCTTAGGTATCACTCTGCAGGCAACAGTAGGGTGAGGCAGAGCTGGGAGAGGAGAAAGGGGTGGGAGGACTTAAAGAAAGGGTAAATAACAGCCAGCTCCTTCTCATCTCATGTCACTCAGCCACGGAAACAGACCCTTCAGCCTAATCAGGCCATGCCGAACGTAATCCCAAACTAAACTAGTCCCACCTGCCTACTTCTGGCCCAAATCCCTCCAATTCCTATTCACACATCTATCTAAACACCTTTTAAATGTTGTAATTATACCCCTCAAACTCTGGTATCTCAGCTGTCAGGTATTCAGGATTGGAGACCATGACCCCAAAATGCACTTTAATCAACGTCAGGATGTGCTTCAGGTAAAATGAGCTCCTCCATCCAGATGTGTAAAAAACAAGTTCTCTCTTTCACACTATCCACCGCTTACAGCAAACAGTGATACTAACACACTCCCATGCAGACTATAGAAATTCAGTAACTTTGGTCTCTTGCACATCCTCAAATTTCCTTTGCCCTATCACTGTTGATCATGCTCTGACGTCGGAGATCCTAATCTCTGGAAGTCACTTAGAATCAGAGAGGTCTACAGCATGGAAATGGGCCCTTCGGCCCAACCTACCCATGCTGCCCAGTTTCACAATTAAACTAATCTTAAGCCTCTCCAGCTTTCTCTATTCAAAAGTGCACCTTGCAACCTTCCTTTTCCACACAGTTTCTGATCATCCTCTCTAACATCTCCTTCCATAGTCTGATGTCAAACTTGTATGACTAAGCTCCCATATGCTTTGGAATGTTGTTACTACTTTAAAAAAAAAAGTGCTAGGTGAATGCACATGTTTGCTGGTGATAAGGTGTGGACACCAGATCAAACTGGCAAAGGCAGACTTAGAGTGGGGAGGGGGCAGTGGCTTTCCTTCACATAGTCAACCAAAGATGGGAGAGACTTGCAGGTCATGCAAAAAAAAACAGCCTCAGAATAATTAAGGGACTGTCAGATCTTTCTAGATGAAGTGGCAAACATGGGTGGGAAACTGTCACAATCTGCTGCAAATATCTGCATTTCAACTTAAAACGCTCCCTGTTCTAATGAAAGGTCGTCGATCTGACTTGTTTCTCTGTCCATGAGCACCTGAGTAGTTCAACCTTTTCATTTTATTTATGTTGACTTCCATTCCATTACTTCTGTCTGCCCCGGACGTCAATTCCATGATCATACGTTAACTCAAAAGAGAGAGCTTACTTTTCTGATTCCAGCCTATGTCAGTGATGACCAAAGTTGGGTGACTCTGCAAACTATTAGCTGGAAAACTGGGCAGAACTGAAGGTTCGGTCATGACCTGAAAGGTGCAGACCTGCACAGTAGACTGTAGTCCATTTCAAACCACCATGCTCGCTGGCACATACAGAACTGCACAAAAACAGGTTATTTGACCCAGCTCATCTTATTTACACTAAGTCTTCTCCCATTCACTCAAATAACATTTCGAACACCATCTGCTATCGCTCAGTGGCAGTGTTCTTGTTTCTGAGTCAGTCGTCACAGCTTTAGATCCCACCTGAGAGAGAAAGCGGAGCTTATAACCAAACTGACACTCTGCAACAGTGCTGAGGAAATGCCACACTGCCAGAGATTCTCTCTTTGAAGAGAGACATTAAATTGTAGCCCTGTTTCCTCAAGGACACTTGCAAGATCTTATGGGCACGATACCTGGGATTCTGGTTAATACTCGCACATGAACAACGTCTCTAGAACAAATTTCCTCTTCTCCTTGTATTTTGAGAGGTCTTACTACATACAAGATGGACCAGGGTGGACAAAGTCCAAAGTCATACGACTCCAGGTTATAGTCCAACAGGTTTATTTGAAATCACAATTTGAATTTTCCCTTGACGAAGGAGCAGCGCTTTGAAAACTTGAGTTCAAATAAACATGTTGGACGATAACCTGGTATCATGTGACTTAAAAAGAACATGACTGGTCATCATGTCCTTTGAGATAGCCAAGGTCAGCAAAGGGGATATTAAAATGAAAACTGTTCTTTCTACTCTTTTCTCTCTCGCATACTTTTACAGCATTTCCTGAAACATGATAGACCTTGGTCACTGCCTGATCCCAATGAAACATAAAAGATTCTGAGGGGGCTCGACAATGTGGTGCTGAGAGGATGTTTCCTTGTTGAGGAATAGTGAAGTGGGGACATAGCTTCAAAATAAAGGGTGTTCTTATTTAAAAAAAGAGATAGGCCCAAATGTTTTCCCTCAAATGGCTGTTAGTCTAAACAGTTTTCTCACCCAGAGAGAGCAGTGGAGTCACTGAACATGTTCGAGGATGAGGTAGACAAATGCTTGATCAACAAGGGAATGAACGGTTAGGGGAAAACAAAAAGAAGAATGGAACTTAAGGTAAGAATTAGATCAACTCCACGGCATGGTGGTTTAGTGGTTAGCACTGCTGCCTCACAGCACCAGGGACCCGGGTTCAATTCCCATCTTGGGCAATAGTCCATGTGGATTTGCTCCGGTTTCCTCCCATAGTCCAAAGATGTGCAGGTCAGGTGAATTGGCTGTGCTAAAATGATAGGTGCACAAGTCAGGGTGGGTTGCTTTTTGGGGGCGGGGGGGGGGGGGAAAAGAATGTGGAGTCGTTGGGCCGAAGGGCCTGTTTCCACATTGACGGGAATCCAATCTTATCAAATGTCCGTCTAGGCTTGATGGACCTATGTCTTATGAATTTAAGAGTGCGTATTTCACATTCCAATCAACTTCCAGGTAAAGATGTTTTTCCAAGGAGGATCCTTGAATTTATTAATTATCCTTAAGTTTATGGTCTCATTCACAAATGAAAGTATTTTCCCTGTACCTCCCCAATCAAACCCCTGCGTAATGTTAACATCTGTATCAAACCAATTCTCAGTCTCCTGTTTTCCTCAAGAAGATGATATCCAACCACTCAATAGTTTGTTTTTGTGAACTCAATTCTAATACCACTTTGGGGATTTCTTTTCTTCCTCTATATCTTTGCAGAATCAGAGTCAGAATCAGGCACAGTACTTGTAGCGGTCGGATAACCAAGACTTTGTATGAGTTGAAGATAACAACTCTGCTTTTTAATTCTAATCATTTAGAATTACAGGGCAACCTTGATTATCCGAACAACACGGGCCGGGTGTATTTTGTTCGGATACTCAAAAGTTCGGATAACAATTTACCCAAGCACCGGGACCGCAAGATCTTGTTCAAGTAATCCGAAATTTGGATTATCCAGGTTATACTTTATACATTTTGCTCGGAATATGGGCTCCTTCACCAGTATGATACTTCTTTGCTCATTCTCAGTAATGTGGGCGTCATTGGTAAACCAACATTTACTCCACATTTCTTGTTGCACTCTGCAGGTGGTGAGCTGCCATCTTGAACTAATGTTGCAATTTGATACAACCAAGTATGGAAGGCAAGGTTACTCTTAACTCCATAGCCTAGGAGCACCAAAATTGGGCCCCAGACATCAACTCCAGTGGGAAGTACACACGCATTCATGCTGGGGTAGGATTTGGTTGTAAGTTTGCCGATGCATGCCTCCATGATCAAGAGACTAGTGGGCTTCCAAATCAATGGAGTCATACTGTCACACAATTCAGTGGTATTCAGTGACAGGGAAGTTATAAAACAAAACAGATGGCAGACGAATTAGGACACAACTTCCTGTATGACTAACATGGACTCTGACTCACCGGGCGATGAGAGACATCTTACATTAGAATATTACTCTAGAACTGTTTCAAAAGAATCAAGCTGCAAATGCAGCCAACCATAATGCACCGGAGGGATTGTCAGCATATAGTCATCACACAAAGGTATTAGGTATAAACTAAAACGATTGCAGCAACATGTAAATGAGACAAAAATATTTAACAGACTCACGGTCATTGTTGAATCTAGGTCCCCCAGTCATTTCAACTAGAATTTATATTCTTGAATAAATTCCAATAAGCTGGAGCCTGAGCAGATTTTTACATTGAAATCCAGTTGTTGCTTTCTGAACACCTACACAACAGGACTTTGTTGTAGACAAATTGACTGTGGTGTTTCCTACACAACGATAGGATGTTCAGTTTAAAAACTATCGCTATCAAGCGGCAACAGCAAGTTCTTCCCTTCAAAGTGCTGTAGAAATTTCACGAAGTACCCTGATGTCATTTAAATATTACTCATTAACACAGACGGGCTTGAAGTGTTATCAATATTTAACCTCAGTGTGTTTTGTTGTTTCACTTTGGAGCCTTTGCGCTCAGACAAGACATGCAATTCCACAGGGACCACCAACCTCCTCAGTTATTGCTCTGCCAACCATTCTTCATCAAACTGAGCATCAGTAACCAAGAGGAGAAAATCCACTCGGGGTAAAAACATTTGCTTCCTTCACATAGCTGGTGCAAGTCAATGGAGTGATGGTTTGAAAACAGGAGTGAAAATTTAGCTTAAGTCTGTGGGGCACATGCCCCTGTTCATTAATGATTACCAGCATCAGCTGCTATTGCAGCACTTCAGTACGAGAATCACAGAAACCAAAGGCTAATTCAACCCACTTTGGGGTCACAGGTTAGTTTTGATCAGTCTCATGCCCCACAGCAATTCACAATATGGTATTTGTCATTTCCCTCCTCTCCCACCACTTTCATTTGCCCTGCACAGATGAGGTGCTAATTAACAGAGAGGCAATCACTCCCGATTAAAAAAAAGAGGAAACATTCTTCAGACTTGTTCCTTTTTCTCTAAAATCACAACACCACTCTGAGTCAGAAGGTCATACCATCAAGTTCCATACCAGAGACTTAAAGAATTTACAGTACAAGAGGTCATTCCACCATTGTGCCTGTATCAGCTCCTGAAAGAGCTCCCCATCTAGTCCCATTCTCCAACCCTCCAATTTCATCACTTTCAAATTTAGATCCAGCTTTCTTCTGAAACCTCAGAACCTGCCTTCACCATTCTCCCAGATAGGGTATTCCAAATCCTAACAACTCTCGGAGTAAAAAAAGTAGTATCTCATCTCACTCGTGGCTCTTTTGCTGACAATCTTGAAAGTGTGACTCGGAGCTACTAACCAAAACGGAATGTCCTACTTTACCCTATCATCATTGTTCATCCTTTTGAACACCTCAAAAGGTCACTTCTTAATCATCTCTGCTCAAAGGAGAACAAGCCCAATCTCTCTAATCATTCCTTGCATCTGAAATCCCTCATTTCTGGTATCATTCTTGTAAATCTCCTTTGCACTCTCTACAGGGCTTTAACATCTTTCCATTATTAAGATGCCAAGAACTGGACACCATACACCAAATGAAATCCGACCAATGAGAATTTGTAGAGGTGAAGCATAAAATCTCAGCTTTATGCTTGTGGCAACCCAGACCAAATCTGATCTTACAGGTAGATATCAACATTCCATTATTTTAGAATTACCGGTATTTCCCTCAGTAAAGTAATAGTCAATAATTATTCCTCAACTGATATACACAGAAATAGGTTATCTAATTCTCATCCCTATCGCGTAGGTGTTTTTGGGAGTTTCCGATGGTTTCAAATTGGCTACCAAGTTTCCTTGGGTTACAGCAGAGGCTGAACTTCAGAAGTCGGCAGTAAATGGTTTTTGGGACATCCGTGATTACATACATACAAACTGCAGCAAGAGGTGGCTTGTTAGAAAGTTTGCTCTTTCACTTCGGAGGTCATTGAATGTTACTCTTTGAGAGGGTGGCAGGAACAGACTGACATCTACACAGGGCACACAACACCTACTCTTCACACGCCATCCTGTTCGGTTATCAGAACATACCGTGCTCATGACAAAGAGCCTCCAAACCACTTGAAAGTTGACACCAGAGGAACTTCCGCTCACTTGATGTATCAGGATACATTTTGACACACAGCATTGGCACCCAGTTCATTCTGGGATACCACTGGTGATTAACCAATGGTAGTACATTGACCAGCTAAAAGAGGGGGGGGGGGGTGGTGGGGGGCAGCTAAGGACATGTCAGGAAGGATGTGGCAAGGTGGAGAGGAAATTAGCACTTGGGGAGGTGGAGCAGGCTATTCAGCCTGTTCTGCCACTCAATTCCCCCCTTCCTGCTAGCCCATCCCAATAACTCAAGAGGGAGCAATGTATACTCAGAGGGTAAAAGGGCACAGCGAACAGTACAAAGGGCAAAGACAGAGGGAAGGGAGAGCTGGTGATAATCTCCTGCCTTGGAGAAGTGGGAAGAGGGTCGGGTGGTTACAGTGAGGATGCCACTTACCTGCACTAGGTGTCCTGGGTTTGATGTAGGCCTCATGGACGGTGTTCAGTATGAAGTTACTGAAGCCCTCTCTCCTGAAGAACTTGCAGACATAGACCTGGTTGTAGAGGCAGTTGAAGAGGAAGCAGCCACTGATCTGCCTGAGCAAGGGGTCCCGTTGGCTATTGTGGTTCTGGTCCTCCAGCAGGACCACATTACAGCCCGGCTTCCTGCAGCACATCCGCACACAGTCTCGGGCACGGCTGACATTGGGAGAGCCCAGGAAAGTGGCTCCGTCAGCCACCGAGTCTTCGGTGTCCAGCACGAAGTCATCCCGGCCCAGGATGTAGTTGCTCAGGCACTGCTCGTCGCCGGTGGCCCGGCACACCTGGAGCAGGTAGAGAAAGCAGGGCAGGAGACAGAGACACAGGCTGAGGCGCACACACAACATTGTCGCAACTCAACTTCTCCGTCTGTCTCGGCTCAATGGGGCGCTGGCTGTCCCAGGTAAAGAAAAAAACCCGGAAACTGGGCGAGCCAATGTACTCCACACCCACCGACCACACAACAGGAAGTGTAAACCAACACCTCCAACTCAACTCCGCTCCGCAGGGGACCGACACAGCCTGGGATTACAGGCGCCTTATCCGGGGGTGCTGGCTCACTCAAGCCTTCTTCCATTCAAAGCCACTTAGCAAACTGTAACAGGCTGATCCTTCACAGGCATCCCACCCCCACCACCCGCTTAGCAACAGGTTTCTGCAACTGAGGCTGGAACAGAAACTTGACACTCAACAGGCTGACATTCACAGGAAATGAACACCCAACCACAGGCTGATCATACCCAGGAAACTTACAGTCAACTACAGGCTGATCGTTCACAGGAAACTTACAGTCAATAACAGTCTGATCATACACAGGAAAATTACAGTCAACAACAGTCTGATCATACACAGGAAACTTACAGTCAACCACAGGCTGATCATACACAGGAAACCTACAGTCAACCACAGGCTGATCATTCACAGGAAACTGATACTCAACAACAGGCTGATCATACACAGGACTCTAACACTCAACAACAGGCTGATCATTCACAGAAAACTGACACTCAGCAACAGGCTGATCATTCACAGGAAACTGACACTCAACAACAGGCTGATCATACACAGGAAACTTACAATCAGCAACAGGCTGATCATTCACAGGAAACTGACACTCAACAACAGGCTGATCATACATAGGAAAATAACACCACAAGCTGATCATCAATAGCAAACACTCAACAGGCTGATCGTATATAGGAAACATACTAAACATAAACTGATTATTTACAGGAAATGAACACTCAATAGACTGATAATTCACAGGAAACTGACACTCAAAACAGGCTGATCATACACAAGAAATGAACATGCTACAGGATGATCATTGACAGGAAACTGTCACTCAGCAGGCTGATCATACACAGGAAACACACCAACTACAAGCTGATTATTCACAGGAAATGAACACTCAACAACAGGCTGATTATTCACAGCACACATCCACCCAGCAACAAGCTTCTCCCAGCTCAGGAATTGATGGACCAATGGGAACCTGACCCCAGCAATGTTGTACATTCAAGAGGGAGTGAAAAAGACCTGTAGTTGTAATCGGAGATTGCACACTCAGGGGAATAGATATTGCTCTCTGTGGCCAGGATTGAGAGTCCCAAAGGCTGAGAAGGATAAAGAGGTAAACACATGGCTCGAAGATAGGTATGGGAGAAACAGGGTCAAATTCATGGGATATTGGCACCAGTACTGGGAAGGAGGGTGCTGTTCTAATGGGACAGGCTCTACTTGAATCATGCTGGGACCAGAGTTTTGGTGAATTGGATTACTAGGGCTGTGGATAGGACTTTAAACTAAATAGTGAAGTGATGGATTGAATGAACATTGGACATTGTTAAAGCATGGGAGGACTCAGCAGAGGTTATTAAAGTTTCCAGTGCAAGTTTAATTCAGGTAAATGCGAGGTGCTGCATTTTGGAAAAGCAAATCTTAGCAGGACTTATACACTTAATGGTAAGGTCCTTGGAGTGCAGGTTCATAGCTCCTTGAAAGTGGAGTCGCAGGTAGATAGGATAGTGAAGAAGGTGTTTGGTATGCTTTTCTTTATTGGTCAGAGTATTGAGTACAGGAGTTGGGCGGTCATGTTGCGGCTGTACAGGACATTGGTTAGGCTACTGTTGGAATATTGTGTGCAATTCTGCTCTCCTTCCTCTCGGAAAGATGTTGTGAAATTTGAAAGGGTTCAGAAAAGATTTACAAGGATGTTGCCAGGGTTGGAGGATTTGAGCTATAGGGAGAGAATGAACAGGCTGGGGCTGTTTTCCCTGGAGCATTGGAGGTTGAGGGCTGACCTTATAGAAGTTTACAACATCATGAGGGGCATGGATAGGATAAATAGACAGTCTTCTCCCTGGGGTCGGGGAGTCCAGAACTAGAGGGCATAGGTTTAGGGTGAGAGGGGAAAGATATAAACGAGACCTAAGGGGCATATTTTCACGCAGAGGGTGGTACGTGTATGGAATGAGCTGCCACAGGATGTGGCGGAGGCTGGTACAATTGCAACATTTAAGCGGCATTTGGATGGGTACATGAATAGGAAGTGTGTTGCTGGAAAAGCGCAGCAGGTCAGGCATCATCCAAGGAACAGGAGATTCGACCTTTTGGGCATAAGCCCTTCTTCAGGAATCCTGAAGAATCCTGATTCCTGAAGAAGGGCTTATGCCCGAAACATCGAATCTCCTGTTTCTTGGATGATGCCTGACCTGCTGCGCTTTTCCAGCAACACATTTTCAGCTCTGATCTCCAGCATCTGCAGACCTCACTTTCTCCAGATTAATAGGAAGGGTTTGGAGGGATATGGGCCGGGTGCTGGGAGGTGGGACTAGATTAGGTTGGGATATCTGGTTGGCATGGGTGGGTTGGACCAAAGGGTCTGTTTCCATGCTGTACATCTCTATGATTATAAGTAATAGGAAACAGAGCATGTAAAGTTTAAGAATCTAACACCAAGCACAGCAGATGAGGGGACAACTAAGAGGAGGGAGGCAGTCATCACAGGACTGAGGATGTTGCACAAGGTAGATGAGTTTGTGGCACAGATTAAAATTGGAGAGTATATTGTGGGTATCACAGAGATGTGGCTGCAAAGGGATACGGGCTGGGAACTGAATATCCAAGGATACATGTCTATCAAAAGGACAGGCAGAGGAGCAGAGGGGGTTGGGATTGTCTTGTTTGTAAGAAATGAAACTAAATTGATAGCAAGAAGTGACATCGAATCAGAAGGCTCGGACTCTGTACGGGTAGAGTTCACAAACCCCAAAAGCTAAAATGACCCTGAAGGGATTTGTGTCAAGGTTTCCTATCAGTAATCAGGATGTGGGGCAGAAAATAAATCAAGAAATTGAAAAGGTATGTAAGAAAGGCACACTTATAATAATCATGGGGTCTTCAATATGCAAGTGGACTGGGAAAATCAGGTGAGTAGTGGATCCCAAGGAAAGGAATTTGTGGAATGTCAATGAGATTTCTTTTTGGAACAGTTTGTGGTAGAGCCCACTTGGGAACAGGAAATTCTGGATTTGCTGATGTGGAATAAGCCAGCCTTGTTTAAGGAGCTTAAGGTAAAGGAACTCCTCAGGCGAAGTGACCATAATGTGATACAGTTCATCCTACAGTTTGAGTGAGAGAAGTTAGAATCAGAAATAGTGGTATTAAAATCGCTTAAAGTAACTACTCAGACATGCGGGAGGAGCTGGCCAGAGTTGATTGGAAGCGCAGCCTAACAGGGAAGACGGTGGAGCAGCAATGGCAGGATTTTGGGGCTAATTCGGGAGGCACAACAGAAATTCATCCGAGTGAAGCAAAAACAGACTAATGGGAGGGTGAGGCAATCATGGCTGACAAGGGGAAGTCGGGTCGAGAGTGTGGTGCTGGGAAAGTACAGCAGATCAGGCAGCATCTGAGGAGCACTCTCCACTCTGACCTCTAGCATCTGCAGTCCCCTCTTTCTTCTAGTTGGTTTTAACCTGAAGGGACGTCAGGGACAGCATAAAAGCAATCAAAAAAGCATAAAATATCATGAAGATTAAGTGAAGAGGCAGAGGATTTGAAAGTCTTAAAATACCAGCAAAGGACACTGAAAAACCAATAAGAGGGGAGAAAATGAAATATGAGGGTAAATATTAGTTATCTGAAAGTAAACTGCAAGAGTTCTTTTAGATATATAGAAAGGATGGGAGAGGTAAGAATGGACATTGGACTGCTGGAAATTGAGGCTGGAGAAGTAGTAATTGGAAACAAAGAAATGGCAGAGGAACTGAATGGATACTTTGCATCAGTTTTATAAGCGAAAGACACCAACAGCATACCAGAACTTCAAGAGCATCAGGGGAAGAGGTGAGTTTAGTGGCTATCACTAAGAAGAAGGTGCTGGGGAAGCTGAAAGATCTGAAGGTGATAAATCACTTAGACCAGATAGACTACCCCTCCAAAATTCTAAATGAGATAGCAATTATTTGAGAAGGTAACAAGCAAGTTAGATAAAGAAATGCCAGTGGATGTGAACTATTTGGATTTCCAGAGGATGTTCTGGCTGTAGAATCATCGAGTCATATAGCACAGGTCCAACCTAAAGGAGCCTAGAGCACAATGAAGATTCTTGGGATGACAGAACTAAAGTGTGAAGAGAGACTGAATCAATTAGACTATATTGACTGGAGTCTAGATGAATGATGAGGATCTCATAGAAACCTATAAAATTCCAACACAACGAGACAGGACAAGCACAGGAAGGATATCCCAAATGACAGGAGTTTCTATAAGTAGGAATCATAGTTTAAGGATATGGGGTAGGCCAATTAGGACTGAGACAAGGAGTAATTATTTCACTCAGAGAGTGGTAAGATTTTGGAATTCTCTTACCACAGAAGGTGATTGAGACCAAAGTATTGAAAGTTTGAGAAAGAGTTAGATATAGTTCCACAAAGAGTGTGGAGAAAGTGGGAACAGGTACTGGGTTGGGTGATCAGCCATGATCAAGTTGAATGGCAGACCAGGCTCAGTGGGCCAAATGGCCTACTCTTGCTCCTATTTTCTATATTTCTACATTTATCCCATGACCGAAGGATCCTATCGATGCTCTGCACATCCAACCATTTTTATTCTGTTCATGCATGGGGTATGAGTGTCTCTGGCTGGTCCAGTATTTATTGCCCATCCCTAGTTACTCTTGAGATGGTGGTGATGAGCGGCCTTCTCAAATTGCTGCATTTTTGTTCAGGTTAGCAGTGTGGCTTGTTGGTCTAGGGGTATGATTCTAGCTTGGGTCTTCTTTGACACAAATGTGCGAGAGATCCCGGGTTCAAATCCTGGACGAGCCCGCGCTTCCTGACTAGTGCATAGGTGTTCCATTTAATTTTCTGGGCGGCACGGTGGCACAGTGGTTAGCAATGCTGCCTCACAGCGCCTGAGACCCGGGTTCAATTCCCGACTCAGGCAACTGACTGTATGGAGTTTGCACGTTCTCCCCGTGTTTGTGTGGGTTTCCTCCGGGTGCTCCGGTTTCCTCCCACAGTCCAAAGATGTGCGGGTCAGGTGAATTGGCCATGATAAATTGCCCGTAGTGTTAGGTAAGGGGTAAATGTAGGGGTATGGGTGGGTTGCACTTTGGCGGGTCGGTGTGGACTTGTTGAGCCAAAGGGCCTGTTTCCACACTGTAAGTAATCTAATCTAAAACCCACAAAGCTGTTAGTGAAAGAACTGTGAAATATTTCCAAACCAGAATAATCAGTGACTCGGAGGCGAGCTTGCAGGTGATGGTATGCCCTTCAATCTGTGCCGTCATCCTTCTCGATTGAAGTGAGTGTGGTTGGAAAATGCTGTCTAAGGAGCCTTGGTGAATTTTGCAGTGCCTCTTGCAGATGGTACACACTGCTTTCACTGACGTCAATGGTGGAGGGAGTGAATGTTTGTGGATGTGGTGCCAATCAAGTGTATGCTTTGCCCTGGATGGTGTTGAGCTTCTTGAATGTTGTTGGACCTGCACTCATCCAGGCAAGTGGTTAGTATTCTATCACAATACTGACTTGTGCCTTGTAGATGGAGGATAACCTTTGGAGGCAGGAAATTAGTTACTTGCTGCAGGATTCCTAGCCTCTGACCTGATCTTGTAGCTACTTTATGTATATAGCTAGTCCATTTGAGTTTCTGGTTAATGGTAATCCTCAGGATATTGATAATGGAGGGTACAGTGATGGTTAGATCTCTGGCAATGGAGACAGTCATTGTCTGGTCCTTATATGGATGAACATTACTTCACACTTGTCAGCCCCAGCCTGGATATTGTTACGATCTTATTGCTTTTGAACTCAGACTACTTTGTATCCGAGAAGTTACAAACGGTGCTGAACATTGTGCGATCATCAACAAACGTCCCATTTCTGACCTGATGTGGTCATTGATGAAGCAGCTGAAGATGATTAGGCCGAAGACACTACCCTGAGGAAGTCCTGCAGAGATGTTCTAGAGCTGAGATGACTGATCTCAAACAACCGCAAATATGTGCCAGGTATGACTCCAAACACGGAGAACTCTTTCCCTGATTCTCACCTTGTTTGAACCAAGGCTGTACTGAGGTCAGGAGCTGAGTGGTCTTGGCAGAACCCAAACTAACCGTCACTGAGCAGCTTACTACTGAGCAGATATGGCTATTGATGAAACTTTCCATCACTTTACTGATAATTGTGAATAGGCTGATGGGGCAATAGTTGCCTGAGTTGGATTTGTCCTTCTTTTTGTGTACTTGGACTATGTGGATGTTTGTGGATCCTCCCCAGTGAAATGTTTAATTGACCACTACCCTTCTCGAATGGCCGAACTGTAGAGCTGAGGTCTGATCCATGGGATGCAAGAAGCCCAGTTTTGTAGTTTCACCAAGTTGACACCCAATTTTCATATATGCCTGGTGCTGGTCCTGCACTTTCTATTGAACCAGGATTGATCCCCTGCCCTGATCATAATGGCTGAGTGGGGGAATATGTCAGATCGTGAGGTCACAAATTGTATTGAGGTACGACTCTACTGCAGCAGATGGTCCACGGAGGCTCATGGACATCCGATCTTGAGTTGCCAAATCTTTGCTAAGTCTGTCCCATTGAGCGCAGTGATAGTGGCATGCAACATGGTGGCACAGTGACTTGGTTGTTTAGCACTGCTGCCTCACAGCGCCAGGGACCCAGGTTTGATTCCAGCCTCGGCGACTGTCTGTGCAGAGCTTTGATTTGAAGATGCTGGTGTTGGACTGGGGTGTACAAGGTTAAAAATCACACAACACCAGGTTATAATTCAACAGGTTTATTTGGAAGCACTCTGAAAGCTGGTGCTTCCAAATAAACCATTAGCTTTTTAACTGTGTGGAGGTTGCACATTCTCCCCATATCTGTGTGGGTTTCCTCTGGGTGCTCCAGTTTTCTCCCACAGTCTAGAGATGTGCAGGTTAGGTGAATTGGCCATACTAAATTGACCATAGTGTTAGGTGCATTAGTCAGAGGGAAAGAGGTCTGAATGGGTTACTGTTCGGAGGGTCGATGTGGACTTGTTGGGCCGAAGGGCCTGTTTCCACACTGTAGGGAATCTAATCTGAACATGATGGAGGGTTTTCTCAATGTGAAGGTGGGACTTTGTCTCTATAGTGACTGTGTGATTTGTTTTTCTGGTCACATGATGCTGGTTGCATGAATGGTGATGGACTAGTAAGAGGAACATCCCCTCAATGATGGGGAGCCCAGAACAAAAAATGAGGTTGAAGTATTTGAGAAATGTCAAGTCAATGCATCACTTTGGCCTCCTCCAGAGGTCCCCAGCATCATAGATGCCAGTCTTTGGCTAATTTAGTGCATTGTGCATGATATTACAAAAAAAAACACTGACGGTATTAGATTCTGCAAAGAATTTGGGCCCTGACAACATCCTGGTCATGGTACTGAAGGCTTGTACACCAGGACTAGCTGTTCCCTCAGTCAAGCCGTTCTATCGGTAGAGCTCCAACCCAGCACATCCTGTACAGAAAATCGGAATCACTCCAAACTAGCCAATTACCGTCCTATCAGATTACTCCGGATTACCAGCAAAGTGATAAGGTGTCATCAACAGCGCTATCGAATGTCACATAAACATCAATAACAGTGTATGAAACAAAGTCAAATGAGCTTGTGGCGCAGTTTGAAGTTGGAGGGCACAATGTTGTGGGTGTCACAGAGGCATGGCACAAAGACAATCACAGTTGAGAACTAAATATCTAAGGATACATATCCAATTGAAAAGCCAGGTAGATGGGCAGACGAGGTGGAGTTGTTCATAAGAAATAAAATTAAATCAATAGCAAGAAGTCCAAAGGTGTGCAGGTTAGATGAATTCGCGATGCTGAATTGCACCATCGTGTTCAGGGATGTGTAGGTTAGGTGCATTAGTCAGGGGGAAATATAGGATAATAGGGTAGAGGAATGGGTCTGCGTGGCATACTCTTCGGAGGGTCGGTGTGGACTTGTTGGGCCGAAGGGCTCGTTTCCACACTGCAGGGATTCTATTCTATTCTAAGTGATATAGTGTCAGAAGGCTTGGATTCTGTACGGGTAGAGTTCAGGAACCACAAAGGCAAAAAAGGACGCCCCTGGGATTTATGTACAGACCTCCTGTCAGGATGGGGGGCAGAAAATAAATCAGGAAAGAGAAAAGGCATATAAGAAAGGCAACAATACAATAATCACGGGGCGCTTCAACATACAAGTGGTCTGGGAAATTCAAGTTGATGGCGGACCCCAAGAAAAAGAATTTGCAGAACTCTATGAAATTGTGTTTTTTGGAGCAGCTTGTGGGAAAGCCCATTAAGGAACAGGCAATTCTGGGTTTGCTGAGGCAGACTTGATTAAGGAGCTGAGGTGAAGGAATGTTTAGGGGGAAGTGACTAAAATATCATCGACTCCCTACAGTGTGGAAACAGGAAATATGACAGAATTCACCCTGTAAAATCCCTTCTCACTGACATCTTTCAGCTCCTGACATTATTACAGCCTTGATCCAAACGTGGGTGAAAGAGGTAAAGTCAGAGTGACTGCCCGGGCATCAATGGCAGTGTTGAATAATTGCAGCATCAAAGATTCCAAGCATAATTGAAATCAGTGGGAGGCAAGGGGAAATCCCAGCTCTCAACTCACTATTGTCTGTCGCGTAATGGGAAATGAAAGTGCCCCACTTCCCAGGATATGGCGATCCCACGCAGATTACCACTCTGGCCGTTCTTTATCTGGAAAGAAGGGAGCTCCGACAGAAGATTCTGGCCACTTCTTTCTCAAGAATATGGAATCACACTTCCGTTCTGACAGCCCTTTCATAATGCAGAACTATCTGAGGAAGACAAACCATGCTCCCTATTCAAGCAGTAACCCAGTGCAAACACCAAGGCTGGGTGCTAGAGGGGACCGGGCTCATAGTCCCCTTGGAGTTCATTCCAAGTTAGAATTAGAATTAAAATTAGAAATTAGAATTAGAATTAGAATTCCTAGAGTGTGGGAATTCGGCCCAACAAGTCCACATCGACCCTCTGAAGAGTAACCCACCCAGACCCATTCCCCTACCCTATATTTACCACTGACTAATGCACCTAGCCTACACATCCCTGAACTTCATAGAATCCCAACAGTGCAGAAAGTGGCCATTCAGCCCATCGAAACTGCATCATTCCTTTGAAGAGAATCCCACCCAGAACCATTCTATCCCTGTAACTGTGCATTTCCCATGGCTGACCCACCTAGCCTGTACATTCCCAGATACTACTGGCAATTTAGCATGGCCAGTCCTCCTAACTCGCACACCTTTGGTATGTAGGAGGAATCCGGAGCACCCGGAGGAAGCCCACGCAGACACAGGGAGAATGAACAAACTCCACACAGACGGTCACCCGAGGGTGGAATTGAACCCGGGTCCCTGGTGCTGTGAGGCAGCAGTGAACTACCATACCACCCCAGAGGCAAAAGGGGACATTTTCAAAAGAAAGTGCAGGGAACTCAGAGGCTGAGAGTTCAAAAGGTTTCTTTTTAGTTGGAGCTAGTTTTTCAGGGAGGTTTCACTGATGCTCCTTCCCACCTTCAGGCAATTTTGTGGCCCCAACTTTCTTAAAAAAAAACACCAACAAACCTTCTGTACAGCTTGATGATCTGTAACAGGAGTTCCTATTGGCAGATTCACAGCAGCTGGCACCATCCCTTGGTGGAGAAAATCTGTAAAAATGATAATGTAATTAATGGAAACATATTAGAGCCAGTTTGATTTTGAAGAGAAGGAAACCACTTTTCAGGTTCAGTAGCACAGAATTAATTCCTATTAGACTTCTCAAAATTATCTTTTCAGCATAACAACATGTTAATAGCAGTCTAAACTTTCATTATAGCCTGAAGTAGGGACATGTCTGATGACATGCTACGTTGACATCAGAGACTTGGAAATCTTAGAACCCATCAAAATAAATCCAAAGGCCGTAGGGTGTTGACTCACCATGCTTCATTTGATCACTCTTGCAAATTGTGGGAGTGTATGGAATTCATATTTATTGCTTAGAGATTGCAAAAAGGCAGATATTATGAACCTCCACTCCCCATTGGGTTTAAAAATCTCGTAAGAGTGACCAATTACACTATAGTCTAAAGTATGCTTGTGGTAGAAGATTCTCCTGATCATCCATTGTAACTGTGGGACATGAGAATCAGCAGAAAGGGCTTTTACCACATGAGGAACTTACTGGATAGAAACCCATAATTTGGCTTAATAGTGTCTCTACAAGTAATTTCTCTTGGGTTATTGCTGTAATGCTTTTGGAGCACTGTCAACACTTGCAAGTTCCCCTTCAAGTCACATGTGATCTTGACTTGGAACAAATCACCATTCCTTCAATATTACTCGGTCAAAATCCTGCAACTCCATCCTCACATCGCTATGACTATACATACACTACATTGACTGCAGCAGTTCAAGAATGCTGGTCAATACCAGATGCAAACTCTTATTCTTATCTCTTATTTTTTCATGGGGTGTGGGTGTCACTGACAAGACCCGCATTTGTCCCCATCCCGAAATGCCCTTGAACTGATTTGCTGGTTGGCCATTTCAGAGGGTGATGAAGAGTCAACTCTGAAGAGTGTGGCACTGTGGGTCAACGGTTAGCACTGCTATCTCACAGTACTAGGGATCTGGGTTAGATTCCACCTTTGGGCAACTGTCAGTGTGAAGATTTTACATTCTCCCCATGTCTGGCTGGTCTAGTTTCTTCCCATAGTCCAACCATGTGCAAGTCAGGTGGATTAGCTATGCTAAGCTGTCCATAGTGCCCAGGGCTGAGTTGGTCAGCCATGGGATTTGCAGGGACAGTGTGGGTGGGATGCTCTTCAGAAGGTCACTGTGGAATTCATTGGTCAAATGCCCTGCTCCCACATTGCAGGGATTCAATGAAATATATTGCTATGGATCTCCAGTTACATGTAAACTGGACAGTAATAAACAGAATGGGTGTTTGCAACAATTTATAACAGTTCATGATCCTGAGTACTAAGGCTCACTTTTAATTTAAAATTGTTTTCAAAGTAAATATGAGTTCTGCCAGCTGCCTGGTAGTATTATGAACTTGTGACCCATAGATAGTAGGGTAGATCACCAATCTGAAATGTAAACTCATTGCTGAATGATCCCAACATTTTCTGCGTACTTTTCAGAAACAGGCGAGTTACGGGCTGAGCGTGAATCCCCCAAAGAAGGACTGATTGTGGAGTGAGGATGTGACCTCACGTTCAGGAATGGGCCGATCACAGACAGCAAAGTCTGAATTCATTTTCAAATCAGTTGTTCACAGTGAGAGAACGGGAAATCGGACTCGGAAGTGGGCTGAAAATAGGCTGCTTCTGTTCAAAGGTAACAATCTGGAACAGGCTAGTCACAATGAACTGTTTGGTCTCAAACTTAGAAACTGCTGGATTATGGATAGGGACTGCACCAACCCTCAAAACCTACAACCTCCTGATGTGGAGACAAGAATGTGAACCTGCCACGCGGAAATAGCTTGCTGTGATCTCCATGCTACAATGATGATTATACTTCAAAGAACACCTCTTTGATGAAGAAGGAGCTTAAGGGCTATCTGTGGTCATCAAAGACTATGTATCATTGAAGCATGAAGCCTCACTATTAAGATGCAGATTACAAAGGGTTCAGTTAGTTCTCACAGATTTTAGTGGCATTAACAATACTTTTGATATCAGGACATCCCTGCACAACATGGGAGAGAACATTTTAGAGTGATGGAAGAGAATAGGAATGGGACCTCAAACCCAGTGATCTCCCACACTGGCAACTTCATATAAAGTTACTTATGGAGTTGAAATAGAGGCCTGTTTTCACAGCCAGGCTCTGGGAGCCTTTCATAAGAGACATCTAGAAGTCATGCTAGTGAAAACTAGTGAACATTTGTTGACAATTCACAGAGACAGACTTTAGCAAGATTCCATTAGAACCTTCCTCCCTCAGATCTCTGACATGACTGATGATGCCCTCTAGCTATTAGCAGGACAGCTATTTACACCTTGCAGTACAGCTTGAAGAGTCCAAGAAATCCTACAGCGGCCCATATGGACTGGTGCTCGAGAAAGTACAGAGCTGTGGGTGGGGTCTTCCTTACTTACACTTCCAGAAGAACCTGCCAGTGGCCCCTACAATGTAGTCACCTGGCCTTGACATTCTCACATAGCAATGCCTCAGTAGATACCCCACTCGAGTATGAGGTGCTCGTACCCTTATAGGGATATACTGCTGGCAGTCTCTAACCAGACAGACACGTTACGTAATCCCAACATTTGAACTCAGTTTACAGCATCCGAAGCCAAGGTCAGATCTGTACGCTTAACCCCCTAGTGAACACACTATGCATATTGTCTTATCTTAAAATAAAGAACCCAAACTATTGTTTCACCAGCATGTGTCATCATGCTGTATTTATGTTGAATAGAAGATTGTAATTAAATGACACTGTGCAGGTGCCCACTCATTGTTTGACCACACACATTCTAACTTTGACCTGGGTCCTGTTGAAGTTTTCAGCTTGGTGTAATTTATTGATATTTGGGACTTCAATGAATAATAGCATAACAGTCTAGCTCCTTAACCAATGAGATTTAAGGATTGAGAAATAAATTGAGAAATAAAGATTGAGAAACAACTGTTAGGAATTTAAGTCAACTGTAGGCCTCTTATGGCACACTGGTAGTCTCCTCACCTTTGAACCAGGAAGCATAGGTTCAAGTCCCACGTGCTCTGGAGGTGTATGATAACGTTTCTAAACAGGTAGATTAGAAAACAGCTTTTTTTAAAAAAATAGGAAGTTGAGTTAAATCAGGTACAGAAAAAAAGCCCCAAGATATTGGATGAAGAGAGAGAAAAACACAGAAACAGAAAGTGGGGCTGAATGGCCTAATCCTACACCTATGGGGCTGACACTGACATGGCCTGAAAGAGTTAATACTGAGGACTGGTATAAGCTCCACCCTCTGTGATGATAATGTTAGATGGAATTGTGGGCAGAGCAACTCCAGGGGCATAACCTCTCATCCCCCTCAAACTCTCTTGTGAGAATGTTTATCGCATCAATATAGCCAGTTGGTAACGTGCAATGGTCTAAATCTTGGGAGCCTCAAAGACTCTTCTGGTTTGACCAGGAAGTAGCTTTCCTCTCCCAGACTAGACCAAACAGGCCCTTGCATTACCTCACTGAAAGAGATAGTGGTAGCAAGCATCTTATGAGCAATAACTCAGCCAGCATTACAGAAGTAAAAAGAACAGTGAGAAAATCATTTAAAAATTAAACACCTTGTCAAAAGTTTCTAATGACAGTTAGCCACAAGTAACTTGACACCTGAGTGAAATCCAGTGAAGCAATTTAAACATTTAAATAGTCCTTCGTCTGGGTTGCGTAGTTTGATTGGCACTCTGTTAATAATTATCATATCATTAAAAAGGCATTGATTTTCCCATTCCAACTTTAATTGGCAATTAATTTGTAAATGCAATAATTTTGTGAAAGTCATGGGGAAGTGAAGACTAAATTGTGTTTTTCTGGCAGGTACCGGTTAAACGGCCCAGCTTGCAGCAATTTGCAGTTCTTTCCCTTGCTGCTGGCTTACGGTGACAGCAAGTTCCATTAAATTTGCCATTACTGTGGTAGCAAATTCTCCCTAGTAGCCAACTGTTTTTATTGGCTGCTGACAATGTCAAACTATGATCGTGCTGTTTCCATGAGGTGCTCCCAGACGAGGTTTTACAAGCGTGAGCTCCGGGGGTACGCCACTGTTTGTTACTTGTCCCAAGGGCACACCCTTAGTGATGCTGATGGTTAGGATGAGGTATAGGTTCACTCACTGTGGCATCACATGCACTTGACATCAACCAAGGAGACTGAAGGCCACATACCACTCCTTAGATTTGAACCGAAACTGTCTGTGCAGCACTGAAGATGTTCTACCCTCTTTTGGCAATGCTTTTTTGGGAGGTGAGATATGTAAACCGAGCTGCTGTCTTTGGATGTAAAAATCCCATGCAACTATTTCAAAGGAGAGCAGGAAGTTCTTCCCACTGCCCTACAATATCACAGGATCCTTACAGTGTGGATGGAAACAGGCTATTGGCCCAACAAGTCCACACTGACCCTTCGAAAATATCCCATGCAGATCCACCCTTACCCTATTACTCTAAATTTCTCCTGACTAATGCACCTAGCCTATACATCCCTGAAGATAATGGGCAATTTGGCATAGCCAGTTCACCCAACCTGCATATCTTTGGACTGTGGGAGGAAACCCACACAGACACAGGGAGAAAGTGCCCCAGGCCTGAATCAGATCTGAGTTCCTGGCAATGTAATGCAGCAGTGCTAACCACTGAGTCACTACGCCAACATTGGTAATCACTTGCCATTGTCCCTCTAAGGAAATTTCGTATCACTGTTCGTGGGCTTTGTGGGTCCTTGTGTGGCTGACAATCCCAATCCGAGAGCCACATCTCCGACCACACATTTAGGAGATGTTTCCGGGAAGTGAAATTCGTCCTTTGTCTTGAGATTGTTGGTATTCCTTTCCCCGTTTTTGTTTCCTCACTTCCTCTTGCCAAGGGGTGAATTGAGTTCCTTCACACAGAAGCTTCCTACAAGTCCGTTTAAGTTGGATTCTTCACATCAGCTGCGAGCACATTCTCGAAGCAGCCAATAGCACCAGCATTGAGGGTATAATCATTCAAAATCAATGCTGTCGGGCTGGCTTCACGTTTAGGATGCTTGAATACCAACTGCCGAAGCAAATCATCTTTACCCAACTCAAGAAAGACAGTTGAATAAGAGGAAGCATTTCAAAGACTCTCCTGAAAGCTTCCCTCAAGAAATGCAACACACTTGTCAACATTTGGGAGACCCTCATTCAGAATAGGCTTTAAAGTTATTGCATTAGCTGCATAATGCTTTAGAACAGTGTGTGATGAGGAATGGAACAACAAAAATGTTAAGTTTGTTTTTAACCTTTCCTCCTTAAAGGATAAAGCAGAATACCCCCACTTGTGATGCATAGTAAAAAGCTCTTTGATATTCTCCTCTGTCACAGCAACAGAGTCTTCTCACTGTTTGTTGACAACAACAAGCAACTTGCATTGTTGGAGCACCTTTTAATGTAGGAACACGACCCAAGAAATGTCACACAAATGGTGATCCAAATTTGGGGTATGCTGGGACAGGGCAACAAAAAATTGGGAAGCATGTAAAGGTAGGAGAGGGAAATGGAAGTGAGGAAAGGATTCACGAGGTAATCTCAAAGTGCAGGCCCAGAAAACTGAATTTATCCTGAGAAGCCCCCTAAATGAAACAAAACCAGAAGTTGCTGGAAAAGCTCAGCAGATCTGGCACATCTGCGAATAGAAATCAAAGTTAAATTTTCGAGTCTGGTGACCCTTCCTCAGAACTGATGGTAACTGGAAACGTTTCCTCAGTGTGGAGGAGGCTACATGGTGAGTAGCGAATGCAGTAGACTGGATTGAGTGAAGTGAGAGCAAAAATCCTGGCTTCATCTGGATGGTGTGTCTCGGGCCTTGGATAGTGAGGAGAGGAGTTTGTAGAGACTGTGACTGTGGGACTGGTGGAGGAGTGGTTCAGTGGAGGGAATGCAGAAAGCCGACAACTGAGAGGAGGTGCATGTGTTCAGTAATGGCATCTCACTGGAGGTGATAGAAATAGTGGCTAATAATCCTTTAGATGGGGATGCTGGTAAGGGATAGGAGGACCCAATCACTGTTGTGGGAGGGAAGGAGGGGGGCGATGGCAGAAGTGCAGGAGATGGGTTGAACACAGCTGAGAGCCCTGTAGGGAATCCTTGGTTGAGGTAAAAAAGGTGGACATTTCTGAGGCCCCTCTGAGGAAGGTGGCATCATCAGAACAGATGCTGAGGTGGAGAAGCTGGGCGAATGAGCTGGTACTCAGCCTCTGCAATGAAAACACCTAGACACCAGTCAGCAACAACACCACCCTGGTCAACAGATATGATGGACATTAGTTCTTTGGTTTTGGCTTACACCTTAAAATAAGGGCCAAAAGGAAGTGTAGGTGGAGTCAATGGAAGGAAGGCTCATTTGTGTAATGGACTGGGCTTCATTTCAAAACTCTCTGATTTTTTGTGGTCCTGGGCAGAGCAGGTGCCATATCACACTGTGATGCATCCGGATGGGATGCTTTCAATGGTGCATCTATAAATATTGTGTGATGGTAGTCTCCTGAGGCAGTAGAAGCATTGGTGTTCTTTCTTGACTACAGTGTCAATGTGGATGGACCAGGACAGATTGGTGGTGATGAGCAAAAGCTTGGTCATGGAACTAGGTGACGTGGATCAGATTGCAGCAGGCCTGGTAATATAGTGACACTGGGAGGTTGGGATGGGAGAATGGGTTGGTGATCATGCGGAACTGTATGCCTCACTGAAAATAAGGAATGAGATTTACATGTAGGGAGAAAATGAATCACTCTCACTTTACATAACAGCGAATCTCTCCAGGCACCACCAAGCATGTTATTATATGGACGTCATCTGAAGCCTCTTAGAAGTCAAGTCAGGTGACTTCTAATGACAAGTGGCGCTGTTAGTAATGATGTTACTGTGAGCCTGTTTAAACATGATCCAAATTCCAAATGACTCATCCTACGATAGTAGAGTTTTGAGCAACACCTGTGAATTTGCCAATTGTCATGTGAATGAGGGATGTTATATATCTACTCTCCTCCCAAACATTACCACTTTGATTCAGATGTGATAGTGCAGTGATTCATTATCCAGACCTTGTGAGTTCAAACCCCACCTGGACAACGTGAATTCTTAGGGCCAATAAAAGTGATTTAAACCGTCAGATATTAACTTAAAAAGAAGCTTGTTTCCTACATCCTTTAGGGAATCAAACCCATTGTGTTTGGCCAGTCTGGCTGACATATATCTCTAATCCCTGCATCAAAAGTGATCATCTTCTGAAATGACCACTTAATCGGGTTGTAAGTTTGCTTGCTAAGCTGGTAGATTTGTTCTCATATGTTTTGTCACCATGCTAGGTAACATCATCAGTGAGCCTCCAATGAAGTGTAGCTGTTCCATCCCGCTTGCTATTTATCTGTCTCGGTCTGTTGTGGTGGGTGATATCATTTCCGGTTCTGTTTCTGGGAGGTTGGTAAATGGGGTCCAAATCAATGTGTTTGTTAATGGAGTTCCAGTTTAAATCCCAGGCCTCTAGGAATTCCCGTGCGTGTCTTTGTTTAGCCTGCCCCAGGATGGATGTATTGTCCCAGTCGGACTGGTGTCTCTCTTTGTCTCTGTGTATGTGATACTAGTGATAGTTGGTCATGGCTTTGGTGGCTAATTGGTGCTCATGTATCCTGGTGGCTAGTTTCCTGCCCATCCATCCAATGTAATGTTTGTTGCATTCCTTGCAGGGTATTTTCTACTTGACGTTTGTCCTGCTGGTTGTTGGTACAGGGTCCTTCAAATTCTTCAGGAGCTGTTTCAGTATGGTAATAGGTTGTTGTGGTTCTGTTCGCCGAGCTGGGAATTTGTGTAGCAGATGTTTCGTCCTCTGTCTAGGTGACATCCTCAGTGCTTGGGAGCATCCTGTGAAGTGCTTCTGTGATCTTTCCTCCGGCGTTTGTAGTGGTTTGAATCTGCTGCTTCCGGTTGTCAGTCCCAGCTGTCCGCTGCAGTGGTCGGTATATTGGGTCCAGGTTGATGTGCTTATTGATTGAATCTGTGGAGGAATGCTATGCCTCTAGGAATTCGCTGGCTGTCCTCTGTTTGGCTTGTCCTATAATAGTAGTGTTGTCCCAGTCGAATTCATGTTGCTTGTCATCTGCGTGTGTGGCTACTAAGGGTAGCTGGTCATGTCGTTTCGTGGCTAGTTGGTGTTCATGGATGCAGCTCGTTAGCTGTCTTCCTGTTTGTCCTATGTAGTGTTTTGTGCAGTCCTTGCATGGAATTTTGGTCACTACATTGGTTTTGCTCATGCTGGGTATCAGATCCTTCGTCCTGGTGAGTTGTCGTCTGAGAGTGGCTGTTGGTTTGTGTGCTGTTATGAGTCCTAGTGATCGCAGCAGTCTGGCTGTCAGTGCAGAAATGCCCCTGATGTATGGTAGTGTGGCTAGTCCTTTGGGTTGCGGCATGTCCTTGTTCTGTGTCTTTCCCTTAGGCATCTGGTGATGAAATTGTGCGGGTATCCGTTTTTGGCGACTACATTGTATAGGTGTTCTTCTTCCTCTTTTTGCAATTCTGGTGTACTGCAGTGTGTTGTGGCCCTTTTGAATAGTGTCTTGAAGCAACTTCTTTTGTGTGTGTTGGGGTGGTTGCTTTTGTAGTTGAGGACTTGGTCTGTGTATGTGGCTTTCCTGTATACCTTTGTGGTGAATTCTCCGTTCGGTGGTAGGTTTGTGGGCCATCATGATGCCTAATGGCTGGAATAATCTGACCGTCATCTCCAAGATGTCTTTGATGTATGGCAGGCTGGCTGGAGTCTCTGGACATGTTGTGTCTTCCTGCTTAGGCTCATTGTGTATGCAATTGGTGGACTGTGCTTATCAGGTACGCATTGTTCCTGAATATGTTGTATAGATGTTTTTGTTGGCTTCTTGTAGTTCCTGGGTGCTGCAGTGTGTTGTGGCTCATTTAAATAATGTCCTGATGCAGCTCTGTTTGTGGGTGTTGAGATGATTGCTCCTGTAATTGAGTATCTGGTCAGTGTGTGTCACTTTCCTGTAGAGGCTGGTCTGCACCTCTCCATTGGCTTCCACTGTGACATCTAGGAAGGCGAGTCTGTTCTTCTTTAGTGAACCTTATATCAGCAAGGATGTTGTTTATGGGTTTGTGGGTTTCCTCTAATTTGTTGCGTTTCATGATGACAAAGATGTCATCCACATAACGGACCCAAGGCTTGGGTTGGATTGTGGGAAGGTTCGTTCTAACCTCTGCATAACTGCTTCTGCTAATAATCCTGATATTGGTGGTCACATAGGTGTCCTATTGATTTGTTGTAGTTGTAACCCACCTTATCATTGAAGGTAAGGTGGGTTATGAGGCACAGGTCTACTAGTTTGAGGATGCTGTCCTTGCTGGTGGAGTTGGTGCTGTCAGGTGTTTGTGTCCTTGGTTCATCTAGCAGTAAGGCCAGTGTTTCTTTGGCTCGGGTGATATTTATTGATGTAAATAGGGCCGTCACATTGAAAGAAACCATGACCTTCTCGTCCTCTACCTTAGTGTCTTTGATGATGTTAAGGAATGCCCGGGTGGAGTGGATGGAGTAGGTTGAATCTCTTATCAAGTGTTTCACTTTGCGTTGCAGTTCCTTTGCTAGTCTGCATGTTGATGTACCGGGAAGTGAGGCTATGGGTCTAAGGGGGGGTCCCGGTTTGTGTACATTTGGGAATCCACAGAAATGGGGTGTGTTAGATCCTTCAGGTTTCATTCCTTGGAAGTCTGTCTTGTTAATTTGACCTGCTTTGTAGAGTTTCTTCAGTTTTGCAGTAATATGGTTTTCTAGCTGTGGAGTCAGGACTATTGCCACCTGTTGGTAGATAGCAGTATTTGCAAGTAGTGTGTTTGCTTTTTCAATGTTATTGTGTTCTGTTCAGGATGACGGTCATGCACTCTTTGTTATCCGGTAGGGTTCCGATATTTCTCTCTTTTCTGAGTCCTTCCAGAGCTTTCCTTTCCTGTGGGTGGAAGGTTGTTCCCTTCTTTCTTCCTGCTTAGTGTTGGTGCTACTGTCTGTCTGATGGCCTGCTGGATTTCTTCAGTAAGTCTGTTGTCTTTCAGGGTGGTGTCTAGTGCTGCGAGGAAGGCCTTTTCGTCCATGTCCCCATGTTTGAAGTATCAGGACGGCTTTTTTTTGTGTCTGTGAGTAGTCTATCCGACAGGTTCTTTATCCAAGTCTATGAATTGCCTATGTTATTGCTGTTTGTGTGTTTGGCCAGTTTTTCTTGCAAGGCTAGTCTTTTCTTTGTCTGTTGTTTAGTGTGGATGGTTCATTCTAGCTTTTGTGTCCATTCCTGGTCAGTTGCATTGCTGTACAGAGTTTTTTGGTGTAAAATTTCCTGTTCATATTTGTGGAGTTGGTTGTGGGCACATTTATCATTTCTTGTAACATTCAGCGACTGTTCTGTTCTGCTGTTCTCCTGGCTTGTGGGGTGTTGAGAGGTGGCTTGTATTTGACACAGGTATTTGTAATACCTGTTTCCTGAGGCATTCATATCAGAGGTACAGTTGTTGGCAGGTGATACTCAGTTGGATGACTGAGTCAAAAGCCATGACTAACAATCACTATTATCCATACACAGAGATGAAGAGGGACACCAGTCCGACTGGGACAATACATCCAACCTGGGGCAGGTTAAACAAAGACAGTCATGGGAATTCTTAGAGACCTGGGATTCAAATTGGAACTCCATTAACAAACACATTGATTTGGACCCCAACCTCTCAGAAACAGAACTGGAAATGATAACACCCATCACAACAGACCGAAACAGATAAATAGCAAGTGGGATGGAGCACCAACACTTTGCCAGAGGCTCACTGATGATGTTACCTAGTATGGTGATGAAACATCTGAGATCAAATCTACCAGCTCAGCAAGCAAATTTACAACCTGCTCCATAATCTGAGCTGCAAATGTTCTCCAAAATCACTGACCACTTAATTGCATCAAACTGTTCACGTGTTTTTTTGACAGGAAATTGTACTATCATTTTCTCAGGACAATTCTGCATAAACGGTCCACGTCTGCCTTTTCAGTGATGCCACCATCCAGAACTGGATAAACAAAATAATATTTAGTTTTAAAATAATGTAGCATCCTAAGTCACGCCAGAGTAGAGTGTTACAAAACCATCTTTGTCACCAATTCATCTAGGAAGCTATTAGGATAAGTAACCAAAAGCTTGATCAGTGAAGTATATTGGAAAAAATTCTTTAAAAAAAA
The DNA here is from genome assembly GCF_020745735.1 of Hemiscyllium ocellatum. NCBI lineage: Eukaryota > Metazoa > Chordata > Chondrichthyes > Orectolobiformes > Hemiscylliidae > Hemiscyllium > Hemiscyllium ocellatum. Next base: position 36,251,975 of record NC_083408.1, read on the forward strand.
CATAGGAAGGTGAAGCCTTGTGATGCATTGCCATGTTCCTGTCTGGTGCACCAGAAATTCCGACTTCAAATCCCACTCCAGGATCAATCCATAATGTTGCTCAACGCATTGTTTATCAATCTGTAAATTCTTGCAATGTGCCTGTAGCAGGCAATAGGATCAAGAGAGGCACTTAGGCCATTCAAATCTGGGGGGGGGGGGTGGTATCTCTCAAAGCTGCAGTCTACTGACCTATTTGAGGAATAACCTAGCTATAGAAAGGGATGGAAAGTACATGCATTGCCCCAAGTATTGAGAACAGAGCTTTAGAAAGGGCATGCTGAAGGCAAAACTGCCAATAGTGAAGTGATTCAATACTCAAGAGATCAGAATTGAGGAGTGCATTTGTTGGAGATTTGGAAACAAACACTGTTACTTTAAAACTGGCATGTGAGAGTCCATGAGGTGATAGCTGATCAGGTTCTACTGCAAGTTAGGATACGGGCAGCAGAATTTAATGCCACACCACACTGGGTTAGCACACTGGAAATCAAACCTTGCCACTCCCAGAGTTATCACAAAAGATTAAGATTTTATCACAGTATCCAAAAATTCCCCACTTTCCCCCTCTATTTAGACCCAGGTGAACAGAAAACACTGACCGGGTGTCTAGACTGGATAAACATGGCTGTTGCAAATGGGTAGGTTCAAGCTATAGATAAATGAATATCAACACGCTGGTTAAAATTCGAATGTCTTTATAAAATAGACACTTACATTCGGACAGAGATTATTGGTGTATGGATGGAGGGAAATAAAATTGCCCCGAGCCCATAGGCTTCATTGAGATGATCCTTTTGTCTGCCAGGATTTGTTGTTTCTTCAATCTCTCTTTTCTGGGTATTTTTCCTTTCCTTGCGGGAGGCACAGAGTGACTGGTTCACAAATTAGAAAGTCCCTGACTTTCTTAATGCAATCGGCAGAAGATAACTGGCTTTCTTCAGGCTTCAGACATTCTCTGGTGCGGAGAGCACTAATCTCCGGGGCTCTTCCAACATGGAGGATAGGGACATTTGTGGAACTTCCTCCTCAGTGAGTTGTTTAGTTGTCCACCACCATTCATGACTAGATTGTGAGATCGCTTAGCTCTGTTACTTGCTGCTTATGCTGTTCGTTTGCGTGTAGTCCTGTCTGGTAGCTTCACCAGACTGGCACCTCACTTTTAAGTATGCCTAGTGCTGCTACTGGTATGCCCTCCTGCACTCTCCATTGAACCAGCGTTGATCCCCTTGCTTGATGGTAAAAGAATAAAAATGGAAGAGAAGTACAGCACAGGAACAGGCCCTTCAGCCCTCCAAGCCTGAAGCCTGACTAAACTAAAAAACAAAACCTTCTGTCCTTACTCAGTCTGTTTCCCTATATTCCCTCTGTATTCATGTAACTATCCAGATGCCTCTTAAATGATGCCAACATGCCTGCTTCCACCACCTCTAATGGCAATGTATTCCAGGCTCCTCCCACTCTCTGTGTAACAACCTGCTCTCACTCATCTCCTTTAAGCTTTCCCCCTCTCACCTTGAACCTGTCTCCCCTTGTAATTGAAACTCCACCCTGGGAAAAAGCCTATGACCATCCACCCTATCTATGTCTCTTAGAATTTTGTAGACCTCTCTCAGATCTCCTCTCAGCCGTTGTCTTTCCAGTGAAAACAATCCTGGTCTTTTTAACCTTTCCTCATGACCAATAGCCTCAAGGTCTGGTAACCGCCCAGTGAGCCTTCTCTGCCACTCTCTCCAAAGTTTCCATGTCCTTCTGGTAGTGTGGAGACCAAAATTGCACATAATACTCCGAAAGCAGCCTAACAAGGTTTCATATTGCTGCAACATAGTTTGCCAACTGATGTACTCCGTGCCCCGGCTGATGAAGGTAATTATGTCACAAGCCTTCTTAATGACCTTGGCCACCTGTGTGGCCACTTCTAGGGAACTGTGCACCTACAGATCTGCCTGTATGTTAATATTCCTAAGGGTTCTGCCATTTCCAGTGTAATTCACACCTAAACTTGATCCTTCAAAATGCATCACCTCGCATTAAACTCCAGCTACCATTTCTGTTACCAATCTAACTGTATCCTGTTGTATCCTTTCACAATTGTCGACGCTATCAGCAACTTCACCAATCTTTGGGTCATCTGCAAACGAACTAATCAGACCACACACATTTTCCTCCAGATCATTTATATATACTATAAACAACAGGGGACTTAATACTGTTCATTGTGGAGCACCACTCGTTACTGCTCTCTATTCTGAGCAACACTCTTCCACTGCTACCCTCTGACTTCTATGACCAAGCCAAGTTTTGTATTCATCTAGCCAGCCCACCCCAAATCCCATGTGATTTTAGTTTTGGGTACCAGTCTGGTTGACGGGGGGGAATGTGCCGTGCCATGTGGATGCAGAGTGTGCAGGAGTACAATTCTGCTGCTGACACACAGTACCTCTTGGATGCCCGGTCTTGAGATGCTATATCTATTTGAAGTCTGTTGCGTTTAGTACGGTGATAGTGCCATACAGCACATTGGAGGTTATTCTCAATGTGAAGATGGACTGTGTGATGGTTACTCTGACTGGTACTGTCCATGCACAGATTCATCTGCAGTTGGCAGATTGGTAAGGGTGAGGTCAAGTATGTTTTTCTCTCTTGTTGGTTCCCTCACTACCTGCTGCCAACCCCAGACTAGCAGCTATGTCCTTTTGGACCTGACCAGCTCAATCTGTAGTATTGCCGCCGAGCCACTCTTTGTGCTGGGCATTGAAATCCCCCACCCAGAGTACATTTTCTGACCTTGCCATCCTCAGTGCTTCCTCCACGTGTTGCTCAACATGGAGGAATGTTCATTCATCGGCTGAGGGAGGGCGGTACATGATAGAAACACAGGTTTCTTTGCCTGTGCTTAACCTGTAGCCATGAGACTTTATGGGTTCAATGTCGTGGAAATTCTGAGGGAAACTCCCCCTGTGCCGCCACCTCTGCCGGGTCTGTCCTGCTGGTGGGACAGGACATATTCTGGGTAAAGTGATGGTAGTGTTTGGGATATTGTCAGGTCTGATTCTGTGAGTATGACGATGTCAGGCTGTACTTTGACTAGTTTGTGAGACAGCTCTCCTTGTTTGCTATCCATCCCCAGGTGTTAGTAAGGAGGACTTTGCAGGGCTGCTTCTGTTGTTGTCTTTTCCAGTGCCTCAGTCAATGCTAGGTGGCCTCTCTGGTTTCATATCTTTCTTAATGACTGATACGACTGAGTAGGTAGACCATTTCAGAGTCAACCATAATTCTGTGGGCCTGGAGTTACATGAGGGCCAGACCAGGTGAGAATGGCTGATTTCCCTGCCTGAACGACAGCAGCGAGATGGGTTTTTCCAACAATGGTTTTGCTGTCTTCAGTAGATTCTTAATTCCAGATAATTTAATTGCATTCAAATTCAACCCTCTGATATGGTGGGATACAAACCCAGGTCCCCCAAACATTCACTGAGTTTCTGGATTAATAGCCGAGCAATAATACCACGGGGCCATTGCCTCCCCTCTAAAAATACAATGAAAGCACGATGCCTCACCATCCTTAATGCTACATGAGGTCCAACATGTGAGGTAAGCAGCTCCTGCACCATGTATGGGCCATGGGAAAGTGATTGCTGCTTTGGAAGGGTGGCACAGTGGCTCAGTGATTAGCACTGCTGCCTCACAGTGCCAGCAACCTAGGGTTCGATTCCAGCCGCGGGCGACTGTCTGTGTGGAGTTTGCACATTCTCCCTGTGTCTGTGAGGGTTTCCTTTAGATGAGCAGGTAAGGTGAATTGGATATGCTAACATGCCCTACAGTGCCCAGGGATGTGCGGGTCAGGTGGATTAGCCATGGGAATTGCAGGGTCACAGGGATTGGTTGGGATGGTCTTGGTGAACTGAATGGCCTGCTTCCACACTGCAGGAATTCTATGGTTTTAAATCGGGATCAAACTTTCCGAGCTGCAAAACAATTCCAGTGCCATAAGTGGGATTGCTTCCTGATGCTGCGCAATGTGGTGAAGAGTGACTGGGCCCAGGATTCGGTCTCCACACCGGAGATCAATGTCTGCAGCGTTTTGTGATTGCGAGTTCTCTCATTCATACCGTATCTGTGCTCTTTGGTGGGCCTCCCATTGAACAGAATTGAAGGCCGATCCGCCCACAGAGTAAACACTTACCCCGTCCACACTGGGCGTAGTGGCAGACACTTCAGCCTCATTGTCTACGTGCAGCACGATGAAAGGACTCTGCTGCATGTGGTGAGTCACAGATTCAGAGAGTCTTAGAGATGTACAGCACAGAAACAGATCCCTCGGTCCAACCCGACCAATTATCCCAACCCAATCTAGTCCCACCTGCCAGCAACTGGCCCATATCCCTCCAAACCCTTCCTAATTATATACCCGTCCAGATGCCTTTTAAATGTTGTAATTGTACCAGCCTCCGCCAATTCCTCTGGCAACTCATTCCATACATGTACCACCCTCTGAGTGAAAAGGTTACCTCTTAGGTCCCTTTTAAATCTTGCCCCTCTCACCCTAAACCTATGCCCTCTAGTTCTGGCAAATGTCTCTGAACCTTCTCTGAACTGCCTGCAAAGTCAATACATCTTCCCGTAGATAGGACAACCAAAGGCATTCGCTGTATTCCAGCTGTGATCTATCTAATTCGAACAAGGCTCTCCTGCTGTTGTATTCCACTCACTTCGAAATAAAGGTTATCATTTCTTTTTCCTTCCTGCTTACCTGTTGAACTTGTAAGCTGGGTTTTTGTGTAACTTTATGCACAAAAATACCAAATTCCCTTCGGCTGCAGCTCTTAAATAACATTCTCTTTCCAGCCAAAGTGCAGAACCTCACATTTTTCCACAATATAGCTTTTTTGCCCACTCACTTAACCTGTCTGTATCCCTCTGCAGACTTCTTGTGCCATCCTGATCATTCGCTTTTCCATTTATTTTTGCGTCATCCTCAAACTTGGATGAAGTACTTTTCTCATCCAAGTCACTAATATATATTGTAAACAATTGTGACGAGGCACTGATTCCTGAGGCACTCAATCAGTCGTAGAGCTGTACAGCACAGAAACAGACCTTTCAGTCCAACTCATCAATTTATTCTAAGCCCATTTGCAAGTATTTGGCCCATAGTCCCTTTCAAAACCTTTCCATCCAGATGCCTCTTAAATGTTGTAATTGTGCCAGCATTCATACATTCTGTATGAATATATTGCCTCCTAGATCCCTTTCCCCTCTCACCCTAAACCTATGTCATCTAGTTTTGGACTCCCCTACCTCCTGGGCAAAAGATCTTGCCTATTTACCCCATCCATGCCCCTCATAATTTTATAAACCTCTATAAGGTCACCCCTCAGCCTCCGATGCTCCAGGGAAAACAGCCCCAGCCTGTTCAGCCTTTCCCTGTAGCTCAAATCCTCCAACCCCAGCAACATCCTTATAAATCTTTTCTAAACCCTTTCAAGTTTCACAACATCCTTCCTAAATCAAAGAGACCAGAATTGAACACAGTATTCAAAGTGTGGCCTAACCAATGTCCTGTACAGCTGCAACATGGCCTCCCACCACCAGTTAAAGGTCGCCATCCTGAAAATTCCTTCCTTATTCCCAAGATCTATCTTCTGTTAGTTAGCTAGTCCTCTATCCATGCAAACATTCAATTTCCAACATCAAGAATTCTTATCTGAAATAGCCTTGCGTGTTACCTTATCAAACTCCTTTTGTATACCCACATAGATTACATTTACTGCTTCCTCTTTATCTATACTGTTTGTTACCTCATCAAAGAATTCTAATACATTTTTCAGACATGATTCCCCCTCATGAAGCCGTGCTTGGTTATCATGTATTTCTAGATGCTCTGCCATTACAACCTTTATAATAGACTCCAACATTTTCCCGATGATGTCAGGCTTAATATCTTACTGTTACTTGATTTTTGTTTCTTTCCTTTTTTGAGTAAGAGTCCTACATTGGCAGTTTTCCAGTACTCTGGGATTTTTCCAGAATCTATTGACTCTCGGAAGATTATAGTCTGACAATTGCTGTCACTATAGCTGCTTCCTTTTATATCTGAGGATGCATTCCATCAGACCAAGTGACTTGGCTGTCTTTTGCCCCAGTAGTTTCCCTAGTATTTTTTCTCTCCTAATATTTATTGTAATTATCTTCTCTTTGACTTTTTGCCCTTAATTATTTAATATTTTAGGAATGCTATTAGTATCTTCTGCCTTAACAGCTGATGCACTATATTTATTGAACTGCTCTGCCTTTTCTTGTTTCCCCATTGTTATTTCCTCAGCCTCACTCTCTAAGGCACTGATACTCACTTTGGCCTCTCTTGTCCTTTTTATATCTTTGAAGAAGCTCTTACTGTCCATCTTGACATTACTTGCAAATTTACCCCTAAGCTTTATCCCCCTTTACTTTTTTTCCTTAATAGTTTGTTTGTATTTAATACTTTCCCAATCCTCTACTTACTGATAAACTTTGACACCTTATATGCTTTCCTTACAATTTGATGCTATTCTCTGGTTAATTATGGCTTGCCCTTCCTCTTCCTAGAACCTGATTTCTAATCCAGAATACTGTACTCACTGTATACCCATGACTGTGCCAATTACAAGTTCCCTGATGATTCCACTATAGTCGGTCAAATCTCAGATGGCAATGAAACGGACTGCAGACAGGAGGTGGAAGGCCCCCAGAAAATGGCGCACTGAGAACAACTCATTATTGACTTTCGGCGGGATATTATTTATGTCTCCTTGTGCATCAACAACACAGAGGTGGAAAGAGTGGAGAGTGTCAAGCTCTTGGGAGTGGTCATCCACAATAAGCTTTCTTGGACTCTTCATGTGGACGCACTGGTTACAAAGGCCCAACAACGTCTCCTCTTCCTCAGGCAACTGAGGAAATTTGGCATGACAGCGAATACCCTTGCCATCATTTATTGTATCCGTTGCTCCTGATGCGATCCCCTCTACATTGGGGAGACTGGGCGCCTCCTAGCAGAGTGCTTTAGGGAACATCTCTGGGACACCCGCACCAATCAACCACACCGCCGTGTGGCCCAACATTTCAACTCCCCCTCCCACTCAGCCGAGGACATGGAGGTCCTGGGCCTCCTTCACCGCTACTCCCTCACCACCTGACGCCTGGAGGAAGAGCGCTTCATCTTCCGCCTCGGAACACTTCAACCCCAGGGCATCAATGTGGACTTCAGCAGTTTCCTCATTTCCCCTTCCCCCACCTCACCCCACTTCCAACCTTCCAGCTCAGCACCGACCCCATGACCTGTCCTACCTGCCTATCTTCCTTTCCACCTATCCACTCCATCCTCCTGTCTGACCTATCACCTTCATCCCACCCCCATTCACCTATTGTACTCTTTGCAACCTTCCCCCACCCTTCTCCCTGACCTATCACCTCCACCCCTCCCCCACTCACCTATTGTACTCTATGCTACTTTCTCCCCACCCCCACCCTCCTCTCATTTATCTCTCCACCCTTCAGGCACTCTGCCTGTATTCCTGATGAAGGGCTTTTGCCCGAAACGTCGATTTTCCTAATCCTCGGATGATGTTTGAACTGCTGTGCTTTTCCAGCACCACTCTAGCCCAGAATCTGGTTTCCAGATTCTGCAGTCATTGTTTTTACCTCTCTTTTATTGGTGCACCATCGAGAGCATTCTGTCTGGATGTATCACTACCTGGAATGGCAACTGTACCATTCAAGATCAGAGATGGTTACAGAGAGTGGTGAACTCGGCCTGGACAATCACAAAGGCCAACCTCCCATCTATAGAATCCATCTACCAGGCCCACTGTCAAGGAAAGGCCGCCAGCATTCTTATAGATCCATCCCACCCTGGCAATGTTTTTCTTTGACCTCTACCATCGGGGAGAAGGTACAGAAGCCTGAACACACGCACCAGCCAGTTTCGAAACAGTTTCTACCCTACTGTTGTTAGAATACTGAATGGACTCACAATCCTTTAATATTCGCCAGTAGCTGTGTTTTTGTTTTTGCCGCTGTTTACCTATTATTTACTATCTATGCAACTTAACTCTGTGATCTGCCTGTATTGCTCACAAGACAGAGCTTTTCACTGTGCCTCGGTACACGTGATAATAAATTCGATTCAATTCAATACAATATAATATATATTTGCTTTGCAATGCCAAGATGATGCAGTCAGGCTGGTATGTAAATAGCTGAGGGGTGTGTGACTTGAGATCTTGGTGACTGGTATTTAAAATGGAGGGCCAGCAGAGCAAGAGATGAGTTAGACACTCCAGGTTACTGTTCTAACTTTCATATTGGGAAGTGTGTTGTCAACTAGTTTCCACCTGGCCCGTGGGAGCTTAGGAAACTGTATCTGGATGAGATGAGATGAGCTATTAAATAGACGTTAATGCATGCTGATGCATGCAAATAGGTGTCTCACTTTTCCCTGCTGAGAATCTTGTTTCACTGTTCAATTCTGAAAACTTTGGGATATTTGATTTGTTCTCTGAGAGAGAGCTCGCAAAGAGTCGTCATCCTCCGGTGCCATCTTGAATCCTGAAAAAGGACTTTTGTTCTCAATTTCAAGACGTTCCTCACTGCTGATCTCACACAATTCCCTGAATTTTCCCACCAATGCCAGTGTCATTTAGGGACTGGGCACACGCTGCCCAGTGTAGAAATATATTTCTCCTCATTCCCCCTCTATTCCCTTAAACTTCTCAGTCAAAACCTATTCTTAATGTTGAGTGTCTGCATCAACACTCCTTCACATCTCTGCCTTAACAGTAACAATCCCAGCTTCCCTTGCCTCGCCACAAGGCCAAAGCTACTCAGTACCTGAGAACACTGAGAATTCTCCTCTGAAGTTTAACAATGTCAACTTCAGACCATTTGCACCTACCCACCTATCTCAACTGGTTAAACTAGAAATCATTCCTCCGATATCCTCTCTGTTTTCTGATTGTGTGCCAATAAAGCATGATCAGGATATTTTCCTGCACTACTGGTGCTATTTTAACACAAGTTGTTGACGTGAATGCAAGAAAATCAATGGTTAGCAAATATGTTGCTGAGTGAAGGGATGGCATAACAGTTGTAGTTCAGTCAAGTAGTTGGCATAATCATGTGCCAACCATCTGTTTCTCTGTGAAGCTTCCTGTGCATTCTTAGCGGGAGACTGACAGCTTGTGATGTTGCTGCCATGTTAAAGTCGTCACGTAAAAGCAAGTTGTTGTTAGCATGCCAATGGTATGGTCCAGATCAGGCAAGCCTGTGTAGTTCTGGTCAGACTCCAGCAGATGGTGCTGCAACATCACTTCTGCAAATTCCCAGCGGCTCTCCACAGGAATTTTTGCCATTGCTCGTAGTTACAGCAGGTAAACCAAGCCCAAAGCTGACAGCCTCAGTGATGTGCTACCGTGCTGGAGGTGTTGACCTTTGGATGGGATATTGAGGCATTTGTGGCTGAACATATATGACCCAGCAACACCATTTTGCAGAAGAGAAGGGGCATTCCCCCTCCTAATGGTGACTTATCCCCCCCCCCCACCGTTAATGGACATAATCTTATTTTGTTACACCCATTAACTTTAGTTGTTTGTTTGGTGACCATCTTGACACTGACATGGCAGCATTAGATTGCTTCTTTGCCATATGTGAGCGATGTTGATGAGGGGAAGGAGACGTTGATGGGGTGAAGCAAAGGGAATGCAAGCTCTTGCGGAGTGTCAACACGACAGAGACCTGTTCCACTGGTGGGTGGGCTGCGCTGTAAAATTCCCTGCTTTGTGGGACTTTCCAGTTCACAACCTGGCTGCCTCATTTCCTGTTTTCCAACAGGGACTTCGAAAGTAGTTTACTGGCCATGAGGTATTTTGGCTTTAACCTGCGGGAACACAAGCTGGTGATGAACATTTCCCGGACCTGGTTAGAATATTCCCCACAGGAATTGTGGTTGAATCAGTCCGTAATCATTGCTTTCTTCAGCTGCACACCCAACTGTCCTTTCAGCCCAATGATTCACATGGTCTCCAAGATGGAGCTTATTTTAGATCGCATAGGAAGGTCCATCTAGCATCCTTACTGAGCCATCCCCTCCGCCTCTGCAGTGGCAATGCAGCCTATTTTAGATCTGCTTTAGATGTTTAGAGCTGAGTCAAGGGAGGTCATGCCTGACAAATCTGTTAGGATTCTTCACGGAGGTAATGAGCAAGTTAGATAAAGGAGAGCCAGTGGACGTGCACTATTTGACAAGGTGCTGCACTGGAGGCTGCTAGATAAGATAAGAGCCCGTGGCGTCAGAGGTAATTTCGGACAAGAATAGAGGATTGGCTGACTGGCAAAAGGCAGAGAGTAAGGATAAAGCAGTCTTTTTCAGGTGATGACTAGTGGAGTTCTCAGGGGCCAGTCTTGGGACCATAACTATTCACATTACATGTTAACAGTCTGGGATAAAGAAACTAAAGGCTTTATTGCTAAGTTTGCAGATGACACAAAGCTAGGTGGAGGAGCAGGTGGTGTTGAGGAAGCAGGGAGATCGCAGAAAGGCTTGGACAAGCTGCGAGAGAGGGCAAAGAAGTGGCAAATGGAATACAATGTGGGAAACACGAGGTTATGCACTTTTATCAGAAGAATAGAGGTGAAGATTATTTTCCAAACAGGGAAAGGCTTCAGAAATCTGAAACATGAAGTCCTAGTTCTTTTGACATTAACATGCAAGTTCAGTTGGCAGTTAAGAAAGCAAATGCAATGTTAGTATTCATTCCAAGAGGATTGGAATACAAAAGCAGGGATGTACTGTTGAAGCTGTATAAGGCTGTGGTCAGACAGCATTTGGAATATTGTGAGGCAGTTTGGGACCCGTATCTGAGGATGGAAATGCTGGCCTCGAAGGGGGTTCAGATTAGATTAGATTACTTACAGTGTGGAAACAGGCCCTTCGGCCCAACAAGTCCACACCGACCCGCCGAAGCACAACCCATCCATTCCCCTACATTTACCCCTTACCTAACACTACCAGCAATTTAGCATGACCAATTCACCTGACCTGCACATCTTTGGACCTGGAGGAAACCCACACAGACATAGGGAGAATGTGCAAACTCCACACAGTCAGTCGCCTGAGTCGGGAATTGAACCCGGGTCTCTGGTGCTGTGAGGCAGCAATGCTAACCACTGTGCCACCGTGCCGCCCACTGGAGGAAGTTTACAAGAATGATTCTGGAGATGATGTGGATGTGCCAGTGTTGGGCTGCTGTGTACAAAGTTAAAAATCGCACAACTTCAGGTTATAGTCCATTAGGTTTATTTGGAAGCACTAGCTTTCCGAGCACTGCTCCTTCATCAGGTAACTGTGGAGCTTAACAGGTTTGTTCAATATATCATTTCAGTTGCATGACTCTGAGATCTTTTGCTATAAATTCTGTGTCTTGCAATCCTGCTGCGGAACTACCTGACGAAGGAATGGTGCTCCGAAAACTACTACTTCAAAATAAACCTGTTGGGCTATGACTTGGAGTTGCGTGACTTTTAACTCTGGAGATGGAAGACTTGTCATGTGAGGCACGGTTGAGGACTCTGGGTCTGTACTTGATGCAGTTTAGCTGGATAAAAGGTTTCTGATTGAAACTTACAGACTACCAAGAGAATTGGATAGAGTGGATGTGGAGAAGATGTTTACACTATTAGGAGAGATAGGACCCAAGGGCACAGCCTCAGAGTGAAGGGACTAACCTTTAGAACTGCGATGAGGAGGAATTTCTTCAGCCGGTTAATCCGTGGAACTCATTGCTGTGGAAAGCTGTAGAGGCCACATCATTGAATGGATTTGCAATGGAGATATCAAGGTTCTTGATCAAGGGCTATGGCAGTAGGTAGGGGAATGGGCTTGAGAAACATTATCTATGATCGAACAGCAGGGCAAATGGCCTAATTCTGCTCCTACGTCTTATGGTTAGATTACTTAGATAGATAGATTAGATTACTTACAGTGTGGAAACAGGCCATTCAGCCTAACAAGTCCATACCGACCCTCCGAAGAGCAACCCACCCACACCCATTCCCCTATATTTACCTCTTAACACTACAGGCAATTTAGCATGGCCAATTCAGCTGACCCGCACATTTTTGGACTGTGAGAGGGAATCCAGAGCACCCAGAGGGGACCCATGCAGACACAGAGAGAACGTGCAAACAGTTGCCAGAGGCGGGAATTGAACCCGGGTCTCTGGCGCTGGGAGGCAGCAGTGCTAACCACTGTGCTACCGTGCCGCCCACGTGGCCTTCTGGTTTCCTGAGCACAATGCCCTGAATGTTTTACACTTTGCTTCCCACCTTGACAGATGGGAAATGGGGCTGGTATCAGATGGGAACTGGCTAGGAGGTGTTCACTCCTATCTGTTGGGTCCATCTTTCAGTTTGTCAAATGCCCTGGTGCCCTGTCTGACCCAGGCAGCTAACAAATGGCAGTGTAACAGCAACTATCACTGACCGGTTAATGACGCACACCCACTGATCAGGTTAATGGCGACTCATTTTGGGATTTTGTTTTTTTTTAAATATATGCTGCTCTTGTTCCTCCTCAGAAAACTGATATAAGTGGGTGCTGAATAATTGAATGTTTCCAACAGACTGCTTGCAGCCAGCCTGTCTCTGGAGGCACTCAACCAGCCATCGTTATGATGGTCAGATATTATTTTTTTGTAACCCAATCTCACTCCTTTCAGTTGTGCTCAGAAGAGTTGGAAACTCGCCCGCACTGTGAACACCACTGATGAGTTACCTTTGTGTAGTGCTGGTTTGGAGCTACCTCAACTTTACATTGAGTTCTGTCATCCAAGGGGAGTCTGGCCGAAAAAAACAGTCCTTGGAGTGCAGGTTCACAGTTCCTTGAGCTGCAGGTAGATAGGATAGTGAAGAAGGTGTTTGGTATGCTTTCCTTGAGTCACAGGTAGGTAGGATAGTGAAGAGGTTGTTTGGTATACTTTCCTTTATTGGTCAGTGCATTGAATATAAGAGTTGAGTCACATTGTGGCTGTACAGGACATTGGTTAGGCCTCTTTTAGAATACAGCATACAAGCCCAGTCTCCCTTCTATAGGAAAGATGCTGTTGAAATTTGAGAGGTTTGCAGAAAAGATTTACAAGGATGTTCCTGGGACTGGAGGCTTTCAGGTATAGGGAGAGGCTGAATAGGCTGGAGACATTTTCCCTGCAGCGTCAGAGGCTGAGGGCTGAACTTCTGGAGGTTTGGAGAATCATGAGGGGCATGGAGAGGGTGAGTAGCCGAGGTCTTTTTTTCCCAGGGTAGGGGAGTCCAAAATTAGAAGGCATAGGCTTAAGGTGAGAGCAAAAAGATTTAAAGGGGACCTGAGGGGTGACATTTTCATGCAGAGCACGGTGCGTGTGTGGATTGAGCTGCCAGAGCAAGTTGTGAAGGCTGGTGCAATTATATCTAAATGACATCTGAATGGGTGTATGAATAGGAAGAATTCGATGGATATGGACCACATATTGGCAAAAAGGATTAGGTCAGATTGAGTTGTCTGAGCGTGGATGAGTTGGACTGAAGGTCTGTTTCTGTGCTGGTACAGCCCTGTGACTCTATGTCCCCTTCATTTCCCAATGATTTTCAAGGTTATTTCTTAATCATTATAATGACCGAAGTTTGAAAACAGTTCACAACATTTTAAGGTTAGATTCCCTACAGTGTGGAAACAGGCCCTTCAGCCCAACAAGTCCACACCGACCCTCCAAAGAGTAACCCACCCAGACCCATATCCCTCTGACTAATGCACCTAACACTATGGCCAATTCACCTAACCTGCACATCTTTGGATTGTGGGAGGAAACTGGAGCACCCGAAGGAAACCCACGCAGACACGGGGAGAATGTGCAAACTCCACACAGATATTCCCCCGAGGCTGGAGTCGAACCTGGGTCTCTGGCGCTGTGAGGTAGCAGTGCTAACCACTGAGCCACTGTGCCACCCATTATGTGTTGCACATGTGACAGGGACTTTCCTGGACTCATTTCACTTGATTTCACTTGAAAGGCCATCTTTGTCCTTCATTGATGTCAGCTGAGGTCTAGTCGTACTGCTATAATTACTGTGTTGCATATTAATGTTCCACATCAGTGAGTTGAGCCCATTATACAGGCTGACACTTTAGGGCAGTACTGAGTTAGCCCTGCATTGTCACAGGATCGGTACATCAAATGAGACATTAAACTGAGGTGCTGCTCTCTCTCTCAGGTAGGCATGCAAGATTCCCTGGCATCATTTGAAGATGAGGGGAAGAATCATCCTGAGTTATTTTGAGATGCCGTGGTGGCTCAGTGGTTAGCACTGCTGTCTTACAAAGCTAGAGACCCAGGTTTGAGTCCGCACTTGGGGACTGTCTGCATGGACTTTGCACATTCTCCTGCAGGTGCTCCGGTTTCCTCCCACAGTCCAAAGATGTGCAGGTTAGGGGGATTGCTCATGCTAAATTGCCCATCGTGCGCAGGCTAGGGGAATTAGCCATGGGAAAAGCAGGGTTACAGGGGCTAATGCTGGCTGGGTTGCTCCCTGGAGGATCAGTGTAGACTCAATGGGCTGAATGACCTCTTTCCAAGTTGTTGGAATTCTCTGATGTCCAAGGCCCACAATCATCTGTCAGCTCACCACCCAGAACAAGTTCTCTGGCTGCATTCACCTTGTTGCTTGTGGGCACTTGCAGGACACACCTTATGTGCTTTGTTTCCTACATTATGTTGTATGGGCCATGCCAGCTCACTGGCTTGATAGGAATGGTTATGGTAAACCTACAATTCACAAAAACAATGGTCAATAACAGTCTGCCCCCAGCAGCAAAAAACCTGGCATGCAATGCCCACTGTTAAATATGACTTGTGTTCACACGACCCATGCCATTGTGTCCTTCACAGGAGCTATCCAGACACGGTTTACTGTTCTTCAATGGCATGAGGCATCACACGCATGTACATATATTTCTCGGTACAGAACAGGCCAGCACATATCAGGTAGCAGCAGATATAAAAATAGTTAAGTCCCCTGGGCCAGATGGGATTTATCCTAAGAATCTCTGGGAAGCCAGGGAGGAGATTTCCGAGCCTTTAGCTTTGATCTTTATGTGGTTATTGTCTACAGGAATAGTGCCAGAAGACTGGAGGATAGCAAATGTTGTCCCCTTGATCAAGAAGGGGAGTAGAGACTACCCTGAAAACTATAGACCAGTAAGCCTTACTTTAGTTGTCAGTAAAGTGTTGAAAAAGGTGAGAAGAGATAGGATTTATAATCATCTAGAAAGGAATAAGTTGATTAGGGATAGTCAACACGGTTTTGAGAAGGGTAGGTCATGCCTCACAAACCTTATTGAGTTCTTTGAGAAGGTGATCAAACAGGTGGATGAGGATAGATTTCAGGAAGGTGTTTGACAAGGTTTCCCACGGTAGGTTATAGCACAAAATTGGCAGGCATGGATTTGAAGGTGATTTAGTGGTTTGGATCAGAAATTGGTTAGCTGGAAGAGGGTGGTGGTTGATGGAAAATATCCATCTTGGAGTTCAGTTATTAGTGGGGTACCGCACTAGTTTTGGGTCCACTGCTGTTTGTCATTTTGCTGGATGAAGGCATAGAAGGATGGGTTAGTAAATTTGCGGATGACACTAAGATCAGTAGAGTTGTGGATAGTGACGAAGGATGTTGTAGGTTACAGAGAGACATAGATAAGCTGAAGAGCTGGGCTGACAGGTAGCAAATGGAGTTTAATGTGGAAAGGTGTGAGATGATTCAATTTGGAAGGAGTAACAGGAGCACAGAGTACTGGGCTTATGGTAAGATTCTTGGTAGTATAGATGAGCAGAGAGATCTCAGTGTCCATGTACACAGATCCTTGAAAGTTGCCACCCAGATTGATAGTGTTGTTAAGGAGGCATATGGTATGTTAGTTTTTGTTAGCAGAGGGATTGAGTTTCAGAACCATGAGGATATGCTGCAGAGTACAATACTCTGGTGCAGCCACACTTGAAGTATTGCTGGCACCACATTATAGGAAGGTTGTGGAAGCTTTGGAAAGGGTTCAGAGGAGATTTACTAGGATGTTGCCTGGTAAGGAAGGAAGGTCTTACAAGGAAAGGCTGAGGGACTTGAGGCTGTTTTCATTAGAGAGAAGAACTTAAAGGTAAGACAAGCCAAAGTACTGTGAGGCTACTGTGGGATGGCATGGTGGGGTACTGCAGGTATTCATGCTAGGAGAATGCCCAATGCCCAAAACATCGATTCTCCTGCTCCTTGGATGCATTCTCAACTACATGTAGTATATAAAAATCTGCAGATGAAAGCAAATGGGTGGAAGGATTATCTTTGAGGAGGAGGAGGATAATTATCCACACTATTTAATATCTACCCTACATTTGCACATTCACTCAGCCTGTACAAGTTAGACTTCAACATCTCTACATCCTCCTCAAAAATCATCCTTTCACCCAATTGCATTTGTCTGCAGATTTTGAAATACTATATGTAGTTCCCTCATCTAAATCATTGATATATATTGTGAATAGCTGGTGTCTTAGCATGAATTCCTGCAGTACCCCACTAGTCCCTGCCTGCCATTCAAATAAAGTCTCATTTATGCTAATTCTTTGTTTCCTGTCTGCTAATCAATTTTCTATCCATCTCAATAGACTACCCGAATCCGATATGCTTTGATTTTACACATTAATCTGTTACATGAGGCTTGGTCAAAGGCCTTCTGAAAGTCCAAGTAAACCACATCGACTGGCTTCACCTGATCAACTATACAAGTTACATCCATGCTATCTGCTGCTGAGTCTACCTCCGTTTTCAAAGTACTCTGTTACAAAATGTTTGATAATGGACTCAAGTTTCAAGCATCTTCCCCACCTCCGACATCAGACTTATTGATCTATAACTGCTGTTATGACATGGAGTAAACCCTCCTGTTTAATTTAAACCAGCAACACAGAAAATATTTATCCCATGCAGTAATCTGTGAAAATTCGAGAGACTGAGAACTACATAAAGTTCAAATTAACAACTTTATTTCTTAAAGTATAACAGAATAATTAACTAACAACTATTTACAACTCCTTCCTCTAACTTATCTTTTTTCTTCCCATTCCACTATACGAATCCAATAAAATCCCAATTAAGATTTACCAAAAATTCAAGTTTTCAAAACTAACCAGATGTCAAATCTTCCATTCAAATCTTCCTCAGTCTTCTTTTCTTCTTCTTAGGGGTTTCTGTCTCATAGGTTACTGAACAATAAAGGTACCCTTTAAGAGAGCTATTTTTTTGGCAGTCTCTACATGCTGGTGGCATGGCAGTCCTCCCCCCAACTGTTCAATTTTCCCCAGTTGTATACCCCCAAAGCATTCGATTGTGTCATTGGCTTTTCAGATTGTCAATATACTCAATTCAAACTTGGTATTTTTGGGGGTACAATTTAGCTGATTGTCCTAATTCAAATCTGTTTTTGTCCCCAGGCAACCAGCTACACTAACTGCTGGACCATATATTGTATTTTGTTGAGAACACTTGGTGCTGTCAGGTAGTTCTGCTCGCTTTTAGCTTTCTTAAAGGTACAGTTCACCCACATCTTCATACCACTGCTTGTTTTCTCTCCTTGTCCCTTTTTACGTAATGGGGTTAGTTACTTTGGTAGTGAAAATAGAAAAGTAGATTATTATCTTAATGGCTGTAAATTAAGACAGGGGAATTTTCAAAAAGACTTGGGCGTCCAAGTACACTTTTCACTGAAAGTAAGCATAGAGGTGCAGCAGGTATTGAAGAAGTGAAACTGTATGTTGGCCCTTATACAAGGTGGATTCAAGTACAGGAACAAGGATGTCACACTGCAATTGTAGAGGGCACTGGTGAGGCCAAACCTGGAACATTGTGCACAACTCTCCTTATCTCCTTATCTGAGGAGGGATGTTCTTGCTATAGAGGGAGTGCAGTGAAGACTTACCAAATTGACTTCTGGGATGGCAGGCCTGCCATTGGAGGAGTGATTCAGTTGGGATAGGATTGTATTCTCTGGAGTTTGGAAGAATGAGGGAGGATCTCATAGGGACATAGGACTGGACAGAATAGATGCAGGAAAGATAATCCTGAAGGTGAAAGGGGCCAGAACCAGGGGTCATTGTTTAATGATAAGTGGTAAACCTTTTACAACTGAGATGAGGAGAAATTTCTTCACCCAGAGAGTGATGAGCCTGTGGAATTCACAACCACAGGAAGTAGTTTAATGCCAAAACATCATGTGCTTTCAAGAAGGAGGTATTTATAATTTTGTGACGCAAGGGCTCAAGGGATATGGGGGAGGCCAGGATTAGGATATCCAGCTCGATGATCAGCCATTATCATATTGAATGGGGCAGCAGGCTCGAGGGGCCAAAGGGCCTACTCCTGCTCCTTTCTTCTAAAATTTCTATGAAGCTCATATGTTCGCTTCCCTCTGTTTCAGCCCCATCAGCTTCGATCAATCCCATGTTCCCACTCAACCCTTTTATTTAATGGCTCATTTCCCAACTTTACCTTCTGAGCCCCAGGCATATAACCTGGACACTCATAGACTGTTCCCCCACCCCTTATCAAAGCCAGGACGGCGGTAATGTTAACTCTGCTTTGTCTACACAGCATCTGATAGATCTGCTGAGCTTTTCCAACGATTTCTGATTTGGCTTTGTAAAGTTTTGTCTTGACTTCTTAACTTCTTAACTGAATATCCTCTTCAACCCACTCTTCCCTTGTTGTAGAGGGAAATGCCTATAGGGAAGAGTGGGTTGAAGAGGATATTCAGTAAAGGTGAAGTGATAATTATAGGGTGTCGGGACAGTGTAGATTGGAAGAAACTAGTGGAGTCATAGAGAAATAGAGAATGGTGATTTAAAGTGAATGTCAAAGGAATTTGGAATGCACTGGTTGGAAAAGTGGTGAGATGCAGATTTAATTATGTTGTTAAAGTGGAACTGCAAAAGCACCTGAAGAGAGTGAGAGAGTGAGAGAGAGATAGATAGAGAGAGAGAGAGAGAGAGCACTATATGCAAAAGGCAGGGAGTGACATGAGCTATGTTGCTCTAAATAACACAGACACAATAAGTCAAATGGCTCCTGCCCTGCTGTAACCACACCGTATATAATTCTATGTTGTTGGTGACTTAGCAATTTCATAATCATGGATGTTCCCAAATGTAAACTAAAAAGATTTAAAACAGTAGGATGAATTGCTCTATTCCACTCACTGGCTCGCAGCGCTTCATCCTATTTTGCAGCTAGCATATCCACTGAGCAATACCAGAACTGACAATACCTCTCGGAAAGAAAAGATTTATGTTTAATATAAAGGTCAGCATTCCATCAGTTGGATGATTATTTTCTATGCATTTTCAAGGCATTTTAAAAATTTATGCATTCAGAGCACTATGTCTTTTTAGATCTTCATTGCTTCTTTCCAGTTTTCTTTGATTAAGAAAGCATTCACAACTTTTTCCTTTATCCAAACTGGATGATTTCACTCTTCTCTTTGCATAGAGCCATCAAGTCATAGAGATGTACAGCATGAAAATAGACCCATTGGTCCAACTTGTTCATCCATGCTGACCAGATATCCTAAACTAATCTAGTCCCATTTGCCAGCGCTACGTCCATATCACTCCATACCTTTCCTATTCATATACCCATCCAGAAGCCTTTTAAATGCTATAATTGTATCAGCCTCCACAACTTCCTCTGGCAGCTCATTCCATACACGCACCATCTTCTGTGAGAAAAGGTTGCCCCTTAGGCCTCATATAAATTTTTCCCCTCTCACCCTAAATACCTGCCCTCTAGTTCTGGACTCCCCACTCCAGGGAAAAGACCTTGTCTATTTATCCTATCCATGCCCCTCATGATTTTATAAACCTCTATAAGGTCTCTTATGCTCCAGGGAACACAGCTCTAGCCTATTCAGCTTCTACCTATAGCTCAAACCCTCCAACCTTGGCAACATCCTTATAAATCGTTTCTGAGCCTTCAGATTTGTCCTGGCGATTAATCTATTCACATCTCTTTGAAATTAATGCTCTAATCTTCACTATTTTCCAAATTGTTTATCCCAGTATTATCACCAAACTTGAATCTTTTCCTCTTGCTTGTATCATCTAAATAGATGCAGTGAAATTGACAATATATTACCAAGATCAGTGATGTTTTACATTATTTTCTTCCATCTTGATGTTCTTTACCTCTTTGGTAATGGACCACGGCAATTTAGGGAGATAAGTTCATTCTCTATTGAGAATCACACTAGCTCTCCAAATGAGCATCCATAGTGTGAAGTCAACCTAGTTTCAAAGGATTGCTGTCATTAGAGAGAGACAACCAGTGATGGTTTAACCAACGGGTCCCCACATCTCAGGCAAGGGGAGAGGTTGAGAAGAAGGAACTTCCATGGAAAGCTTAGTGGTTTAGGAGTTGAACCCATGATGTTGGCATCACCATGTGATGCAAAACAGCCATCCAAGCAAAGTGACACCAATCCACAGGAATATTCTATGGCTTTCTCCCCATAACTTTGCACATTCTTCCTTTTCAGGTAATAGTCCAGCTCCCTTTTAAATAATTCCATTGAATCTGCCTCCACTACGTTCTCTGGCAGTGCATTACAGATCCTGCCATCTTGTTGCATGAAAATATTTCAAAACATTTTTGCTTCTTTTGTGATTACTTTAAAACTGTGCCCTCATTATCGATCTTTTTATAAGTAGGAACAATTTCTCGCAACTACTCTGTCCAGAATCCTTATGACTTGAATATTTCAATTAGATCTCCTCCCAGCCTTTTCTTTTCCAAGTAGAACAGCCTCAACTTCTCTTACCTACTTTCCTAAGTGAAATTCATTATTCCTGTGTGACGATGCTGTGGTGTTAAGAGTGTGTTTTGTCCTGGTTTAATTGAAGAGAGAGATTGAACAAGAGCTGTTGAGCAGTCTGTGGCAACATAAACAAGTTGTGAGGCTTTTGGAGTTTTTTTTTAAGTTGGAACAATATAAGCAGCCTGGCTGGGTGTGGCCAGCTCTCACAGACCAGGATTACTAGTTTTTTTAGCTTTGAGATTCAATATCAGCTGCTGTTGATGTCTCAACAGGATTGGAAGCTGCAGTAACTGTCTCCTGGATGCTACTCTCTCTGAGTTTTCACTTGATTTTTTTTCTCTCTTTGTGCTGTTGGGTTGCATGTGAGAAAATCTGTCAGTTCAGATTTCTGAATTTGCCTTTTGCCAAGAGGAGTGTTTATGGGATGTTACTACATTGGAACAATTAATTTGTAACTACAATTCTGTTAAGTTTTCCAATAGAATTAAATTATTCTAAGTTCTTTCTTTTGTTATATTTTAAATATAGTGTTTGATTAAATTGTATTTTGATTAACATCAAGTAGTTTGACCAGTTGAATTACATCTAGAACACAGCACTCTATATTTGCCTGTAAAATAAAACAGCTGGCTATCTTCTTAAAATATTTTGAAGGAATCTAGTTTGGACCATAACACATGGAATGATACTTTTGCATGGTATAAGAACCTTTGCAACAGTCTTAAAGTGTGACGCTGGAACTGATTGCAATGTTCCACCCGAGGCTGAACTAGTGTCTAATACAACATTACCTGATTGGTTTTGTAAGTATGACCCGACTAATAAATTCTCTCGTGACCTGATTGCTTTTGAAGGTTTCCCATCAAAAGGAGTTGAGGTTGCCTCAGGTGACTTGCATTGTGTTACCAATGCTTATGTACCCGTGTGTGGCCAGAGAGTAGTCTAAGTAAGTGAGGAATCTAACTCAGAAAACTGCCAAGCATCGAAGAGAAAAAAAGACACACACCGCAAAGCTGTAATTTAATTTTGTGTAAATTTACTTGATTAGATTTTTAGATTAGTTTTGTTTTTAGTTCTTAACCTTGGTCCTCAGCCTCTTTATATTTTATTCATGAAAACTGCAGAAAAGCCATGGCTGAAGAATGATGTTGTATGCTTTACTAACTACTCTATCAAATTGTGCTGTCATCTTTAATGAAATACACATATATATTCTCATTTCACGTTATTTTTGAATTGCTTCTCCTACGGATCTTGCCATTTTCCCTGTGATTTTCCCAGTTTATTGTAGACTACCTTTCCATGTTGTCCTTGACTTTATCCAAATTTACAATCTTAACCAAAATGGAAATTGCTGGATAAGCTCAGCAGGTCTGGCAGCATCTGCGGAAAGAAATAAGAGTTAATGTTTTGGGTCCAGTGACCCTTCCTCAGAACTTATAATAGCTATAAGGAGAGGATGAACTGGCTGTGGCTATTTTCCCCGGAGCATTGGAGGCTGAGGGGTGACCTTATAGAGGTTTACAAAATTATGAGGGGCATGGATAGGATAAATAGACAAAGTCTTTTCCCTGGCTTAGGGGAGTCCAGAACTAGAGGGCATAGGTTTAGGGTGAGAGGGGAAAGCTATAAAAGAGACCTAAGGGGCAACTTTTTCGCGCAGAGGGTAGTACGTGTATGGAATGAGCTGCCAGAGGAAGTGGTGGAGGCTGGTACAATTGCAACATTTAAGAGTCATTTGGATGGGTATATGAATAGGAAGGGTTTGGAGCGATATGGGCTGAGTGCTGGCAGGTGGGACTAGATTGGGTTGGGATATCTGGTCAGCGTGGTCAGGTTTGACCAAACGGTCTGTTTCCATGCTGTACATCTCTATGACTCTAAATGTTGTCGCCTTGTTCAAGAAGGGGAGTAGGGACAATCCTGGTAATTATAGACCAGCGAGCCTTACTTCGGTTGTGGGTAAAGTGTTGGAAAAGGTAATAAGAGATAGGATTTATAATCATGTGGTTAGGAATAAGTTCATTAGGGATAATCAACGCGGTTCTGTGAAGGTTAGATGGTTCCTCACAAATCTTATTGAGTTCTTTGAGAAGGTGACCAAACAGGTGGATGAGGGTAAAGCAGTTGATGTGGCGTACATGGATTTCAGTAAGGCGTTTGATAAGGTTCCCCATGGTAGGCTATTGCTGAAAATACAAAGGCATGAGATTGAGGGTAATTTGGCAGTCTGTATCAGAAATTGGCTAGCTGAAGGAAGACAGATAGTGGTTGATGGAAAATATTCATTCTGGAGTTCAGTTACTAGTGGTATACCGCAAGGATCTGTTTTGGAGCCGCTGCTGTTTATCATTTTTATAAATGACCTGGATGAGGGCATAGAAGGATGGGTTAGTAAATTTGCAGATGACATTAAGGTTGGTAGAGTTGTGGATAGTGATGACTGATGTTGTAGGTTACAGAGAGGCATAGATAAGCTGCAGAGCTGTGCTGAGAGGTGGCAAATGGAGTTTGATGTGGAAAAGCGTGAGGTGATCCACTTTGGAAGAAGTCACAGGAACACAGAGTACTGGGCTAATGGTAAGATTCTTGGTAGTGTAGATGAGCAGAGAGATCTCAGTGTCCATGTACATAGATTCCTGAACGTTGCCACCCAGGTTGATAGGATTGTTAAGTGTGTTAGCTTTTATTGGTAGAGGGATTGAGTTTTGGAGCCATGAGGTCATGCTGCAGCTGTACAAAACTCTGGTGCAGCCGCACTTGGAGTATTTCATTCAGTTCTGGTCACCACATTATAGGAAGGATGTGGAAGCTTTGCAAAGGGTTCAGAAGAGATTTACTAAGATGTTGCCTGGTATGGAGGAAAGGTCATAGAAGGAAAGACTGAGCGACTTGAGGCTGTTTTTCTTAGACAGAAGGTTGAGAGATGACTTAATTGAGACATATAAGATAATCAGAGGGTTAGATAGGGTGGACAGGGAGAGCCTTTTTCCTTGGATGGCGATGGCTAGCACAAGGGGACATAGCTTTAAATTGAGGGGTGATAGATATAGGACAGATGTCAGGAGTAGGTACTTTACTCAGAACATTCCTGAAGAAGGGCTCATGCCCGAAACATCAATTCTCCTGCTCTTTGGATGCTGCCTGACCTGCTGCGCTCTTCCAGCAACACATTTCCAGCTCAGAATAGTAGAGGCATGGAATGCCGTGCCTGCAGCAGTAGTAGACTTGTCAACTTTAAGGGCATTTAAATGGTCATTGGATAAATATATGGATGAAAATGGAATAGTGTAGGTTAAATGGGCTTCAGATTGGTTTCACAGGTTGGCGTAACATGGAGGGCCGAAGAGCCTGTACTGTTCTGTAATGTTCTATGTTCTATAGAATTGCCAGTTATGGAAAATGTTAACTCTGATTTTGCGGTTCCCTTGCATCCGCAGTTCTTTTGTTTTTTTATGTAGAAACTTAATAACTGCTTAATATTTCTCTATTTCAAACACAATGTTTATTAAATGTCCATAGACCATGAGACTGTTAACTAAACTTGATTCATTAGCCATTTCCAAATCTAATGTGGTCCAGGGTGTGCCCTGGCACCCTGTTATTGTTTTGAACACATGAAAAAAAATTCAGCTTTTTGACACGAGGTTGCATTTCTGTCCTCATCTGGTAGTTAAAATCTCCCGTTTAAACTATTCTGCCATCACTGCATTGTTTAATCTCTGCAGAACAGCATCCACATCTGTTCCTAGTGAGCCTTACAGACAGCTGCCATTGTAGTCTCCATTTCCATTTCCTAATTCTACTGACAAAGTCTCCAATAACTTCCTAGCTCTTGTTACATCACCTGATAGAATTATTTTCATCCTCAATCATTAATGCTATTTGATAGCTTAAGTGCCCTGTAGAACTTGTAACCTGGCAGATTCAACTCCTAGTGAGACTGTAGTCCTTAAGAGGTGGGAGCAGAAATAAATCATTTGGCTCATAGAGATTGTTTCGTCATTTCATAAGATTTGAACATCTTCACATCGAGTTCTGATTGCCCTTTGGCCTTTCTGTACCCTCCAAGTTGATATTGTAACTCCAATTGCCAATCTGCTCCAAATACTCATTACCACAGAAGGCTGGGGAGGTCATGTCATTGAGTATATTTAGGATGAGATAGACAGGTTCTTGAATATCAAGGGGATCAAGGGTTACAGGAGTAAGCGGGAGAATGGAGTTGAGAAACTCATCAGGGAGGAGAAAATGAGGTTTGCAGACGTTGGAGGTCAGAGTTGAAGAGAGTGGTGCTGGAAGAGCACAGGAGGTCAGACAGCATCCGAGGAGCAAGAGATATGAACTTTCCGGCATAAGCCCTTCATCAGAAATGAGGCTTGTGGGCCAAGGGGACTGAGAGATAATGGTGAGGCTGGGGGAAGGCAGCTGGGAATTCAAGGTAGATGAAGGTAGGGGTAATGATGATAGGTCGGGCAGGAGGGTGGAGCAGATAGGTGGGAAGGGAGATGGACAGGTTGGAGAGTTCAACAGGGTGGTGTCAAGTTGGAAGATATTTCGGGTAACTACAGACCAGTGAGCCTGACATCAGTGGTGGGCAAGTTGCTGGACAAGGTAATGAGGGATAAAATCTATTTATATTCAGAAAAGAATGGGCTTATCAGTGATAGGCAACATGGTTTTGTGCAGGGGAGATCGTGCCTTACCAACTTAATAGAGTTCTTTGAAGAAGAGACCAAGTTGATAGATGAAGGAAGGGCTGTCATATACATGGACTTCAGTAAGGTGTTTGATAAGGTTTACCAATAGAGAAAGTGAAGTCACATAGTGTGCAGGGTGTTCTAGCTAGGTGGATAAATAACTGGTTGAGCAACAGGAGACAGAGAGTAGTAGTTGAAGGGAGTTTCTTGAAATGGAGAAAGGTGACCAGTGGTGTTCTACAGAGGTCAGTGCTGGGGCCACAGTTGTTTGTGATACACATAAATGATCTGGAAGAGGGCATTGTTGATATGATCAGCCAGTTTGCAGATGACGTGAAGATTGATGGAGTAGCAGAAAGCATAATGGACTGTTAGAGAATACAGGAGGATATAGATAGACTGGAGAGTTGGGCGGAGAAGTGACAGATGGAGTTCAATCCAGGCAAATGTGAGTTGATGCATTTTGGGAAGTCTAATTCTAGATCGAATTATACAGTAAATGGAAGAGCCTTGGGAAAAGTTGATGAGCAGAGAGATCTGGAAGTTCAGGTCCACTGTATCCTAAAGGTTGCTGCACAGGCGGATAGAGTTGTTAAGAAGGCATATAGTATGCTTGCCTTCATTGGCCGGGGTATTGAGTATAACAGCTAGCAGGTCATGTTAAAATTATACACGATGTTGGTTTGGCTGCATTTAGAATACTGTATACAGTTCTGGTCGCCACATTACCAAAAGGATGTGGACGCTTTGGAGAGGGAGCAGAGAAAGTTTATGAGGATGTTGCCTGCTATGGAAGGTGCTTGCTGTGAAGAGAGGTTGAGTAGGTTAGGTTTGTTTTCATTAGAAAAAAGGAGATTAAGGGGGAACCTGACTGAAGTCTACAAAACCATGAAGGGTATATAGACAGGGTAGATAGAGATAAGCTTTTTCCTAGGGTGAAGGATTCAATAAGAAGAGGTCATGCGTTTAAGGTAAGAGGTGAAAATTTTGAGGATACACGTGGCAAGTACTTTACTCAGAGGGTGGTAGCTGCCTGGAGCACATTGCCAGCAGAGGTAGTAGAGGCAGACATGGTAGATTCATTTAAAATGAATCTGGACAGATGCATGAGTAGTGGGGAGCAGAGGGATGCTTAGGAATTGGCGACAGATTTACACAATAGATTTAGATTGGCTCAGGCTTGGAGGGCCAAAGGGCCTGTCCTGGGCTGTAAATTTTCTTTGCTCCTTGTTCTTTGTTGGGACTGGGATAAGGTGGGGGGTGGGGGTGGGGGGCGAAAATGGGGTAACTGGTGAAATCCACACTGATTCCATGTGTTTGGAAGATCCCAAAGCGGAAGATGAGGTGTTCTTCCTCCAGGCGTTGGGTAGTAAGGGTTTGACGATGGAGAATGACCAGGACCTGTATGTCCTCGGCAGAGCTGAAGTGTTCAGCCCCAGGGTGGTGGGGTTGGTTAGTGCGGGTGTGCCAGAGATGTTCTCTGAAACGATCTGCAAGTTGGTGTCCTGTTTAGGTGGTGGGGAGGAAAGTATATCCCTAGTGGTGGGATCTGTTTGTGACGGAAATGGTGGAGGATGATGTGATGCATCTGCCTATTTGCGGAATGCTCACTTATCTGTTCCATGCTCCTCTCCGATTTATTACCATTACCCCCAACTTCATCTACCTACCACATTCCCAGCTGCCTTCCCCCAGCCTCACCCCCCCCCCCCCCTCTTGTTCATCTCTCGGCCTCCTTGGCCCACAAGCCTCATTCCTGATGCAGAGCTTATGCCGGAAACATCGATTCTCCTGCTCCTCGCATGCTGCCTGTGCTTTTCCAACACCACATTCCCTTGACTGAGACTTATCAGCCATGATTGAGTGGCGGAGTGGACTCTAACGGCTGAATGGCCTAATTTCTGCTCCAACGTCCCTATGGTCTAATTGCTGGAAATAGCCCTCTTGGCTCAGTTGATCATTTTTTGGAGAGTTTACACAAAGGTACGTTATCTCCCAAACAAAAAGCATTTTTTTTAAAAAATGGGGCCTTAAGAGGAAATGTGATTGTTTTTGAGTCTCTTCACGATCCTTGAAGGTGTTCACAATCCTCCAACTTCAACACCATCACCATGATGGACATCTTGCAATACTAATTAGGAGCCACTGCATGAGCCATTTCAGTGAATGATGGCTATCTGGGAGATCATTCTTGTTTTTCTCATCCTCTTGTAGCTGAGCCCTCTCCAGATGCCATCCTGACCTGATTTGCTTTGGTGGAGAGCTCTCACACAGTTTGGAGGTTTTCCCTCATGAGCACAGATTGCCTGCACTGTGACACCAGTGTTTATGTACCTGTGTGTGCGCCCAGATAACTCAGAGGTGCAGAGAACCGACAAGCATGGAAGAGGCCAAAAAAAAAGACACAGACAACAAAGCTGTAAATTAATTTTGTTCAACTTTACTTGGTTAGGTTTTTAGTTTATTTTTTAGTTTTGTTAAGTTCTCAACCTTAGCTCTAAGTCTTGTTTAATTCATATTTGTTTTTATATTTGATGCATAAAAATTGCAGATAAGATGTGCTTGAGAAATGAACATGTTGTTCATTTCCCAGTGACTCAAATCACAGATGCATCAACTCAAAATAGCTCAAAAGCTACTCTACACTCCTGGCCTCTCAACTTCACCTTTCAGCCGAGGTCATTTAGTAATGGCAACATCTGGGGGAGGCGAAAAACCACAGCAAAACCCTTTTGGCCAAATGTAGGAAATGCTTTGGAAAATTCCTCCCCGACCCCCTGAATGGGCGATCAAGTAAATCTCCAGAAGACCATGGTTGCCCATGGTACATTACTAATTGTCACTCTCCCACTCAACTCTCCCACTCAACTCTCCCATCCCGCAAGATTAATCAAATTCAATACAAGCACAAGTAGTGTATTGTATTTGATAGGAAATTAATACTTTAAATGTTAGCCTCAAAATGTCTAACTTACATTATTCTGATAAACCTCAAGTAAGAAATAAGGAATTGTGTTAAGCCATCATAACAGTTAGGGCTAATCCAATAATGGCCTTAATTTCACTGCTGCTACACTAGCCGCCATCCACCCCAGCCCCAACCCCTTTCCCCATCATAACTCTTAATCTAATAAGAATTAACTCCTCATTCACTTATCTTCTAGCATCCTTATTGTCTGAGCCCACCTGATGAGCTTTTTTTTTTACAACATTATTTCATGATACTGGTCCTAACTGATCCTTTCCTAATGCTAAGAGTTTTCTACATTTTATCAGGCTAGAGCTAAAGTTGTGGAAGTTCAATTTCTGCAAATCTCCCTGAAAAAGAGAGATAAAAAGCTGTGATTTCAAACTAATACAATAATTCATTACTCTAATACATAAAATTAAGGAGCTGACTTTAATAGGCATCCAACATTGATAAGTCAATAGCTAATGTACAACATCTTGCAACGAAATCAATCTTACCCTATTCCTATCTTCTCCCCTGTTTGCTCTAGTCTTTGTTGGGGAAGTTATACTTTAATGATATTACTGCTGGACTGTTATAATACAGGCGTTCTGATAATGTCCTGGGGGCACAGGTTTAATTTCCTCTATGGCAGATAGTTATATAACATGAAACATTTGGTCCAACTTTGCCTATGCCCACCTTAGGTTCCTAAAACTAAACTAAAACTATACTAAAAAGTTTTAGTATTTCTGAGTTCAATGCAAATAACTTCCCTGGATGTATTTCTGGGAATATCCTCCCCTCAGTACATTGTAATGCTATCCCTTATCAAAAACACTACTCCTCCCCCTTTTCTACTCTGTAGCCTTCTGCAGTCTTTTTCCATTTAAGCAAGATTAAATGTTGTAACTGTACCTACTCTACCACTTCTGGAATTAAAAGTCTAACAATACTGTCATTAAAAAAACTCATCTGGTTCTCTAATGTCCTTTAGGGAGGCAAACTGCTAACATTAACTGGTCTGGTTAACTCTTAACTGGCTTCTAGTTAATTGAGAAGGACAATAACTATTGACCTGCTCTGCAATACCCAAATCTCTTAAAGATATTGTTAAAAACCTGTCAGATTATTGAGTGTTGTGTGTGGTACATGGGGGCATCTGCATTCTTCCTTCACTGCAGCAAGTTGGGAGGTGGAGATGGGTTTCTCTTTGAGGGCACCCTGGTCCAGCAAGTCATGAGGAGAGTCCCCTTGTGCTGCCCTTGCGTTTGAACCTCTGTGAGTTGGTGGATCTGTTAGCTAACAGCAGAAGCATTGCAACCGAGGCCGACATCAGGCACGGTTTGGCAACTACTCTAAAGTACCCACAAACCAAGTCCAGGGCAGGACCCCATCCGTAGCTACAGAACCAGTGGGGTTTGGGCATCCCTGACTAGAAAGAGGCAAGAAAGCAATTGGAAAAGGTCTCCCCCTGTCACACCCTTGCCCCCCCTTTCTACCCTTAAAAAGTTTAATTTCTTTCACAGTGCAACAGCTGCGCTCAGAAAATTGCCCCTCCTGTACTACTCTCTATAGTATCCGAATTAACTAGTAATAATCGTTTCCAATTATCTACCTTATGTCCTTCCCATAAAGATAAAGTGCAAGAAGCAACCCCTTACACTTCTGCATCTAACCCCTCCCCCCCCACCGAGCTTTCATTGTAGCAACCACCCAGATACCCTTGAGAGAAACCTCCAAGTGTCTGGTATTCCTACAATGAAAGTAAAGGAGCTTGGGTGTGACAGAGAGAGGCCCTGTCTGGTCACCAGCCTGCTGCTCCCCACCCGGAGTAGCCTGAACCCCGCTGCCTCCGTGGCCACAGGTAGAGCCTTACCACTTAGGCTTGCTGGGTGGGTACCCTAAGGGCAGGAACGTTCTATGCCTACTGTGCCTAGCATGACGTCAATCCTAGATCTAACAGAAGCTTGACAGTTCCATCAAGTCTAAAAAACAGACAGGCACTCAGGCGCAAGGACAGCTCTTGGGGCCTCCCCTTGTAACACAAGGCTGGGGTGCCACCAAGAGAGACCTATTTCCATTGCCCTGCCTGCCCAATGTCAGAAGGATGGAGTTGCCCAGTGTTATGTGCATATTTGCATG
Organism: Hemiscyllium ocellatum; assembly: GCF_020745735.1. Classification (NCBI taxonomy): domain Eukaryota; kingdom Metazoa; phylum Chordata; class Chondrichthyes; order Orectolobiformes; family Hemiscylliidae; genus Hemiscyllium; species Hemiscyllium ocellatum. The sequence goes on from NC_083408.1 coordinate 36,282,729, forward strand.
ATGTTATAATTTTGGGCATGTCATGAAACTGGGTGGGCATGTGTGGGATCTTCTGCCACACAATGCAAACCTGTACACAATACTCAACATTCAATCTCAACTCAGTGTTGGAGATAAAAGCTTGAGGGAAAGTTTGGCAAAAGCATTACATCAACAGATTAACTAATCAGGCTCAATAAAGATAAACTGATTCTGAAGTTAAAAGCATTATTAACAAGAGCACACAAATTTAAAATGCTTGGCAAAAGAGGTGACATTATGAGATTAAGTGGGGAAGATTTGAAATTCCTTGCCTAATAAGGTGGCAGATATAGGTCTCACAATAGCTTTCAAAAGAGAATTGGAAATTTTCTTGAGGGAAATCGTGGCAGGACAGTGGGAAAATAGCTGGGGGATTTTGGATTGAGGCCAATTTATTTTGTCCTGAACTGTTCCATGGTATGAATTCTCTCCCTCAATGTTCAAACACATTCATACAGATCACACTCACTTTCAGCACCTTCACATTCAGTCTTCATACTCTCACAAACCACCACTCATAACCACAATGTTCACAGTCACAAACATTCATCCTCACAGTATTCACACCCACAAATGTTGAAACGTCAATTGCTAGAAGACTGGGTAGACTGGGTCTGTTTAGAAGGCTAAGTAATGTTCACACTCACATACAATGGGATGGTAAATTGCAATGTGGAAATGAGGAAAGATATAGTGGCACCAGAAGCAGTTCAGAGGAGGTTCACTGGACTGATCCTGGAGATGAGGGGTTTATCATAAGAAGAGAGATTGAACAGTTTAAGCGTATACTCTTTGGAATTTAGAAGAATGAGGAAAGATTGATGTATTCAAGATGATAAAATATGTGGAAAAAAAAAACGTGGAGTCGATGCTTCCTCTTGTGGAGCCATTTCTAGGATGAGGTCATAATCTTCGTATAAAGGGTAACAAATTTAAAAGAGTTGAGGAGAAATGTCTTCCCTGAGTTGTGAATCTGTGGAATTTGCTATCCTGAGGTGCAGAGGATGCTGGGACAGCGAGTGAATTTAAGGAAGAGTTAGACAGATGTTTAATTGGTGATGGGTTGGAGGGCTATGGAGAGAAGGCTGGAAAATGGGGATGAAGAGCATTTCAGCTATGATCGAGTTAACTTTTTCATTGCTTCTTCTCAGAATGCTCACTCGCACAATGTTTACTCTCATGCCATTCACTTACTTTCACTGTCACAATATTCATTCACACTTATAACATTCGTGCTCTAAATCTTAACAGAATTTGTTCTTATTGTTTAATCTAAATATAACAATTTTTCCTATTTTGCTAAATGACATAGTTACATTTTGGCATCCTTTGTTTTCATTTCTGACTAGTATTCAGTCTTTACTTTTTGCACAATGCATTTCTTCCCAACTTCTATTGTTCTCAGTCCCTCAAAAAAGAATCAGCCTATTTCCATTGTATTAACCCTTTAATCTCCCTCTTTTGCCCAATTAACATTAACACAGTTGAAATTCTTGAAGATTCTTCTGAAGTTTAATCAGTTTCCATATTTTTCTGCATTAATTCTACCCCAATCACTTTCCTTTTACTAATTTGATGGCCTATTACTTTTTAAATAACTTTTATCTTTTATATTGTTGATAGATGTTTCAATAATTCATCTTGATACAGTTGTTCTTCAGTCTCCGTTTAATTACAGATAAAGTTTTAATAGAATTTCCGAATGTTGAATCATCTTTATAAATTTCAATTTTGTATCTCCAACTATCATAAATCATAATTATTTAGCTCTGTTTAATCATGTTAGAATTTCCAAATGTTGAATCATCTTTATAAATTTCAATTTTGTATCTCCAACTATCATAAATCATAATTATTTAGCTCTGTTTAATCATGTTTTTAAATCTCAATTCTGTAGCTCTATTAATCCCTACCACTCAATGTTCACACTGCAATATTCATTCCAATAACATTGTGAGAAAAAGTATTGGGAGAGAGTCAGCAAATTTCACTCTCAATGTTCATTCAGTCCATGTTCACTCTCACAATTCAGTTTCAACAATGTTCATGCAATTATTATTGTCACAATGTTCACACTCCATTCGCATGCACAATGTTCAACAAGCTGTGCTATATATTGTTATGTGTGACGATGTTCATCAAGATAATTAACATTGTACACTGGGCTAGTGACATGTCATCAGTTTGTTTGATGTGCGATATATTGCAGAGCAGATGATGTGACTGTGCTACGTGACATTATGCATTCCCTATTACAGATAGTCATCAAATTCTCAGACTTAACTAATTAAAGGCAAACTTTTTTCTTATCGTGCAGAGCAGGTCAAAAACTTTTTACAATTTAAAGCTAAAATCTAAACTTATTTTCAAATATTATGAGGAACACCTAAAATATGCTATGTCAAATGATAAGTCCTAATTAAAAGTTAAAATAAGACAAAGCCTTGTATCTGAGCTTATCTCCAGGGAAGTGCCATCAAAGTTCTTGAGACCTAAGGAAACAAAAGATTATGTCATGGAATCACTGAAGATGAATTGACTGCACATTTATATGTTTGAGTGGGAAGTAGTAAGGAAGGGAGAGACAGAAAAATCATAAACCTCACCGTCCAGCCTTGACACTGTTCTGATCCAGTATTTATTACACCTGTTGCTAGGTGCAACCACATCATAATGCTGTCAAGTGATGTCACGTGCCTCATTCAACACCAAATAAGGTAGTCCTGTCCTACTTGGGGCACCAGGCTTAGCCAATGATTAAAAACATTTGTTGTTGTCAGTTGCTAAGCGACATCATTGTGACATCAAGTAGCAACTGAACTTTTTTTTTCAAAAAATTTGCAGGGGTTCGGGGATGGGGAGGTATATTTTTAAGGTTGGCTGGAAGTTTGGAAATGGCACTGGTCTAACTGCAAGGCTCAAAAGGCAACATTCATCAGTCTGTAACAATGTACACGGAGCTATGCAATAGTGTATGCTGCACTGTGTAACAATACATCCCAGACTATCGATAACAAAATACACCAGGCTGTTTTAATAGTTGCACAGCATACTGTGCAATGATATATAATGGACTATGTAATGTATGTGTAACACATTATACCAAAAACAGAAATTGCTGGTGAAACCCATCTGTGAGAAGACAGCAGAGTTAACATTTTGAGTTGAGTGACTTCTTGTCAGAACTGCTAGTAGCTAAGAAAAGGAAATTATATTTTTGTGGAAGATGAAGTTGGGGGCGGCAGCGAGAGGTGAGTGGATAGGAGGGCATGGAGCCCAGAGAGATGGAAAGGGGTAGGCAAACAAAGAGGTAATGGATAACCAACCAGGACAGGAGAAAGCTGAAGAAGAGATAAAATGAGTTGAGTTGGAAAGAATATGAGACTTTGCAAAAAGCAACCGATGTCATAAAAGGTCCATATCTAGCCTGAGTAAAAGACATGGAAGGATGGAATCAGGCTCAGGCATTACTTGATGTTGAGTGCGGTGGAAAATCAGATGTTGTTCTTCGAGCTTGCACTGAGTCTCGCTGGATTACTACAGCAGGTCTACGATGGAGATATTGGCCAGGGAACATGTTGGTGTGTTGAAGTGGCAAGCAACTGGAAGCTCGAGGTCATTTTTGGGACAGAACATTAGTGTTTTGCAAAGCTGTCATCCAAGTGTAGAGGAGACTGCATTGTGAGCAGTCAATACAGTAGGCTGGATTGAGTGAAGTGCAGATAAATCGCAGCTTCACCTGAAGGTATGTCCGGGGCCTTGAATAGGGGAGGAGGGAAGAAATAAATGGGCAGGGGTAGATGTCGAGGAAGTGTTGGGAGTGGTGGAGGAGTGGGCCAGCATGTCCCACAGGGAATTGTCCCTGCAGAAGGTTGACAAGGCAAGGAAGGGAAATGGTGACATCCAGTTGGAGCCAGTGTAGGAAATGCTGTCTTACAATTCTTTGGATGTGGAGGCTTAGTGGTAAGTGAAGACTGTATCATGTGGGAGTGAAGGGAAGGGGTGAGGGCAGAAGTTCAGGAGATGAATTGGACACAGCTAAGGACTCTGTTCGACCACAGTACTGGGGTCTACTTGGCTGAGGAAAGAGGTGGGAGATTTCTGAGCTCAGGAGGCAAAGATGGGCCAGGTGAGAGCAAGTTGTGCAAAGTGCGCACAAAGCTATGTAACAGTCATCACTATGTTCAGTTAACAGCATATTTTAAAAATTTTATACATATTTTAAAAGCACCAAACCTGTTACAGGTAAGACAATCCTTTATCCGAAATGCTCGGGACCAGTTTTTCAGAATTTTTCGGTTTTCAGAATGAGTGACAGCGAAATGGTGAAATTTTTAAAAATCTTACATGAGGAACAGACTTCTAAGTAAGAACGTGGGTGTCAACCAACTTGGATTAACTGTTTGCTCGCCAAACAACCTCGTTAATGACAAAACCACTTCACAAAAACCTTCGGATTTCGGAGCTTTTCAGTTTTTGGATGTTCGGATAAAGGATCTTCCACCACTTGTACAGAAACCAACAATTTAACACATTGACAGCTGAACAAAACATTAAAATTTGTGATGTTACATTCTACCAGGTAAATGCCATCAAAGTTACTGAAGACTAAGGAATCACAGAAGATAAATCGAAGATAAATATAAGAAAGGGAGAGACAGAAAAAAAACATACCTAACCACACCATACAACCTCGACACTGTTCTGGTCCTCTATTTATAACACCTATTGCTAGGTGCAATCACATCATAATGCTGTAAAGTGATGTCACGTGCCTCATTCATCACCAAATAAGGTAATCCTGTCTTACTTGGGACATCAGGCTTAGCCAATGATTAAGAAGACCTTTTGTTGTTGACAGTTGCTAAGCGACATCATTGTGACATCAAGTAGCAACTGAACTTTATTTTTGACAACGAACTTTGCAGGGGTTGAGGGATGGGGATGGTGAGATTGGCTGAAAGTGTGGAAATTGCAGGTGAACTCATTGTGACACAGTGCTGCAACTGAAACGTTCTTTGCCTGAAAACCACTACAAGTCACATTGTTACGGGGGGAAACAAAAACAATGGGATTCATTGGAGGGCTGAAGTACCAGAACAAGCACCACACGCTGATTGGGCCTCTTCCACACTGATCTATAACCGATATTTCATGGATTATTAAAGCTAGAGAGGAAACAGACCTTTCATAGAAGAAACTCTCACAGTGTGCAATTCACATTCACATTCCACCAATTCTGTGTCAAGTCTTTCAATGAGACTCATGATCACTTCTCTGAGATTTTGCAAATTGTTTTTGAAATTCTGAAATACTGGGAAGTGGGATTGTAACTTACTGTGGGCGTTCAAAGAGCCCCTTGCACAATAATGTCGGAGGTTTAGATTTTGCCCCCAACAGTCTGCATAAGAGAAAAGTGCATATATAATTGTACTGATACAAACTCAATTCACTATAAATGCTCAGGAGCAAGGCAGTACCATAAATACAGTGCAGTACTGAGTCAAAGTCCATGAGCAGATGTGGAAATTGTTGTGTATCTGTGGAAACAACCACGGGTGATTGATATTTAGGGTAGATTGCCCCTCTCAGTCCTCCTTTCTGCATTGGGTCTAAGGGCTTGTTTGATTTATGGTAGTAGAGGTTGCACCACATATGAATCTTAACAAGAAGAGGCATTTTATGAACAACAGAACACGACATGACAGCCAATGATTTAAAAGACCTTTGTTGTTGTCAGTTGCTAGGTGACATCATTGTGACATCAGGTAGCAACTGAACTTTTTAAAAAAAAATTGCAGGGGTTCAGGGATGGGGAGGTATATTTGTGAGGTTGGCTGGAAGGGTGGAAAGGTAAAAACAAGGGCTACAGATGCTGGAAACCAGAGTCTAGATTAGAGTGGTGTTGGAAAAGCACAGCAGGTCAGGCAGCATCTGAGGAGCAGGAAAACCGACGTTTCGGGCAAAAGCCCTTCATTAGGAATAGAGGACTTTGTCCAATTTTTGTGTCATTAAACTGGAGAAGATTATTTTCGGCATGAAGAAAAACACTTTCAAGTTTCCTCAGTATTAATTGACTCAGTAATGCACTGTATTTATGGTATTGCCTTGTTCCTGAGCATTATTCCTGATGAAGGGCTTTTGCCTGAAACGTCGATTTCCCAGCTCCTTGTATGCTGCCCGACCTGCTGTGCTTTTCCAGCACCACTTTTATCTAGACTCTGGAAGTGTGAATATTGCAGGTGAACTCATTGTGATACAGTGCTGCAACTGAAACGTTCTTTGCCTGAAAACCACTACAAAGTCATGTTATAAGTGAATTCTGTCTAGGCTTTCTGAATCTCCGGAGAATAGTTCCTGACACTTGGCTAACTATTCTAACTCTAGGGATCTGATTCAGAACAACCGGGTCCTGCCTCCGAACTCTGCCAACCGCGGACTGTCCTTTAACCCTTGTATCAAGGGAGACTGTCCGCAAGGTTAAGTTCAAAAAGGCGAACTCCAAGTTGACTGGTATCAGCCCTTATCCCCACCGGCTATCACTTCTCCCGTGGCAAATCGAAATACTGCGAGACACACACAAACGGAGCAACAGATGTTTATTCAATCTTCGAAGATTGGGCGAGTTCCAAAAAGGACTTCGGAAGTTGCAACGGGAGATTTTACAGCACTAATACTTATACATTATTTTTCCATTCAAATACATTGGTGATAATTTCATTGGTTTAAACATCTCACGCTATGGATTTTTCTTACATTAAAAATCATTAATGACAATTCCATTGGTTAAAGCATTTCATGCTTTTCTCTGCCAATTTCTTTAATTAAAATGTTATATTATTTTACAATTTCTGCTACTAGTTATAACATTTATTGATGTCATGAAAAGAGCTTTCATTGTATTTTGCCCTCTGTGTCTAACTGAAGCATTCCTTGGTTTCTTGCTCAAGGTTACCATGTTCCTGGCATAACAGAGGTGACTTCTAGTTCAGGCTTCATTATGGCCTAGTCGATCATTAGTTTCATAATTTAGCTTTTATTCATTAAACCTCAGTTTTAGTACAGTGAGTGTGTGTGTAGGTGTGTGAGTGAGTGTGTGTGTATGTATGTGTGTGAGAGTGTGTGTGTGTGTGTGTATGTGTGTGTGTGTGTGTGTGAGTGTATGTGTATGTGTGTGTGTGTGTGTAGGTGTGTGTATGTGTGTGTGTAGGTGTGTGTATGTATGTGTGTGAGTGAGTGTGTGTGTAGGTGTGTGTATGTGTGTGGGTTATGTGTGAGGTGTGTGTGTGTGTTGTGTGAATGCATGAAACTGCAGAAATTACATTAACCATATCAATCCCCCCTGTCTTTTTATACAGTCTGTAATTTCTGCAACATAATCATGGCCTGTCTATTCCAATCAGCCTCAGGATCATTTGCATCAGCTTGAAGGTGAATGCCCACAACTGTATGCGGGTCACTCTTAATCAAAGTAGTCTCAATAAGGCGGGTAATTAGACCACGCAGACATGGAATTATACAACAGCCCAAAGCAACTAAAATCCCGATTACCAACAGAAGTGTAATCACCACTGAGACCATCAGCCCCTTCCATTTATCGAACCACCGCTCTAACCAGCTAGTCCAATTAGTATTTACACCTGAATTCTCAGCTATCTCATCAGCCAGTGCCTGGAGACCTTCCAGGGCACGGGTCACCGAGCCATCAGGGGCCGTATTGTTGGGAATAAAAGTACAACATTGAGAGCCTATCATGACACATACGCCCCCCTTTTCAGTTAAGAGCATGTCCAAGGCCAGTCTATTTTCCCAAGCCATACGACTGGTGGCATCCAGTTATTCAGCCAAACCCTTTACTGCATCTCTAGTATGGTTAATAAACCGTGCTTGGTTATAATAAATGTAGTTTATCCAATCCACATTCTTATTAATAGTAACCCACCAGAATAGGGATGATTCAAAGCCTGCTGAAGTCTGGTTACGAGCTTTGAACTCATCAGGCACCCCCCCTAGGGACCCCTATTGAATCAAGATAAATCCTTTCATCAACAGAAGTGGGTAGCAGTGATCTCTTATCTCTTCCTTTTCTCCCAACTAACTGTTCTCTTTCAAATGCCAAGGTGAATGGTATTGCCAATTGTACAATTGCACATATCCCCTTCCAATCAGGGGGCAGGGTGGGTCTCAGTAGTTTTCCTCCACAATACCACCACAGATCCGCTCGGGGAACGTTTAAAGATGAGTAATTTCTTCCTTCCACTGCTTCAGTAACGTTTTTAATCACCGAACACAATCTCAGCTCCCCCAAATCAATAGATCCACCCTGTCTATAAACACACGATGTGTGATTCCCAACAGCGGCAGAAAACACAGGGGGAGCTTGCCTCTTATGTCCTTTTAAGGAAGAGAACATCAAAGACAAAGAGGCACAATTCGGATTTTTCCATGCAGTCTCATCTTGATATAGGGCTATCATGCATTCCATGCCCTGTTTGTTTCGCTCCCACCCGAGCGGAAAGGGAACTACCTGAGACCCTGTCCTACCAGAGGCACATGCATAGCAATTGCTTTTGTTCAGACTTTTTACAGTATATTTAACCCATTCAATCCAGGCATTTGTTTATCCATATCCTGTTTCTATTTCAAGAGTCTGTCTCAGGTCTTTAACCTCTATAATCTGCATTGACTTTGGATCAGTGTAAGGGGTTAAAGGTTGCAGTTTAGAATCAAGGAATCCCAAAGGCTGTCCCCGTCCGACGCCAATTCAAAAATAGCAGCCCACAAAACGCTTCCCATACACTGTCATCTCTATCTTTAAATCTTTACTAAGGAGTTGGGACCCATTTTTATGGGGAAATGAGTCTTCAGAGGAAGCATTTTTAATGGTGAGATATATATAGGATGACACTTCCTGTCAAAACAGTTTAGGGCTGGGCTAAAGGGGGCTCTATGGATAGTGATGCTAGGCGGTGGCTTTTGCGGTTCAGTAGGGTGTGAAGAAATATCTTGGAGGAAAGATATTCCCTTTGAAACTCAACAGCCCAAAGCATTCTACTTAGGCTGCAAGCATCAATTTTTATAACTTGTGGAAATTCCGAAACAGAAATCATTAACACAACATTTAAAAAAAGATATATGAGCTAAACTCAGAAATAACAGGAATAGCAGCATAATTCTGACTAGTGCTAAGAACTTAAACATTAAAATAAAGTACAAAACAAGGTTAACATACAATTCTGAAGAAACAGTCCCCGCACTCACGTCGCTATAGTATAGTCAGTTAATCAAAGTCTGTTCAGTCTGAGTTTCAGTGGGTCACGTGTTGATTCGGCTGTCCAGACTCCTTTCTTAATTGGAGAGGTTACTGGCCATTTGCCAGCCTTTCTCCGCCGTTCAGTGGTGAGGAGTACTAGGAACGGGCCGTCCCACACAAGTTCGAGAGTTGCTGTTGTCAATGTTTGATCAAAACCCCTTCACCGGGTTCAATAGTGTGCACAGCGAAATCCAGAGGTGGTGTTTGAGTCAGGAGTCCCTGGTGAAGTAAACGAGAAACAGCGAAACCCAGGGTCTCAACATATTTACAGATACACATATCTCGTGACTCAAGCTCTAGGTGATAAACACTCAAACATTCATGCACTAACGAACAGATGACTTTCAGCCAGAAACACAACAAAATTTAATAGCTTCCGTTCTCTCTCTGTAGGTCCTCACACACAGCCAGTCTCTCTCTCTCTCTCTCTCTCTCTCATACGGTGTTGGTCTCTCTGTCTATGTCTGCCTGTCACTGTCTCCTGTGTCTGTGCATCGGAGCTCATAGAGACCTCCCCTCGACCACCAGGTCTTCAAGTGCTAATTCTTTTCCCCAACTATCTCCACTCGCAGTCTCCAGTACTGCTGGGCAGTCCCCATGTGGCAGATCTTCCCCCCCTTTTTCCTGGAGGTCACTGCTCTACATATGGAACTGTTCAGGGTCGGTTGTCAGTAACATTTTAATTCTTTCAAGCACATCGCAGTTGTCAAATGTAATGTTTTCCCTGTGTCTGGGCGCATCCGCCCCCGGAGCTCCCGCTCCCTACCTACCGTTTTTCAATGCAGCCCTACGCGCCGTATAGCCCCCACGAACAATCTCAGCGCAATACAGTCTACTTACTGTCTCAACGTCCTGAAACTCACTCTCAAGTTACCCATATTAATTCGCATCTACCCTCAGAGTTTCTGTTCCCCCCTGCCTTATCAGCAGCCTATTTCTTTGTACATCTGTTCCGGAGCCACTGCTCCCCTGCCTCACTGGCAGCCTATCTCTCTGTGTAACTGGGTACATTTGCCCCTGGAGCCCCTGCTCCCCTGCCTCATTTTCCTGAAGGTGGATACCACCCCTCATGTCATGTGAATTTGGAATTGTTCTAACTTATTACTACCTTGCACTCAATCTCATGAATGGTCCTCCTTTCCATAAGAAGTCAGCCGGATTTGAACATGCACCCACCTCTATCTTAAGGTCCTCTCTATCTAAGAGCACTGCCTCATATTTCAGGATTCGGGAGTCTGTGAGCCATCGTCCCGCTTTTTGATTCAGAATAGTGCGGACTTGGTGAGGAGTAACCACAGTCAGTGGTGCTCCAAACGTCAGTTTCTGGCTTTCTTCCACTAGCTTAGCAGTGGCTGCTACTGCTTGTAGCATAATTATCTATCCAGAGTCTGCAATAACCCAGCAAACCCAGGAACTTTCGGAGTTCCCTCTTAGTTCAGGGTAGTCCTAATTCTACAATTCCCTTTACTCTTTCAGGGCTTATTCTCTTCTGCCCTTGACTGATCAAATGCTCTAAATATCTTACTTCCCGTTCCACATACTGTAGTTTGTTCTGACTAACTCGCAATCCCTTCACTGCAAGGTAGTTTAATAAATCATTGGTTCTCTGCTGTGTGTCAGTTTGGGTGGGACTGGACAACAGGAGGTCGTCCACATACTGAATTAACTTTAAAGTTGGTCTTAAAGTCAAGCCCTCAAGAACTTGTTCTAGGATCTGTCCAAACAAGTTTGGTGACTCGGTAAAACCTTCAGCTAAGACAGTCCACCTATACTGCTGTTTTTCTCCCAGTATCAGGGTCCTCCTTAAGTTCTAATAAAATCATATCATGAGAAAAAAAATAACGTTGAGCATTCATAAAATTACAATCAAAAATAGCGCACTGAATCAAATGACAAACAACAAGTTTCACACATAAAACCATTAACAAACAGATGAATTCAAGCCAGAGCACAAAGTGTTAAACTGCTTGTTAGCTGAGAAGCCTTTTTTAAAAAAATCCATACACAAACACAAATTCTCACATCCACAGAGACTTTTTTTTACAATCAAATTTACACACACAAAGACACACATAAATCTTCACCAACACAAAATTCCTATCGGGGGCCGGCCCACAAAGACATAAATATTCAGATTTAGATAACCACCTTATTTATCCGACTCCTTTTGTCTTTCATACAGTCCTCCCTTACTACTGCTACCATTATCTTAGCCTTCCGTTCCTCCGCCATTATGTCTCTCTATACAAATACTTTCTGAACCTCCTGTAACAACTCCGACTCATTTCTACCGTTCCCGTCCTCTATCTTCTGTTTTACCATCCGTCATCCTATTTCCCCATCTGGGTCTATACCCGAACATTCCCTAACCGACTCCCTTAATCTGTGCAAGAATGCACAGGGAGACTCGTCCTTTCCCTGCCTCAGGTCGAAAACCTTGGCTAAATTTTGTTGTTTGGGGATGCAAGTTTGTATCCCTTGGATTATCAAATTTTGCATGTCTAACATATTATTCCACCCTTCTATATTGTGGTGGTCCCAGTTAGGGTTCTGAAGGGGATATTTGTCTTCACCCCTAACCATCCCCCTCTCATGCCAAATTGTCCGGCAAGCTTAATACCGGCACTGCTACTAGTTTTTTTTAATCTCAATTAACACTTTCCCTATCCAGTATCCCCATATAAGTCTCCTTTCTCTCCCAGTAAATAGTATATTCAAAAATAGACATTAACTCAGCCCACATATACAGACTGGGCTTCAAAAATTAATTTGTTCTGACAATCCTATCGGATTCTCATCCAGGACCGTCATTTCCTTCTAAATGTTCCGACCTCCCCACTGGTGAGGGGGTCACACACAAACCCAATCTCCTTGTCCCCTATCGGCACTTTAGTCGATACGTTCTTCCTTTTTTTAAAGAAATATTGCAATGTTCCTAGCTTCTCATATCCTCAAACACCAATTTATTAATTCATGCTTGACTAACTTTAAAGCCTGTTCCTAACTTGTAAACGTATTTATATATTTACGTCCATTTATTCAGTATTTAATATTTAAAATGTAAAATGCATACAGTTCCCAATTTTAAAATCCACTGTATTCACCCAGATTTAGTACCCTAATTTAGATTCAAAATTAGTTTTCTTATGTACTCCTGACCAATTATTTCTCAATTACAATACTTTAGGTCGTAAAATAATCAGAGCTGTCTTACAATAATTTGTCAATTCAAGTTTTAAAAAAAATTCTAATGGCCGAATCCAAGGTCTCAGATAATAACCATGGAAGTTATCGTCTTTTTTTCCAGACAGTCTACTGTTGAACTGAAACTACAACTGTCCTTCACATATTGAAAATAAATCATGTTAAGTTTACATAAAGATCACATTTAAAACAATCCTGGAACTCAAGCTCCAGTGAATAAAACTTCCTCATTCAATCACCAACAAACCAATGTGCATTCAAACCGAATCACAGAGGGTTAAATGTTTTGCGAGCAGTTCTCGCACTCTCTCTCTCTCTGTCGGTCTTACTGCAAGCTGCTGGTAAAAAAATAAACTTCAGTTGTCTTATATAATTTGAGTTTAATGGGGCTACAACAAATCCTGTGGTCCATTCCCCAAACGGGACCTCCCGTAGGGGACACAGTCTCACTACTTCTTTATCACCTTTTCCCCTCATCTCTCTCTCCTTTAGTCGTGCAGATCTCCTTACCCCCTCAGCCCCTGCTGCTGTGGCTTCTACGTCCCCTTCGCCAGATCCCCTGGATCCCGCTCCCTGATTCTCCAACGGCCGCTGCCGTTGCTCCTCCTGAAGAGCATATGGCGGGGGTGCCACAGGCGGGGGTAAGTTCTCTAACACTTCCCACTTACTCTCATTCAGTGGGGTTAAAGGATATAAGGGTACTGGGGTTGGAGCAGTTGCTGTCAGGTTCCCTACCCAACATGCAGCATACTCGCTCTCCTTTAAACCTAGATACTGTTTATTCTTTACATAATCATTTAAAATTTGACAAACCCAATCCTCGTCCGATCCAAATTTTGGCCAGATCACTGATGGCGGACGGATGGGTTCTTTTACCCAAACAAAACAACAGTATTTTATCGTTTCCTTTTTCTTTAAGCCCCGACTTTCGTAGGGATTCCAATTCCCCAATTTTCGTCCCAGCGGACTATTAAGGGGAATCTGTGGGGTTTCGTTTTCCCGTTCCTTTTTAGACCTGGAACCTCGGCCACCCATGGTTGGTCTTCAGGCTAACCTACATTCTGGTCACTCAATTAACCCCGGTTACCTGTCACAACCACCGAGTCGACAAGGCAGTGTACCCTTCTCAACCGCGAAAGCCCCAAAATACCAGAGAAGGTTCTTACCTTGATCCTGTGCACGGAGTTGTCCGACTCAAAGTAAAAAATCACCTTTTTACTTTTTCGAAGCTTCAACCTTTTTACTTTATTGCGAGCGCCACCTATTCACATCGTTTGCTCAAACATCTGTGTGTGTCACAGTGTCCCAGAATCATTCAGAGCCTCCCGTGGGAGTTCTGTTTAGGATCCCGGACACGAGCCCCCAAATTTGTTATAAGTGAATTCTGTCTAGGCTTTCTGAATCTCCGGAGAATAGTTCCTGACACTTGGCTAACTATTCTAACTCTAGGGATCTGATTCAGAACAACCGGGTCCTGCCTCCGAACTCTGCCAACCACGGACTGTCCTTTAACCCTTGTATCAAGGGAGACTGTCCGCAAGGTTAAGTTCAAAAAGGCGAACTCCAAGTTGACTGGTATCAGCCCTTATCCCCACCGGCTATCACTTCTCCCGTGGCAAATCGAAATACTGCGAGACACACACAAACGGAGCAACAGATGTTTATTCAATCTTCGAAGATTGGGCGAGTTCCAAAAAGGACTTCGGAAGTCGCAACGGGAGATTTTACAGCACTAATACTTATACATTATTTTTCCATTCAAATACATTGGTGATAATTTCATTGGTTTAAACATCTCACGCTATGGATTTTTCTTACATTAAAAATCATTAATGACAATTCCATTGGTTAAAGCATTTCACGCTTTTCTCTGTCAATTTCTTTAATTAAAATGTTATATTATTTTACAATTTCTGCTACTAGTTATAACATTTATTGATGTCATGAAAAGAGCTTTCATTGTATTTTGCCCTCTGTGTTTAACTGAAGCATTCCTTGGTTTCTTGCTCAAGGTTACCATGTTCCTGGCATAACAGAGGTGACTTCTAGTTCATGCTTCATTATGGCCTAGTCGATCATTAGTTTCATAATTTAGCTTTTATTCATTAAACCTCAGTTTTAGTACAGTGAGTGTGTGTGTAGGTGTGTGAGTGAGTGTGTGTGTATGTATGTGTGTGAGAGTGTGTGTGTGTGTGTATGTGTGTGTGTGTGTGTATGTGTGTGTGTGTGTAGGTGTGTGTATGTATGTGTGTAAGTGTGTGTATGTATGTGTGTGAGTGAGTGTGTGTGTGTAGGTGTGTGTATGTGTGTGAGTTATGTGTGAGGTGTGTGTGTGTGTGTGTGTGTGTGTGTGTGTGTGTGTGTATGCATGAGACTGCAGAAATTACATTAACCATATCAGGTCATATTGTTACGCGGGAAACAAAAACAATGGGAATCATTGGAGGGCTGAAATACCAGAACAAGCACCACACGCTGATTGGGCATCTTCCACACTGATCTATAACCGATATTTCATGGATTATTAAAGCTAGAGAGGAAAATGACCTTTCATAGAAGAAACTCTCACAGTGTGCAATTCACATTCACATTCCACCACTTCTGTGTCAAGTCTTTCAATGAGACTCATGATCACTTCTCTGAGATTTTACAAATTGTTTTTGAAAATCTGAAATACTGGGAAGTGGGATTGTAACTTACTGTGGGCGTTTAAAGAGCCCCTTGCACAATAATGTCGGAGGTTTAGATTTTGCCCCCAACAGTCTGCATAAGAGAAAAGTGCATATATAATTGTACTGATACAAACTCAATTCACTATAAATGCTCAGGAGCAAGGCAGTACCATAAATACAGTGCAGTACTGAGTCAAAGTCCATGAGCAGATGTGGAAATTGTTGTGTATCTGTGGAAACAACCACGGGTGATTGATATTTAGGGTAGATTGCCCCTCTCAGTCCTCCTTTCTGCATTGGGTCTAAGGGCTTGTTTGATTTATGGTAGTAGAGGTTGCACCACATATGAATCTTAACAAGAAGAGGCATTTTATGAACAACAGAACACGACATGACAGCCAATGATTTAAAAGACCTTTGTTGTTGTCAGTTGCTAGGTGACATCATTGTGACATCAAGTAGCAACTGAACTTTTTAAAAAAAAATTGCAGGGGTTCAGGGGTGTGGAGGTATATTTGTGAGGTTGGCTGGAAGGGTGGAAAGGTAAAAACAAGGGCTACAGATGCTGGAAACCAGAGTTTAGATTAGAGTGGTGTTGGAAAAGCACAGCAGGTCAGGCAGCATCCGAGGAGCAGGAAAATCGATGTTTCGGGCAAAAGCCCTTCATCAGGAATAGAGGACTTTGTCCAATTTTTGTGTCATTAAACTGGAGAAGATTATTTTCGGCATGAAGAAAAACACTTTCAAGTTTCCTCAGTATTAATTGTCTCAGTAATGCACTGTATTTATGGTATTGCCTTGCTCCTGAGCATTATTCCTGATGCTGCCCGACCTGCTGTGCTTTTCCAGCACCACTTTAATCTAGAATCTGGAAGTGTGGAAATTGCAGGTGGCGCATATTATTAACAACAGGACACAACATGACAGCAATAGTGTCAGTTACATTGATTAGTTAGGCAGAATTTCAAGACTATGAGAAGCCTGAGCTGTTAAGTCTGACCCCATCAGGACCAAGAACTAGTCTCTATGATTCCCACACTGGACAAGCCACACGATTGAGTGGGATCTCATGTAATCTCTGTCTTTAATTCTTTCACAGTCATTCCCACCTCCAGCTTTTATTCCCCGGAGATGACATTTGCACATTCTGGCATAACACTATTTACAACTTCACCTAAACCCTATCCCCTTCAGGTCTCTGCCATTACAAATTCAGACAGCCTGCTGCAAATTTCACAATTCTTCCAGAACATCTTCCCTCAAACTCAGAAGATTAGATTGAGGACAGTTGATCCTGATCCTGATATTCTCTGATGGGAATTCTTCTGCCTCTTAGATGATTTTTCCTGAAAGATGTTAACCTTGCTGAAGCCATTAACTTCTCTGAGGAATTTTAATCTCCTGAAGTCCCTTCTGAAAGATACTCAGATAGTTGTTCCATAACATCAGCGTGAGGATCTTTAATATCATGAAAATTCATGAGGGAAGAAAGCTGCACTTTTAAAACAATTTCTTGCAGTATCTTAGATTTTATGTTAAGGGTTTAGATGGAGAGAAAATTGGTAATTGTGTACAAGACAATTTTCTGATTCAGTATGTGGATGTAGCTACGAAAGAAGGTGCAAAACTCGGCCTACTATTGGGAAATAAGGCAGGGCAGGAGCCCGAGGTATCAGTGGGGGAGCACTTTGGGGCTAATGAACATAATTCTATTAGATTTATAATAACGATGGAAAAGGATAGGCCAGATCTAAAAGTTGGAGTTCTAAATTGGAGAAAGGCCAATTTTGACGGTATTAGGCAAGAGCTTTCAAAAGCTGATTGGAGGCAGATGTTCGCAGGTAAAGGGACGGCAGGAAAATGGGAAGCCTTCAGAAATGAGATAATGAGAATTTAGAGAAAGTATATTCCTGTTAGGGAGAAAGGAAAGACTGGTAGATATAGGGAATGCGGGATGACTAAAGAAATTGAGGGTTTGATTAAGAAAAAGAAGGAAGCATATGTCAAGTATAGACAGGATAGATCCTTAGAAGAGTATAAAGACAGTAGGAGTATACTTAAGAGGGAAATCAGGAGGGCAAAAGGGGGACATGAGATAGCTTTGGCAAATAGAGTTAAGGAGAAAGGGTTTTTTCAAATGCATTAAGGACAAAAGTGTAACTAGGGAGAGAATAGAGCAACTCAAAGATCAGCAAGACGGCATTTGTGTGGAGCCGCAGAAAATGGGGAGATAGTAAATGAGTATTTTGCATCATTATTTACTATGGAAAAGGGTATGGAAGATATAGACTGTATAGAAATAGACATCTTGCAAAATGTCCATATTACAGAGGAGGAAGTGCTGGATGTCTTGAAATGCGTAAAGGTGGATAAATCCCCAGGACCTGGTCAGGTGTACCCGAGAACTCTGTGGGAAGCTAGAGAAGTGATTGCTGGACCTCTTACTGAGATATCTTACTGAGATATATGTATCATCAATAGTCACAGGTGAGGTGCTGGAGGACTGGAGGTTTGCGAATGTGGTGCCACTGTTTAAGAAAGGTAGTAAGGACAAGCCAGGGAACTGTAGACCAGTGAGCCTGACCTCGTGGTGGGCAAGTTGTTGGAGGGAATCCTGAGGGACAGGACGTACATGTATTTGGAAAGGCAAGGACTGATTAGGAATAGTCAACAAGGTTTTGTGCTTGGGAAATTATGTCTCAGAAACTTGATTGAGTTTTTTGAGGAAGTAACAAAGAGGATTGATGAGGGCAGAGTGGTAGATGTGATCTACCACTCAGTAAGGCGTTCGACAAGGTTCCCCATGGGAGACTGATTAGCAAGGTTCAATCTCATGGAATACAGGGACAACTAGCCATTTGGATTCAGAACTGCCTCAAAGGTAGAAAACACAGAGTGGTGGTGGAGGTTGTTTTTCATACTGGAGGCCTGTGACCAGTGGAGTGCCACAAGGATCGGTGCTGGGTCCTCTACTTTTTGTCATTTACATAAATGATTTGGATACGAGCATAAGAGGTACAGTTAGTAAGTTTGCAGATGACACCAAAATTGGAGGTGTAGTGGACAGTGAAGAGGGTTACCTCAGATTACAACAGGAATACAGGAAGAACTCGACATTTGGATACAGAACTGGCTCAAAGGTAGAAGATAGAGGAAGGTGGTGGAGGGTTGTTTTTCAGACTAGAGGCCTGTGACCAATGGAGTGCCACAAGAATCGGTGCTGGGTCCACTATTTTTGATCATTTACATAAATGATTTGGATGTGAACATAAGAGGTACAGTTAGTAAGTTTGCTGATGACACCAAAATAGGAGGTGTAGTGGACAGTGAAGAAGGTTACCTCAGATTACAACAGGATGTTGATCAGATGGGCCAATGGGCTGAGAATTGGCAGATGGAGTTTAATAAATGTGAGGTGCTGCATTTTGGGAAAACAAATCTTTTCAGGACTTATGCACTTAATGGTAAGGTCCTTGGGAGTGTTGCTGAACAAAGAGACCTTGGAGAGCATGTTCATAGCTCCTTGAAAGTGGAATCGCAGATAGATAGGATAGTGAAGAAGGCATTTGGTATGCTTTCCTTTATTGGTCAGAGTACTGTGTTGGGAGGTCATGTTAGGCTGCTGTTGGAATATTATCAGAAAGATATTGTGTAATTTGAAAGCGTTCAGAAAAGATTTACAAGGATGTTGCCAGGGTTGGAGGATTTGAGCTATGGGGAGAGGCTGAACAGGCTAGGGCTGTTTTCCCTGGAGCGTCAGAGGCTGAGGGGTGAACTTAGAGAGGTTTATAAAATCATGAGGGGCATGAATAGGATAAATAGACAAAGTATTTTCCTTAGGATGGGGGAGTCCAGAACTAGAGGGCATAGGTTTAGGGTGAGTAGAGACAGATATAAAAGAGATCTAAGGGGCAACTTTTTCACTCAGAGGGTGGTACGTGTATGGAATGACCTGCCACAGGAAGTAGTGGAGGATAATTGTAACATTTAAAAGGCATCTGGATGGATATATGAATAGGAAGGGTTTGGGGGATAAGGGCCGTGTGCTGGCAGGTGGGACTAGATTAGGATGCAGTATCTGGTCGGTATGGACGAGTTGGGCTGAAGGATCTGTTTCAATGCTGTACATCTCTATGACTCTATGACTTGCAGAAACCCATACTAATCGTTACTATATTTCTGGTTTGTTTTCTCTCATGTTCTGAATTAGAATGAGAGGAGATCTAACCGAGGTATATAAGAAGCTGAAGGGAACTGAAAAAATAGACATAGAGAGATCTTTCCTTATGTGCAGTGCGGTCAGGTAACTCTTGACCTCCAGGATTGTTATGGGACTATCAATATTCTCTTCTTGAGCCTGGATTAAAAACTAAAAATGTGGAAGCCAAGCTTAAACCTGGCCAGACTCTGCGAATTGCAAACTGTAGAGCTGGAAGAGAAATATCCATGCAACCATGCCTTGGAAGATAACCTTCTCCTCGAAACTGGATAGGCCTAGAACTGCCTGACCAGGCGGGAACCAGCACACTGTTTCAGAATGAGTGTACCTGCTGTAGCAGCCTGTGAAATAAAACTCATTAAGACGGGAGGCCTGAAATGTAGGCGCAGCAACTGAAATAAACGTGGCATCAAAACTGGCCAAAAAGGCAAGGCATACTGGGATCACCTGAGCCAAAACAGACAAAAGAGACTGGGGGCAAGTCCTTGCAAGAT
This sequence comes from Hemiscyllium ocellatum, assembly GCF_020745735.1. NCBI lineage: Eukaryota > Metazoa > Chordata > Chondrichthyes > Orectolobiformes > Hemiscylliidae > Hemiscyllium > Hemiscyllium ocellatum. The sequence continues at coordinate 36,302,652 of NC_083408.1, forward strand.
CCAAGCCCAGGTAAAAACAATGACTGCAGATGCTGGAAACCAGATTCTGGATCAGTGGTGCTGGAAGAGCACAGCAGTTCAGGCAGCATCCAAAGTGAGGGGCTTTTGCCTGAAACGTCGATTTCACTGCATTTTGGATGCTGCCTGAACTGCTGTGCTCTTCCAGCACCACTGATCCAGAATCTGGTTTCCAGCATCAGCAGTCATTGTTTTTAACCTGGGCTTGGATCTTGCAAGGACTTGCCCCCAGGCAGAATTGTCTCTTTTGTCTATTTTGGCTCAGGCAATCCCAATATACCTTGCCTTTTTGGCCAGTTTTGATGCCCAAGATCCAAGCCCAGACAATTAAAGGCAGAGAGGCACCAGACAGCAATTCAACCCTTCCTGACAAACAACACTAGCTGTAAGGGGCAGACATGCCCCAGAAAGACTCAAGACCAGGTGTCCCTTCATGACATTTTAATGAGTTATGTATCTGGACCTCCAAATCTCTTTGGGACTTCAATATCTCTAGCATTTCATCATGTAGAATTTTTTTTGGTCTCCCTCCTATAGGAAGGATGTTGTGAAACTTGAAAGGGTTCAGAAAAGATTTCCAAGGATGTTTCCAGGGTTGGTGGGTTTGAGCTACAGAGGAACCTCGATTATCCGAATACCAATTATCTGAAAATCGGATTATCCGAAGGAGATCTTGAGTTCCAGATGGAAACATTACATCAAAGATGTGCTTCTAACAGTGACCACCTCTTTTGTTTGCAGTGATTAAACAGACACTGTCTCCAAATGACTGACCCCCTGCCTTCTCTCTCTCTCTCTCTCCAAACTTTGGAGACTAACCCCACAAAGGCAACTGCAGCAGGCTTGTTGGTGTCCAGTCCAGCTGCCCGGAGAGGGGATGGGTGAGTACCAGGGAGACGGTGGGTGGTGTTGGATGGGGTTGCAGGTCAGGAAGTGGGATGGTGTTGGGGGCAGGGGTGCGGTGTTGGGGGCGGGGACGGTGTTTACAGGATTGGGAGCGGGGTGGTGGTATTGGGGATGGGGCAGTGTTGAACGGGACAGGGGGTGGGGACTGGTGTTGGGGTCGGGGGGGCGGTGTTGCATGGGTTTGGGGCAGGGGTGTTGTTGGGGGCGGGGGCGATGTTGCACAGGATCGAGGGTGGGGCTTCGTGCGCTGTGTACTGCTGCTGGTCTCCTGAAAGGGGAGCAGACTTTAAAAACTCCGATCCCCAGAGGAAAGGTATTTAATCGATTAACCAAATAATCGATTATCTGAACGAAATAGTGCCCGCCCATCACATTCGGATAATCGAGGTTCGCCTGTATAGGGAAAGCCTGAATAGGCTGGGGCTGTTTTGCCTGTAGCATCAGAGACTGAGGGGTGACTTTATAGAGGTTTACAAAATCATGAGGGGCATGTATAGGATAAATTAAACAAGGTATTTTTCCCTGGAGTGAGGGAGTCTAAAACTAGAGGGCATAGGTTTAGGGTGAGAGAGGGAAGATATAAAAGGGACTTAAGGGTCAACTTTTTCACGCAGCGGGTGGTGAGTGTATGGAAGGAGCTGTCAGAGGAAGTGGTGGAGGCTGATAAAGTTACAGCAATCAAGAGGCATGTGGATGGGTACATAAATAGGAAAGGTTTAGCGGGGTATGGACCAAATGCTGGTAAATGGGACTAGATTTATTTTGGATATCTGGTCAGCATGGACAAGATGGACTGAAGGGTCTGTTTCCGTGCTGTACATCTCTAGGCCCCAAGAGCAGACACATCAAAAAGGGGTGTTGTTAAGCAAGCTTTTGAAAGCCATTAGCAGCATTTCAAGGTGATAAATTAATTTGATGCCTCTGATTGGTCAAGTCTTTGGGACATTCTGGAAGGTGTCAGGGAGGGTATAGCCTCGCAAGACACTCCCCCACCCCCAAATACTCCTAGAACCACATTGGGTTACAGCAGTGATCAGAGCAGCTCGCCCTTTGACCAGAGAGAAAAATCAACCCATGAAGCGAGGAACAGACTGAACAATTTGACAGACCAGGTAGGAGAAAGTGAGGACTGCAGATGCTGGAGATCAGAGTCGAAGGTGTGGTGTTGGAAAAGCACTGCAGGTCAGGCAGCATCCGAGGAGCAGGAGAATCAACGTTTCGGGCCTAAGCCCTTCATCAGAAATGAGCAGACCAGCAAAGTCACAAATATCTGGAAAGTATTTCAAGTTTCTAAAGAATCAGACAGTTAGAAATATAGTTGTTAAAAGTTTTACTTGTAACTCTTAACCTTTGTTGTCGTCAAATAAAGTTGCGACGCTCGCGCAGTGTGTTCTCTTTCCTAATGCATGCTAAGATGCCTGGGTAAATTAATGTCGGGCACACTGGTTGAGGAGCCTGCAGGGTCTTGGAGACACCCTATTCCAGACAATACGGCTTTGTTAGAAGAATGCTACACAGACTTGGTGGCACCCAGGTCAGTAGGAGGCCGGAGGCATAGTGTGACAAGGATAGGACCTGACAGCCAAAGTTTCAAAACCATACTCCGCAACCTCCACATATGGAGTGTAGTTATCTCACTGGATTGTCCTGCCTCTGCTTAATGCTAATATTGGATACAGGCCATAGAATCTTCAAGAATGGCATGCATAAAGGGTAAAAATGGCAACCTGAAGCCCTCTCTGCTTTTACACCTTCTTCAACGGTGTCTCCAGAACGTCCACATCAGGGAGGTAACTGAAGACCAGAAGCAGTCTTAGACAGGAGGGAAAGTCCAAGTTAATAACCGCAAATCCTGAAACATGATGCAACTGAGCAATAGCCTGTCATAGAGATGAACAGCATGGAAACAGACCTTCCGGTCCAAGTTATCTATGCTGACCAGATATGCTAACCTAATCTAATCCCATTTGTTAGCACCTGGCCCATATCCCTCTAAACCCTCCCTATTCATGTACCCATCCAGGTGCCTTTTAAATGTTGCAGCTGTACCAGCCTCCATCACTTTCTCTAGCAGCTCATTCCATACATGCACCACCCTCTGCATGAAAGAGTTGCCCCTTAAATCTCTTTTAAATCTTTCCCTCTCACCAACCTATGCCCTCTAGTTTTGGACTCCCTTTCCTGGGAAAAAGATCTTGGCTATTCGCACTATCCATACCCCTCATGATTTTATAAACCTCCATAAGGTCACCCCTCAGCCTCCATTGCTCCAGAGAAAATAGCTCCAGTTTATTCAGCCTCTCCCTACAGCTCAAAACCTCCAACCCTGGCAACATCCTTGTAAATCTTTTTTGCACCTTTTCAACAAATCTTTTCTGCACCTTTCAAGTTTAACAATATCTTTCCTATAGCAGGGAGGCCAGAATTGATCTCAGTTTTCCAAAAGAATCAGAACCAATGTCCTGTACAGCCGCATCAAGGCATCTGAATTCCTATACTCAATGCACTGAACAATAAAGACAAGTGTACCAAATGTCTTTTTCACTACCTTTGTCTACCTGTGACTTCACCTTCAAGAAACTATGAACATGCACCCAAGATCTCTTTGTTCAGCAACACCTCCTAGAACATTACCATTAAGTGTGTAAGTCCTGCCCTGATTTGCTTTTCCAAAATGTAGCCCTCACATTTATTTAAATTAAACTCAATCTGCCACTCCTCGGCCCATTGGCCCATCTGATCAAAGTCCCCTTGTGATCTGAGATGCTCCAGTCAGCAAAGCAATCCTCAGGCAATGTGCAGGTAGGAAAAAAAAACATTTGTGCTGATACTAAGGCACTAGCTGTGTCCAAATGTCAATTAATTCTGCCCTACTGTATCTCAAAAACAGCATGGGAGCAACAAAAAAGGACATGTAATGTTTATTCAACATCTCGTTTGGCATGAACAACAGATATAGTGTGTGTGTTTTGTAATTTTTTTATTTTCTCATGGGATACAGTTATCACTGGCTGGGTCAGCATTTATTACCCATCCGTTATTCCTCTGGGGAAGATTGGAGTCCTTGGATTCAATAAGACACCTCACCACTACCTTCTCCAGGGCAAATACAGAGGGAAGAGAAGTTGACTGAGCCAGGGATGTCCTCATACCATGAATGAATTTTAAAAAATACAGCTCCATTCTAATCATTTTAAAGTATCAGTTAAAAAAAACAAAAGCAAGCCCAACAAGAAAATACAGAAAAAAGTGCATTATCCAGCAATGTAGACATTTCTTTGCACCTGCATTTGAAAGAACATAGAACTTAAATATAAAAATGGAAAGCAAATACCGAAGCATACATTCTTAATCCTGCTTTTGGAGTTCCAGTGATTTAAAGGAAAGATAAGGTTTTATTTTGTCGATCAGCCAATAGCTGATCATGAAAAACAGGCAGTCAAACTCTCCATTGTTGTGGGAAATCACAGCAGGTCAGGCAGCAACCGCGGAGCAGGAGAATCGACGTTTTGGGCGTAAGCCCTTCATCAGGAAACGTCGATCTACCTACTCCTTGGATGCGGCCTGACTGGCTGTGCTTTTCCAGCACCACCCTCTTCGACTCGATCTCCAGCATCTGCAGTCCTCACTTTCTTCCATTGCCGTGGGAAATGTAAAGCCAAGAAGAGTCAATTTCTTGAGTATTTCTGATGCTGACCACAAACATCCGGAGAAAAAGTTCCAGCCTTGAGATGACCAATATAGAGCTTGTGTCAACTTCAAGATGCACAGGCTTGAGTTGAACTCAAAACCAGCAAGAACCAGTTGAAACAATCGACCAATTTATAGGCAGGGTTGATGTAAAGGTACTGAAGCTAACTTATTTGAAAGACTTATGGAACTGGTCATTGGCTCTACACCCATCAAATCCTTCAGAAAGCACTTCTAGCCAAACCCAATAAATATAACATTGATGGACTATTGAGTGACAGACAAGTTTGAAGACTTTTTTTGTGGGCCAGCAACACAGTTAAGTTAGGGTTAGGGTTCTGCAAAACATCTTGTGGCTGTAATAGGCTCAGCAAAACATCTAAATCTTTTACGAATTGTAGTTTGTCTTATCCACCAAGAAATTGCCCAGTATTAGCTGATATATGCCAGCTATGTTCCACAAGGGAACATTAAATTAAAACTTACAAGAAGTCTAATTGCCCAAAGAAATCCAAAGCATAGCATAATATTCCGCAGCACAATGTGAAGAAGAGTCAACCAACGAACAATGTCAATTTTTCCAAAGTTCCATCCAAGGCATCTAAATCTGACAAGTCTAAGAATTATCTGCAATGAAACAGTTTACAGAACTCAGTCAGCGAGTACACATAATTAACTTAATACACCACAAAGCTGCCACCAGAAAAGCTGAAGACTTTACACCCATCAACATGAAGTGTTTCATGATGAGGCATATTAAGACCTTGCTGCCCGCCTCAGTGCACACCTTGCAGTTCTCATATTGTCCCAACTGCTCAATTGCTGACGCCATTTCCACCACTCTCCATCTGACCCTCACACACTTGGAAAAGGACGCTACGTCAGATTACTGTTCATAGACTTCAGTTCTATACTTAACACTATCATTGCTCAGCACCTGATTGGAAAGCAGAGTCTGCTGGGCCTAAATGCCTCCCTTTGCAACTGGATGCTGGACTTCCTGACTGGGAGACCTCAGTCAGTCTGGATTTGGAACAGCATCTCCAACACCATCACACTGAGCATGCCCACACACACACACACACACACACACACACACACGCAGACACACAACTGTGCAGCGATGCACAGGTCAAATCACCTCATCAAGTTCGCTGATGACACAACGATGGTGGGTCTAATCAGCACGAACGATGAGACAGCGTACAGAGAGTATGCGCAGCAGCTAATGGACTGTCTCTGAACATAGACAAGATGAAAGAGATGGTTGTTGGCTTCAGGAGGGCATGGAGTGACTATTCTCCACTGGACATCGACAGCTCCCCCAGGGAGATTGTGAAGTGCACCAAATTTTTGGCGTACACCTGGAAAGAAACTCATCTGGTCCCGCAACACCAGCTGCACAGCCAAGTAAGCCCGGCAGTATGTCTACGTTCTGCGCAAGTTGAGGAAAGCCCACCTCCCACCCACCCCCATCCTCACCACATTGTACAGAGAGTTCATTGAGAGTACCCTGAACTGCTGCATCACTGCCTGGCTTGGGAATTGCACTGTCTCTGATCGTAACGCCCTACAACGAATAGTAAGGACAGCTGAGAAGATCATCAGGGTCTCTCTCCTTTCCATTACAGACATTTACACCACATGCTGCATCCACAAGGCCAACAGCATTGTGGGCAACCCCACACACCCCTCATTCAAACTCTTCTCCCTCCTGAAAGATATAAAAGAGACCTAAGGGACAACTTTTTCATGCAGAGGGTGGTATGTGTTTGGAATGAGCCGCCAGAGGAAGTTGTGGAGGCTGGTACAATTGCAACATGTAACAGGCATTTGGATGGGTATATGAATAGGAAGGGTTTGGAGGGATATGGGCCAGGTGCTGGCAGGTGGGACTAGATTGGGTCGGGATATCTGGTTAGCATGAACGGGTTGAACCGAAGGGTCTGTTTCCATGCTGTACATCTCTATGAATCTTAGAAAGCAGAGCATTTGGTCTCTCACAGCCAGACTGTGTAACAGTTTCTTCTCCCAAGCCATCAGGCTCCTTAACACTGTATGATCGGACTCTTTTCCATTTGCAATTCTTTGCACAACTTCAAATTGCTGCTAGAACAATGTCGATTAAATATCATTCCTTTTATTACATTGTAATATGCATGTTTTGCACTTCTTATGCACTTTGTATGATTGTGTAGTTTGTGTTGTCAATGTTGCACTTTGGTCCTGGAGGAATGCACTCTTGTTTTTTCCTGTATCATTGTATATGGTAGAAATGACAAATTACACCTTTTCTCTCTCTCTCTCTCTATCTGAAAAAGAAGGAATGAAGAACATCCACTAATTGCCAAGACTGGTACTGGTACAAGTGCAAATACTATCCCTTTATGCATCTTCCATGAGATGTACTCAGGAACTGGTGCTGTCTCCACCTAAGAAGTTAACTGCTTACAATAGGTCTGACATCCCATGCATTTTTATTATTTACTTTAAATATGAATACAACTCCTCAGAATGACACCTTTAACGCTGGTCTGGGTATTATTGGTCTGCTAAAATGCAGAGATATACAGATGATTACAATCCACGAGTTAACAAATTTGTTATTTGTAACACCAAAGATTTTAGATTATAACATCAAGTCTATCCATGACCTAATTAAGTTTTATGGGCCAATACAGTGGCTCAGTGGTTAGCTCTACTATCTCACACTACCAGGGACCCAGGTTCAATTCTACCCTTGAGCGACTGTGTAGAGTTTGCACCTTCTCCCTGTGTCTGTGGGGGTTTCCTCCTACAGTCCAAAGACGTACAGGCTAGGTAGATTAGCCATGCTAAATTGCCCATAGTGTCCAGGGATGTGCTGGCTCAGTGGATTAGGCATGGGAAATGTGAGCTTACAGGGATAAGGTAGGGGGGATGGGTCTGGGTGATGTCCCTGAGCCAGCATTTTCTTTCTGAACATCCAGAGATGAACTAGGACTCTCCAGAAATGTAACCTTCAAAGGCAAACAAGTGATGATTCCTCAATATCTAAATCTAGACATGTTATACCATATGTATATAGGTCACATGGGCAGAGAGATGAACCAAAGGATTGGCAGATGAATCCATCGATTCACTTGGCATCAGTAAAGATATTGGTCCCCTGATCAAGTCATGTGAAACATGTCAATTCTGTTACCCTAACAATCAAGAGAACCTTTAATTCCATGTTGGATTCCTTCTAAGTACAAGATTGTGACTGATATTGTCCATATCCAAGGAAACAATTACATTCTGGTGACTGACAACTTCACTAATCTCCAATTCATTGCACTAAATCAGTAATACTACTAATGCAACAGTTCTTGACATGTTGACTGTCCTATTCTTGGTTTCCTCTACAAGTTGTGCCTGACAATGGCCGGCGGTATAGTACTGCACACTTGTGCAGGGAATGAAATTTCAACAGATTACCTTTTGTCCATATTACCCTCAATCCAACAGTCTCACAGAACACGCTGTTAACATAAAATCTAACGTAATCAACCACAAGGTGATTTTCTGAGACTTTTGGATTTGTTAAATTTGCACAGTGCGACTCAAGGTAATGGTTACCCTCAACAGCAGCTCTTAGGTTTGGAGGACATTGTAATGATCCCAGCCGATGATAACAACTTTGAGTGCAACCTGGCCTGATAAATACATATAAATGAAATGTTTGCAATTTGCTTGCCATGGTCATCAGTCACTGAATGCATTAACATGAGGCTGTAAATGTACTTCCGATAAAACAGCATAAGTTTGTAACTCAAAGAAAAACAAAATTATCACCAGTAAAAAAGAAAGATTGCATCTGTTTTCCCAGAAACATATTTTACAGACACTCACCTTTTAGGTACATGGTTGTGGTAGGGGACATTATAATTAGGAGGATGCATTTCCCGCCCTGTGTCAGATTAAGGACTTCTCAGGGTTGAAAAGAAAACTTGGAAATAGACTAGTCATCCACATTGGTAGCAATGTCTTTGGTAGACTAGAGAGGAGGTTTTTCTGAAAATGGCTAAGTGTTAAATTAAAAAGCAGGACCTCCAGGGTACTAAGCTCAGGATGACTGCATAAACCACAGGCAAACTAGAATAGGGTAAATACTGTCAAGGAGTTAAATGTGTGGCTCAAAGATTGATGTGCGTGGAATAGCTTTTGAGGTGTGGGTCACTGGTGCAAGTGTTGGGGTAGAAGGGGGCTGTTCTGGTGGAAGGGACCAATGACCTGGTGAATCAACTAACCATGGCTGTAGAGAAAGATATCCAACATGAGCAAAACTAATGTAGTTTACAAAATACCATGCAAGGACTGCACAAAACACTATATAGGACAAACAGGAAGACAGCTAACAATCCGCATACATGAACATCAACTAGCCATGAAACGACACGACCAGCTATCCCTAGTAGCCACACACTCTGACAACAAGCAACATGAATTCAACTGGAAAAACACTACTATCATAGGGCAAGCCAGACAGAGAACAGCCAGGGAATTCCTAGAGGCATGGCATTCATCCACAAACTCCATCAACAAACACATCGACCTGGACCCAATATACCAACCACTACAGCGGACAGCTGAAACTGACACCCGGAAGCGACAAGGACAGACCACTATAAATACCGGAAGAAACATCAAAGAAGCGCTTCGCAGGAGGCTCCAGAGCACTGATGATGTCGCCTAGCCAGGGGACGAAACGTTTGCAACAAAAACTTCCAGCTCGGCGAACAGAACCACAACAGAAAGAGTCTAAACTAAGAAAGAGCTTTAAACTAACCAGAGAGGGGAAGGTTTGGGAGAGGAGAAATATAGGCCTACAGAACAAGATGATTTGACAGCATTGCAGTACCTGGTAACAAAATCTCAGTGAGACTGGAAGGGTCAAAGTTTTCAAATGTAGAAAAGCAGCAGTAAAAGGGCTTAAACTGAGAAAAAAGCATGGTAAAGGGGCAAAGAAAAGGCTTGTGAATACAGGTAGTATTCAGAAAAAAATTAATGAATTATTGTACGAATACACTTTAAAGTGTATGATCTTGTAGTCATTACAGAGACATGACCACAAAGAGATCAAAGCAGGTAAATAAATATTCAGGAGTTTGTGACCTTTTGAAAGAACAGGCAAAAGGGCATGGTGTTGGGCTATCATTGTTGGTACTGGGCAGAGAATGAATGCAGGCAGGAAATGATCTTGAGTCAGAAGATGTGGAATCCATATCAGTGAAAGTAAGTAATGAAAAGGGGAAGAGGTTACTGGTCAGAGTCATCTGTAAGCCCCCTAACAGTAGGTGTGTATTAGGAAAGAGAATAAATCATGAGATAATGATGGCATGTAACAAAGGCAGTAATCTTAATCATGTGTAACTTTAATCTTCATGCAGGATCGTGAGATTGGCAGAGGAAACAACAGGGTAAAAAAAGAGTGGACTGAGAAAATGATTGAGCAGCAAAGACAGTTGAGGAATAATAATGCCAGATGGTTCAAAAAATACTTCATGGTTCATAGGAAAGATATATTCCAGTGAGGGGTGACATGGTTAATCAGGGGAGTTAAGGATCACATCAGATTGAAAGAAAAAAACTTATAAAGTGGCAAACTTACATAACAGGCCAGAAGATTAGGAAAGGTTTAATAATCAATGAAAGGCGACAAAAGACAGTATCAAGATGGACAGCAAAAGCTTCTTTAAATACATAAAAAAAGGGAAGAGAGAAACCAAAGTACATACGCGCCTTAGAGAAAAAATGCTGGGGAAATAATAATGGGGAACCAGGAAATGGTAGAGAAGTTGAATAAAGGCTTTGCACCCATCTTCACAGGAGAAGATACTAATAGCATTCCAAAATTGCTGAATATTCAAAGGCTATTTGAGAACAGCAAATAAATATAATAACCATCTTTCGAGAAAAAAGTGCTCAGGAAAACAATGAAACTAAAGGTCAATAAGTCCCCTGGACCTGTACATGAGGATAGTTTAGGAAGAAGCTATAGAGATAGTAGATTGGCAGAGGAAAATCTAAGGAATCCTGGTAGTAATCTTCCAGGATTCCTTAGATTTTGGAGACATCCCAGAGGATTGGAAAACTGTCAATGTAACATGCTGCAATAACTCAGGAAATGCAACTGGAATGTAACATAATTTATTATTGAGACCAAAAGAGAGCCACTATTGGTAGCATACATAGGCTAGTCCCAGCCTGGGACAGACAATTCTGCCAAGCCCACCCTTTTATAAATGCTTTATAGAAGGCTTGGGTGATGTACTTCAGCTAGGCAGGGCATTGCCTGTTACCAAGGGAACTCTAACTCATTGTGCTCCATAGGAAGGATTCTTAGTGATCCTCCACAGGCCTTGTAATGGTTATAACACACATTTATTTAAAAAGGAAAGGAGAGAAAAATGGCAACCTTAGGCCAGTTATCTTACCATCTGTAATTTGGAAAATGAAATATAGCATGTTATAAAGGCTAAATATCCTATAGGATGCAAAAACTTAATACGTAATATAAAAATTAGATTCCCTACAGTGTGGAAACAGGCCCTTCAGTCCAACAAGTCCACACCTACCCTCCAAAGAGTAACCCACCCAGCCCCATTTCCCTCTAACCAATACACCTAACACTACAGGCAACGTAGCATGGCCAATTCACCTGACGTGCACATCTTTGGACTGTGGGAGGAAACTGGAGCACCCGGAGGAAATCCACACAGACATGGGGAGAACGTGCAAACTCCACACAGACAGTCACTAGAGGCTGGAATCAAACCTGGGTCCCTGGTGCTGTGAGGCAGCAGTGCTAACCACTGAGCGACCATGCCGCCCACCTTTACTCCCCCCAAGAAGTCAGCATATCTTCATGAAAAGGAAGTCTTGTCTGACAAACTTGCTAGAATTCCTAGAGGAAGTAACAAGTAGGATAAATAAAAAGGAAGGCAGTGGATGCAGGCTTTTGGATTTTCAGAAGGCATCTGATAAAGCACTTACTCGGCTACTTAATAAGATAAGCAATCATAGTGTCGGAAGTAATCTACTAGAAGATTGAGTAACTGATAGGAGACATAGAATTTGGGTAAGGGTGACAGTCTGTAGTTAGTGGAGTCCACAGGGATCAATGCAAGGGGTCACAATTATTTATGATATACAGCAAGCTTTGTTTTAACCAGCACCTTATCAACTGGCACTCTTGATAAAAATTATATACCTCAAATACTGCAATCTATTATGATGTCTGAGTATTTATGCTGTGATAAAGTATAACAGTGATGTATATACCCCCTGCTATTTCTTTCTGTTGTAGTGATTGTAATGAGGTCAGCCAAGTCGACATCATAGAATATGAGTTCCCTGATTGGGGCTGTTAACCTCGTCCAATCATGGAGCCTTGGCTGACATATATAAACAGGAGTGTCCGAGATTCTGTTCACTCAGAGATGGCTCTGAGGAAGCCAGACCAGCATCAATAAATGGGCCATGCACGTGTAAATATACAGTGCCTCGGTGATGGGATTACAGCCTCTGTCAAATTATTTCAGTGGAGACGAGATAAAAAATTAATTTCCTGAAGAAAATCACTCACCGCGGTCATCCATGAGTAGGGGTAAACAATTCTGGCATCATATCGTTATTTGGGAAGCTTAACTCATTTGATCCTGCTGTCAAAGACTGGGCCCAGTATGTGGAAAGAATGCATTTATTTTCCCTGGGCAAATGACACTGGGCCAGATGAAAAGTAATGAGTAATTCTCCTGCCACCCTGTGAACCTGCAGATCTTTTGGGTTATTAGGAGCCTAACTTTCTCTGAGGCACCAGATACTAAAACCTTTCAAAAATTAATGCATTTACTTAAGGTATATCATGACCCCAAACCTTCTCTAGTTCTGAGACACTATCAGTTTTACTCAGCATTTTGGGAACCAGGGGAGTCTGTATCAGGATTGTTGATGAGGTTAAGGTGACTGGCAGAGGCATATCATTTTGCTTAATCCTTAGTGAGATACTGAGAGTCTGTTTGGTATGTGAGATTAATGATGTGACCATGCAAAAGTGCCTACCAGCGGAAGCCCAAGTGGACTTCAAACAGGCACTACAACGGCTTTACTATTGGGAAATTTGGCAAGTGGAGCATATGAGTTGCAGGGTATTCCGATGGAAGTGGGTACCCTTGCCAGTCCGACTGAGCTTTGGGAACACCACTTGAGTGAAGGCAATTACATAGCCTCACTCAGGGTGTATTCTTAACAGAAGGACTCTGGGTCAGCCCACAGCCAAACCCCAAAACAAAGCCAAGCCTCGTCCAAACAGTTAACATTTCCTTTGGGACTTGGCCGGCAAACCCTTTCAGTTGTAGCCGGTATGTGGACTCCAGGCAGCAAAAGAACCCCACTTGAGTTGAATTGAGCAAGAGAACTCATAGGCCAGTAGCCAGGACAGTGCGCCCCTAGAAATCTCACTCCATCTGGTTTGGAACAGTTAAATTGCTTAGCAACATATAAATTAGAACCAATCAAAATAAACGTCTGGTTAAATGGTCACCAAGTTCTAATGGAAGTTGATGCCATGGTTGCATTAATAATAGCAGACCCAGTCTTTAACAAAATTCACTCTGGACTCCAATCCTTAAGTTTGCATAAGACCTTGGCTAGACTGAGAATGTCTAAAGATGTACAGGTTAGGTGGATTCGCCATGATAAATTGTCTGTAGTGTCCAGGGATGTGCAGGTTAGATGGATTAGCCTTGGGAAATGCAGGGTTACAGGTTGGGTTGGGTGCGGGTCTGAGTCGGATGCTTGTTAGAGCACAAAACCAAAGCTGACATTCCAATGCATCACTGAGCGAGTGCTGCAATGTCTGAGGTGCAGTATTTTTTTTATGAGACATTAAACTGTTTTGAGACCAATATGACTCTGGTTCGGAACTGCAGAAGAATCACATCGGACTTGAAACATTAACTCTATTGCTCTTGCCACAGATGCCACCAGACCCATTGAGATTCTCTTGCATTCTCTGTTTTATTTCTGATTTCCAGCATCCACAGTATTTTGCTTTTATCCTTCTTCAAGTGTAATACCGAGCACGGAACATAATACTCCACCAGTCCCCTTAAGCAATACCTGTGCCAGGTATGAATTTAATGTACAATTTCTGAGTGTTTGCTATCAAATTACATTTTGTTACTTTTATTCTCGGCTGTGCGATTCTAATCAGTCATCAGCCTGGTAAAATGATAGTCTCATTAATATTATACAGTACAAACTGTTGTGGAAATTGGCCTTGCATTGCTCAGTCTGAATACAATGAAATGCAGTTATGATGAGCAGGTTGCAAATGTGCTGTCTATTTTTGGGTTGTAGTGTGTGACCTGCATTAATACTGAAAAGGCAGATTGCAAGAGGAAGTTGATAAGGTCAGAGGAAAGATGACACCACCTACAATGACGACTTCCACTTTTATAGCACCTTTAGGAAGCTTTGAGGAGCGCTTTAAAAGCTAGTGAAATGGAGGAGTAGGAAAGATTAGAGAGGAACAAGTATCACTGTATGAGCATGCTAATTCACCCCCTCTGCTGAGAGTAAAAGCTGTCACATAGATTAATGGCAATTGCTCAATAGTCACTTAGAACAATTTGTCAAACGCATTTGCAATTATTCTACTGCCAATAACATAAGTAACACCACCGCTTTGAAAAGGGTTAATCTCCTTAAGGTACAAACAATTTCCAATGCCAACATCATGTTCCGAGTGCTTGAGAAACTCACTGAATATGAAAGGGTTATGGACTTTGGTCACATATGTCAGGTGACTCAGAAGTGTCAGCTGTAGCCTGGACAGTAACATTCCAGCCTTTGTCATAGAGTCATAGGATCATACAGCATGGAAACAGACCCTTCAGTCCAACTAGTCCATGCCGAACATAATCCCAAACTAAGCTAGTCCCACCTGCCTGCTCCTGGCTTTTAAATATTGTAATTGGACCTATATCCACCACTTCCTCAGGAAATTCATTCCACACGCAAACCACCTTCTGTGTAAAAAAATTGTCTCTGTGTCAGAAAACTGTGAAAATCTCCTTGTAAAAAACTTTTGTGAGATCTAAGTTGATGTTTCAGTGCTGATGAAAGAACATTTCTTTCAGATGTGACAAATTGCAAAGGGTGAGGAGGATGGCGGGATCTTCAAAGGCCATAGGCAGATTGGTGGCGTGGGTGGACAAGCTGCAAAAGAAGTGAATGCCATGAAGTGATTTGTTTTGATAGGAAAAATGCCAAGTGGTGATATAAAATAAAGGGCATAATTCTAAAAGGGGTACGGGGCAGAGAGGTCTGGGATTATAAATACATGAATCATTGAAGGTGACAAGACATGATGGAGAGAGAAGCTAATAAAGCACATTATGCATTATTAATAAGGGCACTGAGTACAAAAATAAAGACAATGTATTAATGTTGTATAGAACATTTGTTCATCCTCAATTGGAGTTTTGCATCTGATGTTGGGCACTGTGCCTTAGGCAAGTTGTGAAGCTAAGAGAGATGATGTGGAAAACACTGATTCCCAGGATGAGCAACTTCAGGAACACGGATAGATTGGAAACATTTGGGAATTCCCTTGAGGAGAGGGCTCTGGACAGAAAAGATGGGAAAAATATTTGCAGAGTTAGAGTGTCGAGGACCAGAGATCACAGATTTAAGGAAATTGGAAAACACAACAAAGGTAACGTAGGGGAAAATGATTTCACCTGAGTGCTTATTATCTGGAAGGTGCTACCAGAGAGGTGGTCGAGGCAGATTCGGCTGAGAGATTCAGTTCAAGAGGGAGTTGCGCCATTACCTGGAAAAGGAAGAATTGGCAGGAATACAGAATGGGTGGGGGGTGGGGGGCAAGGGTGGTATAGCATTCATTGAGTAGTTTCTTTAGCGAGCCAGCACAGACATGATGGGCCAAATGGTCTTCTGTGCTGTAACTATTCTGGGATTCTGAGATCAATTGTAACAATAATTCTCCTGGTACTACTTTGAGACGTATTCTTCCCTCGTGCCAGGTTGATGTTTACCTCTCAACCCAAAATAATCAAACACAAGGTTATTTTCCTCTGGAACAATTGCATTCTAACCAGCAGGAGGCATCTTTTTATATAAATCTTTAGCAACAGAAAGTGGCTTTCACCAACAAATAATGTTCTTTTCATCAACAGGACAGACCATCCATCTAAAGAAGGTGCAATTGAAAACCATGAATTGAAAACCATTCACAGTAATATGAGGCACTCTTATCACAGGCACAAGGGACTCTTGTTATCATTGGCATGTGTTCTTTCACCAACAGGAGGAGCTCTCTCCCACAATTACAGAGCTCCCCTCAACAAAGTTGACACTCTTTTCAACACTAGAAGGCATTCTCTTCATTTAGATGAGCCCTTCTTTTTCCCCAGTGAAAGACAGTTGTGCCCAGTGAAGTGTGGGACTCTCTCCACCAATAAGTAATACTTTCATTATGATTATGATGTTTTTTTGTCATGGATAGAAGAGCTCATTTCATCAATAGCAATTGACCTGTTCACTAATAAGACATGCTACCCACCATTGCGAGATACTCTGTTCTGTCTATA
Source organism: Hemiscyllium ocellatum (assembly GCF_020745735.1). Classification (NCBI taxonomy): domain Eukaryota; kingdom Metazoa; phylum Chordata; class Chondrichthyes; order Orectolobiformes; family Hemiscylliidae; genus Hemiscyllium; species Hemiscyllium ocellatum. The sequence continues at coordinate 36,318,905 of NC_083408.1, forward strand.
AGAGGTGCTAACAGTGTCAAAACCAATTGCAACAGCTCCTTACACCATTAGGAGTTTTTTTCTGCCAAATGGAAAGGAGCTGTCTTCACCAAAAGTCATCACTCTGTTTGTAAGAAAGGAGATTCATAATTTATAAGAGGATTTCCCTTCAGCAGTAGATTTTTTTACACGATTAGATGATCTTTTTATTGTTAGGAAGTGCTCTCTAATAGCAAGTTCTATCTTCATCACTATATCCTTCATTAGGTTAAATTGTCTACACCAACAGGGAACATGATTATCACTGATTTTTTTTTCTCACGGTGAGCAGGGCGCCAGACACTGTTTATTTTTTTTTTGTTTTACCCCCACACTACCGCCTAACTGCGGTAGTGCTTATATTTTCCCCCACACCCATGTTGTGTGTGTGCAGGTGTGAGACACAGTGAGAGACACAAGGTGCATGAGTCTTTATTCAACTTTCCACCACCAGGAAGAAAGGAAACACCCAAGTAGCCTCCCCTTCACATCAAAGGGCAATGCTGTGTGATCAAACAGTGAAGGGCAGGGCAAGGATTAAATCAAAATAGAGTTGGAGGGGGAAATAATGCACTCCACTCCCTGCGGTGCCCATCTCTCCCTAAACAACTTCAGGGTGTTGGTGGACACGGCGTACTCCTTCTCCAGAGACACTCGGGCTCTTACGTAACCGCGAAAGAGGGGCAGGCAGTCAGCCTTAATGACCCCCTCCACGGTCCGCTGCCTGGACCTGTTTGTGGCCAGTTTGGCCAGGTCCAGGAGCAGACCCACGAGGAGGTCTTCAGAGCTACCCTCCCTCCTCTGTACCGGGTGTCCAAAGATCAGGAGCGTGGAACTGATGTGCAACCAAAAGCAGAGGAGGAGGTTTTTAAAGAAAAAAAATGTGCACACTCCACACAGACAGTTGCCCAAGGCTGGAATCAAACCCAGCTCCCTGTGAGGCAATAGCACTGTGCTATGCTCAGTTGTGAGCTTCACTGATATTAATTGTACTAATCACCAACAGGAAGGGCTCTTTTCATCAATTGTAGGTTCCAATTCCACCAATAGTAGTCAATTGCCTCACAAATTGCCTCAATTGTGGGCGGCACGGTGGCACAGTGTCTCAGTGTCACAGCACCAGAGACCCAGGTTCAATTCCCGACTCAGGCGACTGACTGTGTGGAGTTTGCATATTCTCCCCGTGTCTGCGTAGGTTTCCTTCGGGTGCTCCGGTTTCCTCCTACAGTCCAAAGATGTGCGGGTCAGGTGAGTTGGCCATGCTAAATTGCCCGTAGTGTTAGGTAAGGGGTAAATGTAGGGGTATGGGTGGGTTGCGCTTCGGCGGGTCAGTGTGGACTTGTTGGGCCGAAGGGCCTGTTTTCACACTGTTAAGTAATCTAATCTAATCAAAGGCAGCAGACCCAAATTGGATTCAGAATTCCTGCTGTCTGGACTTTGCATTATTATTGTTGTGCTTACACCGGTATGGTAAGCATATCATAAGTCACAGCATAGGAACGTGATTGGTTAGCTCAGTTGGCTGGACAGTTTTGCAACTTTGAGTGATATCAACAGCAAGGGTTCAATTCCCAGACCAACTGACTTTACCACAAAGGAGTCTCCTACTCAACCTCTCCCCTTACCTGAGGTACGGTGACCCTCAGGTTAAACCACCCACCACCACCACGAATGAAAGAGCAACGCTATGGTGTTGGGCCATTGCAGTGTTACCGTAATTAACGTGTTCACAATTCTACAACAGATTAGGGCAACAGTGATACAATACTACGACAACGACGTGCATTTGTATCGACAAACATGGACTGTTTCGCTGCTTTGTTTGTGGTCTCGGCACACTTACTGTGAAGTGTCAGGATGGTGCTTGGTAGGAACTCCTGAAACAAAATTTAGCATCCAGCCTTGACGGGCAAGTGACCGGAGCATTGTCTAGAGAGAATGTGAAAAGAAGAAACGTATAAAGGAGACAATCCCTGAAAAAAAAATCTTAAGAAGTAAGGCTGTCATTCCAATCCTGACTCATGAGCTGTTTTATTAGCCTTGGTGAACCAAGATCACGTAAACAATCGTCGATTGGCTTGTTTTAATCTGCGGTTTTATCAACGCAATAAAACAAAATCGTTGGATGTAATAGCAGTTCACGTTAACAAGAGTGGGGCATTGTTTTCTCCACTCCCTCAGGATATTGTATGTCCAGACTGTGCTGGTGTCTCCCATCTGCCAGTGAAGAGGAGAAGGAGGGAGGGGAAGAGGAGAAGGAGGAGGAACAACTGAATGACGGCTTCACTCCTCTCCATCTCACATGTGAGCTTGGGACGGCAGCAGCTGAAGGCACTCGGGCTGGTTTATTACAGCGATCAGGCAAGTCAGGTCAGTCCCCATGATGGCGGAGCCCAGCACACAGTCCCGTGTCTACTTTCAGTCCCCGGGCAAGGAAGAGGAGGCTCAGTCACAGCGGAAACTGGGCAAGTTCACGGTCCGGTACGACAGGAAGGACCTGCAGCGGAGACTGGACATCGAGGAGTGGCTGGACTTCCAGCTCCATCAGTTGTATGGCTGTGAGGTGAGTGGGGGCAGTGCAGCGATCACCTTGACTCGGGTCAGGCCGTGTGCTCGGATGCGGTGGGGGGCTCTGTGTTGTTCACCCCCCTGGCGGGGTCTGACTGCACCAAACGCTGCAGACACTGAATCCAGCAGCGACAGCCTGCCTTAGGTGAACACCTCTGTGTAAAAAGGTGGAAAACGCCAACCATTTGCAATGTGCCTTCACCACGGCAGTGTCAATGTCCAAGAACTGCCAGCCGATTGCATAGCAAAACATCTGTAATTCCAAGCTGTGGTTTTTTGGAGTGAGCTCTGCTGAGTTTTCACAGTTACTGAATGTATTATTTAATTGGGTGACTTTGTGCTGAAGGATTTGCAATCTTATTGAAAGCTCAGTGATTGTGTGTGGGCATGGTTTTGGGTGTGTGTTGGGGGGGGGGGAGTCTGTGATGTGGTGTCAGGGTGTGGTGCCATGTGGGTGGTACAGTACTGTGTCATGGTGTGGGCACCCAGAGCCATGTGGGCTCATGCTGCTGTATGGGGTCACAGTGTTATATCTCTCTCTCTGTGTGTGTGTGTGTGTAGTGTGGGGAGGAGGGGGGGGGGGTCACAGGTATGGTGTGAGGACATGGCCATGCAGTCGTGTAGGGTCGTAGGCACAGCACTGTGTGAGCTTGTAGTTGTGTGGTTCCATTTGTTTGTGTGAGGAGTGGAGGGGTATGTGTTTTGGTAGGGGTATGGGGAGTGTGGTGACATGTTTTACAATTGTATTAGTGTGTTAGGGTATGGGATGTGTTGGGAATGCCTGTTTTGGTGGGTATGTGTGTATGGGGGTGAGAATATCTGTCGGAATGGAGTATCTATGGGAATGAGAGGGTACGTAGCAGTGGTGCTGTTTGATGGTCATGACAAACGCATTGATAGCTCTGAGCACTGGAAGAATAGGAAACTGAACAGGCTAAATCCTAGAAATATGACGACTATCCCAGATTCTATTCACTAGACTGTATCCACATTCCATGTGCTGAATGCTACCTCCAATCTGTCTCCATTTCCTATTTTACCTTGTTAGATTGTAGTTGGATTTAAACATGTTTAATGGTTTCTCTGATTTAAGATGTGATATTACAGGCAGTGAACATACCATGTTTCAGATTTGGGGGAGGGTGGAGGTAAAATATTAGAATAACAATCTGATAATGTTGGAGTGATATTTTAATTTAATCTGTTTGGGCATGCCGGTTTCACACCCCTGAAGGAGGTGGGACTTGAATCTGGGCATCCCAGATCAGAAGTAGGGACATTATCACTGTACCATGAGAGCTCCCTCTGAGAATACCAGGAATTATAAGGCATTAATCAACATTATAATGTGCATAGTTGATTATTGAATATGAATGCAATTGTAATGTATTCATAATTGGGAATATTTTTGAATCCAATTAGACTCTGGTCTGTTGTGGAAGTCGCTCGGATCATAATGAGATCATAGCTCAAGTTCTACTGAGCAGGTTCAGGTTTGATTCAATTCTGATCATAGTACCTTGGTTGGGAGCAGATTCACTCATAGGACTCTAATAGGTGCATGTGTTGATCTAAATGGGTCTCTAAACCAGTCATGTAATGCAAGGACTAATGTCAACCTCAGCTCTACTCTACTGCACATTCTCTCATCCTTTGATTTGTTTAAAGTCTAAAACTTTGAGCATTTTCAAGGATGACATAAACAGTAATTGAGCATCTATAGCTTTCTTGGGTAGAGAATTTTAAAGATTTGCAACCCTCTGAATGAGGAAATCTCACTTACCTCATTCTGAGATCATGAGACTGTGACCACGTGTTCCAGACTTCCTTCCAGTGAGATCATCTCGGCATCTATTCCCTTTGTGGCCCCTTAAGAATATTTTGAGTTTGAGATGATCATATTAAAACATCTAGACTGCAGGATATATAATGCTCATCTACACAATCTCATCTTAGAGGATAAGCCCCTCACCCCAGCATTTTAATCTAATGTACCTTCATTGTTGCCTCTCTCAGGCAGGTATCCACTTCATTCTGTGCAAAGCCAGACATTGTGTACAGTTCTTCAGTTGTCAGTTCATGAAAGCTGCACACAATTGCACCAAGATGTTCTAGCTCCTGCACTTAAATTCTTGAACATTCAATGCCATAGTCCCAAAGAACCACTAATACAAGTAGTGCAACATATTGGGTTGCCTCCAGCACGGGGAACACCATACAGATTTGTACCTTCAATCCCCAATCCCAAAGATTGTCCTACCAATTGGTCTTCTAATCTCTCCAGTCTCATTTTGAACCTGCTCACAATTTTGGTTATACTTCTCTCAAGTCTTGCCTCTCTCTGGTTATGTGTTCAGCTAATGGAGGTTTGGGTATGAAAACTAATTCATTTATTGCTTGAGGTCTTCCTTATGGTTGTCAGAGATGCCAATGTTCTTCTATAGGGCAATAGAATTATTGGATATCTATGTGGGAAGGGTAAAATGGACATTGTGGAGTTTTGGATGGGTCCCAAAGTGTTTCCATGTTGGAAAGATACCTTTTGTGATTGTTATACAATATTCTGCTCTTCCCTTGTATGCCACTTTGGTTACTTTCATATTCACTGATGGTGCTTAAATAGTACATTTTAAGGATATAAAACCATCCAAAGCTCCTCTGTGTTGTAGATGGAGTGGGGATGGACATTAGCCACTTTCCCCATTCTATATCCCATCTGATTGGACCCTGAAATTGCCTCCCCTGATGGTACAGCACAGGCATGAATGTTTTTGTTAGACATCATGTGGTGTCCCTCACATATGATTCCGATATTCTCTACTTGGTAGGTGTGTTTGGGTTTCTCCTTCCCTATAATTATGGAATGGATGTCTGCACTCCTATCAACATATTTGTTTAACCACATTATCAACCTTGATGTATGTGCTAAACCTTTGCATTGGCAACAGGTCAAATGCATTGATCTGGATGTCAAGTACTGGAGCTGGTTATTGGTGACCGAGAAGGGAATGCCCTCTGATGTATCTGTCTAAAATGTAGTTAGGTCTGCTCTACTATCCAACATTCATACACCCAGCAGACATCATTTTTATGCTTCTTTGGTCCTTCAGCAATGAATTAATAGTTGTTTCATGCTGTGCCATTGCAGTTATGTATAACCTTTTGAGACTAACAGGTTCACAGAGCCACAGAGATGATATCAGTTTCTGGACATTGCTTCATTGGGGTTCCCTGGCCCCTCCAGCTTTGCGAAGGATTATCCTTCTTGTCCCAAATCATTAGGGCTTATCAGGGAGTCCATATCTATGTTCAGCCACCTTCCTTGTGTTCAAGTTCGGTACAGGCACCCTCTTCATTTGGTTAACCTGGAACCATGTGACACTCCCGAAGTTGAATAACGTAGATCATGTGACTGCCCTTGATCACAGTATTGTATGGGCCTCTATACAAGGGAACAGTTCTCTGTCAACACCTGATCCCTAATATCCCACTCCTCTGTGATTTATTTGTCATCATGAACAATTTATTGTGTTGGCTTTTCCTCCTAACGTTACAGGCTGTTTGTCTGCACAATTCCCAAAAGTGATTTGATGCTTGTTTGGCTCTTATACTGCTGGTGTGGCACTGTCAGTATGAGGTGGTGTGTGGGGGGTCCCCATAAGTCTGCTAACCCATGGAGAGAGTACCCAGTCTCCTTAGGTTTTTGGCCCTGTATATTGATGAGGAATGGTGTAGCACCTCATCTCTTCTGAGGCTGACTTCAATCTGCAGTGCTAATTTAATGGTCTGGTTCACATGCTCCACTGTTCCCTAAGTTTGAGGATTGTGGGGTCCATGCCATTTCCCCTCTGACCCCAACAACCTTAAATGGATTTACATCACCTGTGCCCTATTGATCTGATTCCAGTATACAGAACAACCTCTGTTATCCGAACGTCAAATATCCAAATTTCGGATAATCCAACCAATCAAGCTCTCGAGATCCTGGAAAAATGTTATCTGAGCAAGCAGTTATCTAAACAAAATACTCCCTACCTGTGTCACTCGGATAATCGAGGTTGTTTTGTATCAGGCAAATCCCACCTTGAAAATGCTCCCTTTAAGAGGGTTGACTAAGTTGGAAGTCACATGACACCAGGTTATAATCCAACAAATCACAAGGTGTTGGAGCACAGCCCCTTCATCTGGTGCAGTGAGAGAAGAGCACTCACGGATGTAGTTGATAGCCAGAGAGATCAAAGGATCATACAACTGGTGTGATTACTGTCAGATAAGTCTCTGGCTCATAAGAAGGAGGGTTTTTGCAGTCTACACAGCTGTGACCAATCTCAGAGGAAAGCCTGCATTCACTTTTTATAAAATTATAAACCAGGACCAGGAGTTCTTTTATCTTCTTCACTGGTAGAAGACCAATAAAGTGGATTAGTATGGATTACTGCAGCCCTTCTGCCCATCAGTTAACTCTCAAGTTGACCTTCCGTTCTGGGTGTTTATTCTGTCGTCTGATTCACATCGTTTCACGTGGGACTCCATACCTGCTCTTAGCCACTGTCCCACCTGCCCAGCACGTTCCCTGGATGTCTTGCACTGGGACTCCACAGGCCACTTCCAATTAACTCCTGTCAGTAAATCTCATATCTCCTTTGAACAACATGACTTCCTTCAGTACTAAACCTGTAGACTGCTGAGGGTCTTCCAAATCCTTTCCTCTTGCTTTTGTCTCAATAATGTTTCTTGAAACGGGGTCTTTGAGGTGCACATCAGTCAGGTCTGAGTGAAGGGGCATGCACACCATTGCATCCTTATCCATTGTGGCTACCATGGGTTATCCTTCTCCACTTCAGCTTTGAGTCGACGTTTGCCTTTGGGATGATGTTCTATTCCCTATTGACCACTTTCAAAATTACTCAGAGCAATGAGCTGGTCATGAAAGGCATCCTCTCATCTGGGGTGAATGGTCTAAGGGCCCATGCAGCTAGATAAGTTAAATGTGAGCATAGAACCAGAGCAGATGGGGTAGGGCATGGGCAATTCCTACAAGTGTGTGATCACATGCTATACTGCCTCCTGCTGGGTATTTGCCCTCCGAGCTTCACTTCTCTGTCCAGGCAATACCCCCTTTTTGTTTTAACCACAAAGCTGTCTTGTCCTTCTGGATGTATGCCCATACATGTATTACCCTTGGTGTCCCATACTCCTTCTACAGTACATATGAGTGCACCTTCACCATCCATGTTTACTGCCAGCTTTGGTTCATTGAATGGTTTGACGACCAATCCATCTCACCCGGGAACAAGGCCTACATGTGCCATCTTTGATCCTCGCCTTCAACCAAAGCTGTGTGTGTGTGTGTGTGTGTGTGTGTGTGTGCTGGGTGGTCAGGGTTATACTGTGTGCTGCTGTACATTTATAGAATACTGAACAGCATATTGAGTGGCCAGAAGCTGGGAAACTGAACAGCAGCACTAGACCCTTTTTGCTCTGTTGCAGGAGATGGGACTCCATCAACTCTGCGAAGGCTCAGTTTGGGCAGAGAGAGAGGTTTAGTTTCTTTGACCTGCACTCCCCTTCCCAGTATTCTTTCAGTCAGGCCTATGCTTTGCAAAAGCCTCTTCATTTTCCTGAACTCGTTTCCGGGACTGCATCAGTAAGTTCACTGAATTCCTGCTGGTTTTGTTTGCCACCAGTCAGCCTGTCTCCCCAGACAGAAACATGATCATCATCAATGATATTTTCACCATGTCTCTTGCAGATACCCATCGGTCATATCCATTGCCACGCTTGGATATATGAACAATTAGCCAATCTGCTCCTCGTACTCCGAGTGAGGGGTCCCCATTTTGTTCATATACATTCCCATTCGTTTGATAGGCCCTTTCATACTGAAGGATTTTGATACCACTGCTGTTGCGGAGTCACCTGTGAAACCCTCCAAATGGTCTGATCTTCCACTGGAGAGGGCTGGTCCCTGTGGTTTTGATGATCCAATCACAATGCAAGAGAAAGGGTGTCTAGTAGAAAACAGCACCAGCCTGTTCAGCCCCTCCCTATAGCTCAAATCCTCCAACCCTGGCAACATCCTTGTAAATCTTTTCTGAACCCTTTCAAGTTTCACAACATCTTTCTGATAGGGAGGAGACCAGAATTGCATGCAATATTCCAACAGTGGCCTAACCAATGTCCTGTACAGCCACAACATGACCTCATTATTCTGACCAATAAGGGAAAGCATACAAAACACCTTCTTCACTATCCTATCTACCTGCGACTCCACTTTCAAGGAGCTATGAACCTGCACTCCAAGGTCTCTTTGTTCAGCAACACTCCCTAGGACCTTACCATTAAGTGTATAAGTCCTGCTAAGATTGGCTTTCCCAAAATGCAGCACCTCTCATTTACCTGAATTAAACTCCATCTGCCACTTCTCAGCCCACTGGCCCATCTGATCAAGATCCTGTTGTTATCTGAGGTAACCCTCTTCACTGTCCACTATACCTTCAATTTTGGTGTCATCTGCAAACTTACTAACTGTACCTCTTATGCTCGTATCCAAATCATTTATGTAAATGACAAAAAGTAGAGGACCCAGCACCGATCCTTGTGGCACTCCACTGGTCACAGGCCTCCAGTCTGAAAAACAACCCTCTACCATCACCCTGTTTCTTCTACATTTGAGCCAGTTCTGTATCCAAATGGCTAGTTCTCCCTGTATTCCATGAGATCTAACCTTGCTAATCAGTCTCCCATGGGGAACCTTGTCGTACGCCTTACTGAAGTCCATATAAATCACATCTACTGCTCTACCCTCATCAATCCTCTTTTGTTACTTCAAAAAAACTCAATCAAGTTTGTGAGACATGATTTCCATGCACAAAGCCATGTTGAATATCCCTAATCAGTCCTTGCCTTTCCAAATACATGTACATCCTGTCCCTCAGGATTCCCTCCAACAACTTGTCCACCACCAAGGTCAGGCTCACCAGTCTATAGTTCCCTGGATTGTCTTTACTGCCCTTCTTAAACAGAGGCATCACGTTAGCCAACCTCCAGTCTTCCGGCACCTCACCTGTGACTATCGATGATACAAATATCTCAGCAAGAGGCCCAGCAATCACTTCTCTAGCTTCCCACAGAGTTCTCGGATACATCAGATCAGGTCCTGGGGATTTATCCACCTTTACCCGTTTCAAGACATCCAGCACTTCCTCCTCTGTAATCCGGACATTTTGCAAGATGTCACCATCTATTTCCCTACAGTCTATGTCTTCCATGTCCTTTTTGACAGTAAATACTGATGCAAAATATTTATTTAGTATCTCCCCCATTTTCTGCGGTTCCATCCAAAGGCCGCCTTGCTGATCTTTGAGGGGCCCTATTCTCTCCCTAATTACTCTTTTGTCTTAATATATTTGTAAAAACTCTTTGGATTCTCCTTAATTCTGTTTGCCAAAGCTATCTCATGTCCCCTTTTTGCCCTCCTGATTTCCCTCTTAATTATTCTCCTACTTTCTTTATACTCTTCTAAGGATTCACTCGATCTATCCTGTCTACACCTGACATATGCTTCCTTCTTTTTCTTAACCAAACCCTCAATTTCTTTAGACATCCAGCATTCCCTATACCTGTCAGCCTTTCCTTTCACCCTGACGGGAATATACTTTCTCTGGATTCTCATTATCTCATTTCTGAAAGCTTCCCATTTCCCAGCCGTCCCTTTCCCTGCGAACATCTGCCTCCAATCAGCTTTTGAAAGTTCTTGCCTAATACCGTCAAAATTGGCCTTTCTCCAATTTAGAACTTCAACTTTTAGATCTGGTCTATCCTTTTCCATTACTATTTTAAAATGAATAGAATTATGGTCACTGGCCCCAAAGTGCTCCCCCACTGACACCTCAGTTACCTGCCCTAACTTATTTCCCAAGAGTAGGTCAAGTTTTGCACCTTCTCTAGTAGGTACATCCACATACTGAATCAAAAAATTGTACGCATTTAACAAATTCCTCTCCATCTAAACCTTTAACACTATGGCAGTCCCAGCCTATGTTTGGAAAGTTAAAATCCCCGACCATAACTATCCTATTATTCTTACAGGTAGCTGAGATCTCCTTACAAGTTTGTTTCTCAATTTCCCTCTGACTATTAGGGGGTCTATAATACAATCCCAATAAGGTTATCATCCCTTTCTTATTTCTCAGTTCCACCCAAATAAGTTCCCTGGATATATTTCTGGGAATATCCTCCTCAGCACAGCTGTAATGCTATCCCATATCAAAAATGCCACTCCCCCTCCTCTCTTGCCTCCCTTTCTATCCTTCCTGTAGCATTTGTATTCTGGAACATTAAGCTGCCATCCCATCCCATCCCTGAGCCATGTTTCTGTAATTGCTATGATATCCCAGTCCCATGTTCCTAACCATGCCCTGAGTTCATCTGCCTTCCCTGTTAGGTCTCTTGCTTTAAAATAAATGCAGTTTAATTTATTAGTCCTACCTTGTCCCTGCCTGCCCTGACTGTTTGTCTCGCTTCTGAATAGGAAGGGTTTGGAGGGGTATGGGCCGGGTGCAAGCAGGTGGGCCTAGAGTGGGTTGGGATATTTAGTCGGCATGGACAGGTTGGACTGAAGGGTCTGTTTCCATGCTGTACATCTCTATGACTCTATCTACATGGACACCAGGTCATCACCATTCATCGTACACTGTCAAGCACAGGTATTTGGGATGGGCACAGCCCTTGGGACAGAGCAGAGGGACAGGTTCCCTGTCTGCAGTCTAATTTCAGCGACCTCTCAGTAGAGTTCTTTTATTGTTTGGAAGTCAAACATGCCGTGGGGGGAAAGAGTGTGGTGTCCACTCAATAGTCCCATTTCCTGAACATCCCCTTCTTCATCCTTTTGACTTGTGTTCGCAACCCCACCCTGCCCTGGCTCCCACTGTACCCACTATCCCTCTTGTTTGTTTCAGAGCCTCCCTGTAGTTTGTCCATCTTAGCCTGACATTGGCCATGGTTAACATCTCCAGATACAACCTTCAGAATTTGTTTGACCAGACACTTTTCTCAGTTCCTGAGAACTGAAATGCTGTCTAAATTCCTCTTCTATCAGACTGTCACACTGCTGGTGATCAGTGACCAAACTGGCTTTCAATAAATTGTAATCAGCTACACCATTTATCCCTTTCTCGCCCATGTTTTCCAATTATTCGTTTTTTTATCCCACGTGTCCTGCAAACTGTTTCAAAAACCTGTCCACAACCGTGTCCCCCTGTTCTAATTTTCATCTCAATTCCTCTATCTCTGCATTGAGTATAGGAATTGGGAGGTCATTTTGCTGCTTTACAGGACATTGTATAGGCACCTTTTGGAATGCTGTGTTCAATTCTGGTCTCCCTGCTATAGGAAGGATGTTGTGAAACTTGAAAAGGTTCAATAAAAGGATGTTACCAGGGTTAGATGGTTTGAGCTATCAGGAGAGGCTGAATAGGCCAGGGCTATTTTTCCCTGCAACGTTGGAGGCTGAGGAGTGACCTTATAGAGGTTTCTAAGATCATAAGGAGTATGGATAGGGTAAATAGCCAAAGTCTTTTCCCCAGGGTTGGGGAGTCTTGAACGAGAAGGCATAGGTGAGGAAAGAAAGATTGAAAAGGGACCTAAGGAGCAACTTTTTCAGGCAGAAGGTAGTACGTGTATGGAATGAGCTGCCAGAGGAAGTGGCGGAGACTGGTACAATTGCAATATTTAAAAGGCATCTGGATGGGTATATGAATAGGAAGGGTCTGGGGGTATATGAAGAGGAAGGGTTTGGAGGGATATGAGCCGGGTGTTGGTAAATGGGACGAGAATAAGTTAGGATATCTGGTCAGCATAGACAAGTTGGACTAAAGGGTCTGTTTCTGTGCTGTATAACTTTGACTCTGTGACTCCTATTGTGAATAATTTTCTTCGATAGCCCATTATCCAAATAGCCTTTCTCGCTGCAAGTAGATCCCGAAGTCCACTCATTGGCTTCTTGGACTGGGTTCTCACTGCTCAGAATAATCCCGACTTGGTATTCCTTAAGTGGAACCTTCTTTGCCATTGTAAAGCACAGTTGCCCCTTCCAATACCTATCCTGGTTATGTCTTTATATTCGGATGGCTTGCCAATCTGTAGGCTTTCATTCCTACTTTCCCTGGTCTATAAGGGTTTACTCCAATGACTCAAGATATCTCTAACCATTGCTTCCTTAACTAATGGGACTAAAGGCAGATAGTCCCCTGGCCCTGATGGCTTCTATCAATCTGAAAAGAAGTAGCCACAGAGATAGTAGAGGCATTGGTTGTAATTTTCCAACAACCTTGTGGTTTCTGGAGAAGTACCAGAGGATCGGAAAACTGCTAACGTGGCATGTCTACTCAAAAAGGGGGCAAGGCAAAACGTGGGTACCTATACGTCCCCTAGCTTGTTGAAGTGTTGAAATTAATTAGTAAGTAATAGCAGTAAAATTAGAAAATCATAATCTAGTTATGTCTGCTTAATTAATTAGAGTTTGAAGTCTGAACCAGGGTGGATAGAGAGTGTATTTGGACGAGCAGGGGTGTTTGAAAGTACATCATAGAAGGTTAAATCACAAGATAGGAGCCCACGGTGTTGGAGGTAGTATATTGTCATGGATAGAGAATTGGCTATTGGACTGGAAACGGATGGGTATTAGGGGTTTTCTTCAGGTTGACACCCCATTACCAGTGAGGTTTCACAGGGCTCAGGGCTGGGACCACAACTGTTAACAACATATGTCAATTGGCTTCCTTCCTATAAGCAATGTACTATAGCCACACTTGCAGATGACACACAAATAGCTGGAATGGCAAGTGGAGAGAGGGATATGTTTCCTGAAGAAGGGCTTATGCCTGAAATGTCGATTCTCCTGCTCTTTGGATGCTGCCTGGCCTGCTGAGCTTTTCCAGCACCACACTTTTCAACAGGGGGATATGTCTTACAGAGTTTACAGAGATATTGATAGATTGAGTAAACAGTTAGCGAATGGAGTATAGTGCAAAGTTGTTCAGTTTGGAAGGGAGAACAAAAGAACAGAGTATTGTTAAAATAGAAACAATTTTCAGAAAGCTGCAACATTAAAGGGGTTTGGGGGTACTTGTAAACAAAGCACAGAAAGCTAGCATGCAGCAGCAAATCGGGCAGGCTAATGGAATATTTCAAGGGGTAAGCCAAAACTAAAGAATGAATGTTGTCCACCATATCTGTTGACCAGGGTGGTGTTGTTGTTGACTGGTGTCTAGAGTCTTTAATGCAGAGGCTGAGCGCCAGCTCTCTCACACGCACACACTACCCCAGACCATGACCTCCACCATCGCGTGTCAGACCATTGTGTCTTATCTCATTTTGTCTGTTGACACCTTCCCATCCCGCCTGTTGCACAGACTCCAAGCTCTCAATCCTGCAACCCTTTACAGCCCGCTTCTACCTTCTTCCCAAAATCCATAAACGTGACTGCTTGAGGAGACCCATTACTTCTGCTTGCTCCTCCCCCATGGGTCTCATCTCTGGCCATTACAAACCCACTGACTCCCACAGTTACCTTGACCATACATCCCCATTCCCTGCTTCCTGTAAAGACTCTATTCATTCGCCCAGCTTCTCCACCTCTGTTTTGATGATGTCACCTTCCACAGATGGGTTTCAAATGTCCACTTTTTTTGCTTCAACCAAGATTCCCTACCACAGGGCCCTCAGCCGTGTTCAACCCACTTCTCCTGCACTTCTGTCATTGCCCCTCTCTTCCCTCCCACAACAGAGATGGGGTCCTCCTGGCCCTTACTAGCATCCCCATCTAAAGGATTATTAGCCACTATTTCTGTCACCTCCAGTGAGATGCTGCCACCAGACACATAGCCCTCCTCTTAGTTGTCAGTTTTCTGCATTCCCTTCAACCCTGGACCACTCCTCTTCCGTTCCCAACACCACTGTACAGCCTCAGGACATCTTCACCTTCTCCCCTCCACCCCCCACCCCGAGAGACACCTTCCAGACGAAGCCGGAACTTTTGCTCTCACTTCGCTCACTCCAGTTGACTGCATTCGCTGCTTCCCACGTGGTCTCCTCTATATTGGGGAAACTTTCCCAGTTACCATCAGTTCTGAGGAAGGGTCACCGGACCCGAAACATTAACTTTGATTTTTCTTCGCAGACGCTGCTAGATCTGCTGAGCTCTTCCAGCAACTTCTGTTTTTTTCATTTAGGGGTCTTCTCAGAATAAATGCTGTGCGGATGTAAATGCTGTGAGAGTCTCTGACCAAAGGGCACAGTCTCAGAATAAAGGGGCACCAGTTTAAGACTGAGATTAGATTCGATTCCCTATAGTGTGGAAACAAGCCCTTCAGTCCAGCAAGTCCACAACGACCCTCCGAAGAGTAATCCACCCAATACCATTTCCCTCTGACTAATGCACCAGTTCTTCTCCAAGAGTGGAGAGATTTTTTGGAACTCCTTGCCATAGAGAATCATCGGAGCAGTGAGCTTGTGTATATTTAAGGTTGAGAAAGAGTCTTGATCGTTAGAAGAATCAAGGGTAATGAGGGAAGGGCAAGCAAGTGGATGAGAGCAGAGCCGACTCAGCCATGATCCTATTGAATGGTGGAGCTAGCTTGAAGAGCCAAATGGTTCACTCTTGTTACTATTTTTTTTATGGTCTGAAACCTTTCTCCGTACAGAGAGGCTGTGCATTCAAACGTTAATACTGTCCAGTCTCCAGCAATTTGATCAGTTTGACCACTGACAAAAATCGCAAACATGTTGGCACAGTGACTCAGTGGTTAGTACTGCTGCCTCAGCGCCAGGTTCGATTCCTGCTTTGAGTGACTGTGTTTGTGGGGAGGTTGCACGTTCTCCCAGTGTCTGTGTGGATTTCCTCTGGGTGCTCCTGTTTCCTCCCACAGTCCAAAGATGTGCAGGTTAGGTGAATTGGCCATGCTAAATTGCCCATAGTGTCCAGGGATGTACGGACTAGGTGCTTCGGTCAAGGGTAAATGTTCGAGTAATAGGGTAGAGGAATGGCTCTGGGTGGGTTACTCTTCAGAGGGTCGGTGTGGACTTGTTGGGCCAAATGGCCTGTTTCCATATTGTCGGGATTCTATGTCAATTGATCAGTTGCTCATTCAAAACTGATACAGTCTCCTTGCAAAGATTTTTTTTTTGCTTGTAACAAATCTTTTAACAAGCTCTGATATATCTTGCTCGGGCTGTTACATCTATAGGTAAAAAATGAGGTCTGCAGATGCTGGAGATCACAGCTGAAAATGTGTTGCTGGTTAAAGCACAGCAGGTTAGGCAGCATCCAAGGAATAGGAAATTCGACGTTTCGGGCATAAGCCCTTCATCAGGAATCCTGATGAAGGGCTTATGCCCGAAACGTCGAATTTCCTATTCCTTGGATGCTGCCTAACCTGCTGTGCTTTAACCAGCAACACATTTTCAGCTGTTACATCTATATGCCACTCCAAGGAACCTTATGGTATTTACTTGGCATAGTTTGTGATGTCTGTTTAGTTGGCGTATTATATTCTAATACGTGGTCTCCTTTAAACCAAGATTTCAGCCTTTCAGTCATACTGTTGTACTTTAGTCCATTACTGTTGAGGTAAAGCACTTCATCTTACCACACATTCTTTCAGACACAGAAACACATTTAAGGCCAATGACCTTTTGTAATCGTTAACACATGAAGTTAGTTAGATGATTTTATTTTTTCTCTTGTTAGATTTTATTTCATTTTGGCTAACCCTGAAATTTTAGGTATTGTATACTGTAAACCTGCAATGTCCCCCAAATCATCATAAAAATGAAATTTTGATTAAACAGCCAAATAGCCCCATTTTCACTGGCCTAATTCAGATTAAAATAAAACATGCATTGTGTTTTTTCCACAGAAAATAACTATTATTTGTCATCAAACTGAGTGTTTTTTAACAATGGCAAAGAGTAATCTAGTAAAATGCTAAACAAAATTATATAAATGTAAACTCTACTTCATTTAAAATATTTTGTTCAGGTAGACAGACACACAGTCTTAAATGTTATAGGTGAACAAAAAAATTCACGGAAGCACAATTTGATAGCACCAGTTTGAACCAAAGGCAGCAGTGAGTTGTTTTCTTTTTGGTTCTTTTCAATTCCTTTTTGTTTTTTTTTCAACTCCTTGTTGATAGGAGGTTGTGGATTCTCTGATTCTCAGTTTTTCATTAGCTAGTTGGGAATGTGCCCTTTCAGTGTCTCTAAAATTGGCTTCCCCTTTCCCTTTTCAACAGTGACTTTGAAGAATGAACAGCTCACAGAGGAAAGGTGAGGAAGAACAGCTAGTTGCTATGGATTTCCTCCAGGGAGAGAGAGAGATAAATGGATGTGCTGTGTTTTACAGGCTAGACGTGTCTACTGCATTGTTCACGCACATGCTGTAGCCAACTGCCTAGGAACCAATCAAAAGTTTGTTGCTATGCTGAGCCCACAACAATTGATGCAATTGAAAAGCCCATCAAAGGACTGCTTTTGGGCAGTATTGTCCTGAATACATATCGACAGTACTGCTTTGTCTGGATCTCTCGCTCTCGCTCTCTCCTGCAATAATGCAACATCAACATCCGTAACAACACTATGAAGCTTGTTGTAACAGGTTTCCTTAGTTTAAATCAATAGATTTTCCCATTTTAGTCCACAGTCCTTTTTTTTTAAAAAATAGTGAACTTTTAAGCACCAGCATTCAATAGATTTCCTGAGATTTTCTATTCCCAGAGTGAGTACCCTCACAATTTCCCACATTGTATTCTGTACCTACTTCACCACTCACTGCTGTCAGCTTGAAACTGCCTAATTTATTACTTTTCTATTTTCTGCCTCCTTCAATCCTGTCCCCATACTAATGCAACATTTGCACAGCAGTTTATTTAAGGTGTTTTGAAAGCCCAAATACACTACATTCACTGGTCCCCTGTTATCCACCCTGCTACTCATTTTCTCAAATATCTAACAAGTTTGTTACAGAACAACTTTGATTACCTGAACAAGACGGGCAGGGAGTATTTTGTTCGGACTATTTTACGGAACCTTGAGGTCTTGTTCGGATAATCTGAAATTTGAATAATTGACGTTCTGTAATTGACATGGTTCTGTGATCAGTTTTCAATTCATAAAGCTGTGCTGACTTCGTCTAGACATGTTATGACTTTTTGACTGCCCCTTAATAATAGACTGCAGCATTTTCCCAATGATTGGTGTCAAGCCACCTGGCCTGAAGTTCTTTTTTTCACTCTCTCCTTTTTCTTGGGAGCAATATTATATTTGCTGGCTACCAATTCCCTGGTATGACTCCAGAATCTAGAGAATTTTAGAAAACCATAACCAGTGCATCCATCATCTCTCCAGATACCTCATTTAGAACCTTTAACATGGAAGCTATCTGTTCCAGGAAATGTTTGTTGACTTTCAGCTTCATTTTAACCTTAGGTTTAACGTTAAGTTCAAAAGAGTCATTAAACTCTTGCTTCACCACTATTTCTTGTATTCTTGTCAACTCTTGTATAATCTCTCAATTTGTTTCATGTCTGCATCACTTCTGCAGCTACCCACCACTTCCTCATTAAAAATTCCCTGTATCAGCCTTTCCACAGTTACATTCACCACTTTATAAAGTTGTGAAAGCTCTTATAACCTTCTTAAAAATATTTTTGGCTTGTTTACCTTCATAGTTTACTTTTTCTCTTCATGCTATATAATTGGTTTTATTTAAGATCAGTGCTCTAATCTGTTTGTCAGTCTGAAATTCTGTGACATTATGATTATCCTTACACCACTGGATTCCTTACGAAGACATTGCTAATTAACCCATCTTAGATGTAGGTTTGCTCACTGAGCTAGAAGGTTCATTTTCAGATGTTTCGTCACCATACTAGGTAACATCATCAACCTTCCCACCAGTGCTTCACCTGGAGGCTCACTGATGTTACCTAGTATGGTGACAAAACATCTGAAAAACCTTCCAGCTCAGCATGCAAATCTACATCTAGAACCTCAACCTGAGCTACAAATCTCCTCCACTTGCTAACCCATCTCCATTTGCAAAACCTAGTCTAAAGTTGCTTGTTCCTTGTTTGATGACTTTTACAAATTTCAGGAGCTGTCTTAAATACATTCCATGAATTAGTTCTCTCAACTATTCTTGCCTACTTCATTTATCCAGTCTATAAACAGACTGATATCCCCTTAATGCATTATATTTGTTACAAGTACCCTTTTTTTTTAATGAATACTCTCTCCCCTCAGTTGATTGAGCCTGCTCTGCCATCTAATTAGATTGTGCTGATTTCTAACTCCACACCACTTGCCTTATCTCCATCAGTTTGAGAAGGTGATGGCTTGTGGCATTGTCGCTGGAATATTAATTGAGAAACTCCAGCTAATATCTTGGGACCCAGATTCAGTAATAATATCTGGATTTAAGAGTTGACCGATGACTATGAAACAAAAACCCATCTGGTTCACTGATGTCCTTCAGTGAAGGAAATATGTCATCCTTACCTGGTCTGGTCTACTTGTGACTCCAGACCCACAACAATGAGGTAGACACTCAACTGGCCTCTAAAATGGCCCATCAAGCCACTCAGTTGTGTCAATCGTTATGAAGTTTCAACAGGAAATGAAACTGGATGAACCATCTAGCATTGGCCTAAGCACCAGAAAAGAGAACGGCAGAAATGGTCCTGTTGGCCCTGCAAAGTCCTCCTTACTAACACCTGGGGGCTAATGCCCAAAATTGGGACAGCTGATTCACCGACAAATCAAAGAACAACTTGACCTTGTCTGTAAGGTCAGGGTCCATGAGTATGACTATGTCCCAGACTCCACCATCACCATCCCTGGATATGTCCTGTCTCACCAGCAGGACAGACCCAGCAGAAGTGGCAGCACCGTTGTATACAGATTGGAAGTTGTTGCCCTGGAGGTCCTCAATATTGACTCCTGATCCCACGAAGTCTCGTGGCATCAGGAAAAGCAATCGGAAGGAAACCTCCTGCTGGTTTCTCTGTACTATGCTCCCTCAGCTGATGAGTCAGTACTCCACCATGTTGAACAACACTTGGAGGAAACACTGAGGGTAGTAAGAGCACAAAATGTACTCTGGGTGGTGTATTTCAATTTCCACCACCATGAGAAGCTCGACAGTGACACCACTTAGGAAAAAGCTGCTAGACTGAGGTCTGCAGCAGATGGGGAGGGAACCAACAGGAGGGAAGAACATACTTGACCTCATCCTTACCAATCTGCCAACAACAGATCCAACTGCCCATGCAGTATCATTAAACGTGACCATTGCACAGTCTTTGTGGAAACAAAGTCCTGCCTTCACAATCTCCATCATATTGTGTGGCACTATCACTGTGCTAAATGGGACAGACTTCAGACAGACCTAGCAACTAAAGACTGGGCATCCATAAGACACTGTGGGCCATCAACTCCAGCACAATCTATGACTTCATGGCCCGACATATTCCCCCACTCAACCATTACCATCAAGCCAGAGGGATCAGTCCTGGCTCAATGTAGAGTGCATGAGGCCATACCAGGACCAGTATTGAGGTGTCAGACATCATTAATAGCAAGTGATAGAGCAACATAATCCCATGACCAACAGATCAGAACTAAATTCTGCAGTCCTGCCAAATCCAATGTTATGAATGATGATGTCTAATTAAACAACTCACTGGAAGAGGAGGCTCCACAAATGTCCCCATCCTCAAAGATGGAAGAATCTAGCAAATCAGTCCAAAAGATCAGGCTAAAGTTTTCATAGTAGTCTTCAGCCTGAAGTGGATGATCCATCTTGGCCTCCTTCAGTGGTCCACAGCATCGCAGATGGTTTTCAGCCAATCCAATTCACTTCACATGATGTCAAGAAACCGTTGAAAACCACACAATACCAGATTATAGTCCAACAAGTTGGGCTATAACCTTGTGTTGTGTGATTTTTAACTTTGTACACTCCAGTCCAACACCAACATCTCCAAATCTAGAAGCAGTTGGAGACACCGGATATTGCAAAGACAATAGGCCCTGACCATATTTTAGCAATAGTACTGAAGACCCTTGCTTCAAAACTTGCTGTTCCAGTACAACGCTGGCATCTGCCCGGCAATGTGGAAAATTGCCCAGGTATGTCCTGCAAAACAAAAGAGCGAATCTAACCAGGTCAATGACCGTCCCATCAGTCTACTTTTGATCATCAGGAAGCTGTTACCAACAATGTTATCCAGCATCACCTACTCAGCAATAACCTGCTTAGTGATGCTGAGTTTGGGTTCCACCAGGGCCACTCAGCTCCTGATCTCATTACAGCTTTGGATCAAACATGGACCCAGGGTTGAGAGTGACAGCCCTTTATGTCAAGGCTGCATGCGACCAAATATGGCAACAGAGGGTTCTAGCAAAAATGGAATCAATGTGTATTGGGGACAAACTCTCTGCTGGTTAGAGTCAGACCTAGTACATAGAAAGATGGCTGTAGTTGTTGCAGGTCATTCATCTCTGCTCCAGAAGTTCCTCAAGGTAGTGGCCTATACCCAACCATCTTCAACTGCTTCATCAATAACCTTCCCTCCATCATAAGGTTAGAATTGGGGATGTACAATCATTAGTTAACAATGTTCAGCACATCTGCAACTCCTCAGATACATGTTCAAATGCAATGAGATTGTCTGTCTGGCATTTTTGCCCCAATGATCATCCCCAACAACAGACAATCTAATGACTGTCCCTGGATACTTAATGGTGCTACCATCACTGAATTTCCCACTATCAACATTTGGAGGGCAGGCTGCAAGAACAGGTCAGAGGCTAGGAATACTGCAACAAGCAACTCACTTTCTGACTCTGCAGAACCTGTCCACCATCTGCAAGGCTCAACTTAGGAGTGTGATGGAATAGTCCCTGTTTGCCTGAATGGGTATATTCCAACAACACTCAAGAAGCTTGACACCATCCAGGACAAAGCAGCCCACTTGATTGGCCCTACATCCACTCTCTCCACCACTGGCACTCAATAGCAGCAACATATGCTATCTATAAGATGCACTGCAGAGATTTGCCAAAGCTCTTCAGACAACACCTTGCAAACCCAATACCACTTCTGATGGAATCAAACATCAACTGGAAGGGAAACTTGGGATGGGCAATAAATATTGGTCTAGCCAGCAATATCCGTGACCCATGACTGAATTTAAAATTTAAGGCCTTTTTCTCTGGAATAGGGGAGTTCAAAATGAGAGGGCATAGGTTTAAGGTGAGAGGGACAAATTTAAAATGGACCTAAGAAGCAATCTTCTCAGGGAAAGGGTAGTGCGTGTACGGAACGAGCTGCCAGAGGAAGTCGTCATCACAGAAGGGAACTAACTCGGTCCAACCTGTCCATGCCGACCAGATATCCCAAACCAATCTAGTCCCATCTGCCAGCACCCGGCCCATATCCCTCCAAACCCTTCCTATTCATATACCCATCCAGATACCTTTTAAATGTTACAATCATACTAGTCTCCGCCACTTCTTCTGGTAGCTCATTCCATACACACACCACCCTCTGCATGAAAAGGTTGCTCCTTAGGTCCCTTTTAAATTTTTCGCTCTCACCTTAAACCTATGCCCTTTAGTTTTGGACACCCCTACCTCGGGGAAAAGGCCTTAACTATTTACCCTATCCATGCCCCTCATTCAATACCCTCTGCATGAAACAATTACCCCTCAGGTCTCTTTTATATCTTTCCCCTCTCACCTTAAACCAATGCCCTGTAGTTCTGGATTCCCCCCCCCATGGAAGAGACTTGGTCTATTTATCCTATCCATGCCCCTTTCGATTTTGTAAACCTCTATATGGTCACCCTTCAGCCTCCGCTGCTCCAGGAAAAACAGCCCCAGCTTATTCAACCTCTCCCTATAGCTCAAATCCTCCAACCCTGGCAACATCCTTGTAAATCTTTTCTGATCTCTTTCAGATTTCACAATATCTTTCTGATAGGAAGGAGACCAGAGTTGCACACATTATTCCAAAGTGGCTCAACCAATGTCCTGGTACAGCTGCAACATGACCTCCCAACTCCTCTACTCTAACCAATAAAGGAAAACATACCAAATGCCTCCTTCACTATCCTATCTGGAAGTGGTGGAGGTTGGGTACAATTGCAGCATTTAAAAGGCAGCTGGATGGATATATGAATAGGAAGGGTTTAGAGAGATATGGGTCAAGTGCTGGCAAATAGGACAAGATTAAATTAGGATATCTGGTCAGCATGGACAAATTGGACTGAAGGGTCTGTTTCAATGCTATACATCTCTATAACTCTGTGACTCATGGGCAAGGACACTTAAGGTCCCTTTTTGGAGTCCTGTACTTATTTGAGAAACAATTTTTCTTTCTACCCATTTTTTTCCACTAAAATGAATAACTTCAGAATTGTTCTAGCCTGTCCAGTTTTCCTTTGTCAGTCCTCCTCACAGCTGACACACTCCCCCCAATTTAATATCATCAAATTTTGAAATACTGCAATTAGTTGCCATATATGGATCATTTATATAAATTATGAACACACGTGATCCTTGCAGTGTTATGCTAGTAACAGACTGCCAACCCTACAAAGACCTCATTATCCTGCTCTCTGCTTTTCTGCCTGTTAATCAATCCTCAATCTGTACTAAGGTATTACCGTCATTCCCATCTAATCTAATTTGCTAATCTCCGTGGGACCTTATCAAAAACTTCTGAAAATCAAAATACAGCATGTTCACTTCTCTTTTATTAATACTAGAAGTAATATCCTCTCCATACTCCAAGTTTGTCAAACATGATTTCATTTTCATAAATTCGCATTGGCTTTACCCATTTTAACCATTCTTTTCTAAATGTCCAGTTGCCACATCATTTATAATAGTTTCTGAAATTGTCCCTACTACAGATGTCAAAGTGTCAGATCTGTTGTCCTAGTTCTATACTGACTAACATATGGGACTGAATATAATCCTAAGATTATAGTATGAGTTGTTCCACTTTTCAGTCTCCTTTCCGAGCTCCCTGAAATCGGATTTCAGGCTCACCCTACTTAAGAAATTGTTACTGACGTAGACCCTCTGCCTGGTCACCCTTCTGCAGAAGAATTCCTGCATCCCATTGACATCCATGACCTTAGATATAGGGAGGCAGCATTGCCATCCTAGAGTCATGTGTACAGTTGTGGAAATGCCTATTTCTGTAATGATCAAATGCTCCATTACTGCTGCTGATCCCCATGACTTCCTCCTAATATGTGCAGCTGAACTGATTGTGCTCTGGTTAAAATTGATAAATCTTCTCAGATACTTTTTTCATATAATCTAGGCCAACCCTAGATCATGATCCTTTGCACCTGTTATAGCTGGTCCTCTTCTATAGTTGCCAATTGTAAGTGTTGGCTCTGGGTGTGGACAAAGTGCAACATATCAACCTTGAGAATATCTTCACCTTCATAGTCTAAAGAATTAACTTGTGGAATATCTTGGTCTCTGGATGCCAAATATAATAATCTTGGTAATATTTCACTTTGAAGTTATATCTTTGCAGATTGGTGACTGATTTGATTGCATTGAATCTGGTCTGCTCCATCATAGTAGGCATGGTTTGAATTCTGAGTTGTGATTGTACAGAGATCTGTGCCTACTTGCAGACCTGCCACAGCTTGATGGTTGGTATCGAACAATTAGAAGCTTTTAGGAAGCCCAGATGAGCTTCAAGTGGATTGGGACTACAGTGCGATTCTGCCAGTGCATGAAGCTGGTGATCCAATAAAAACTGTGAGACGGTCTTTCAAAGGCTGTATCATGAAGTGCCATTTGCTGAAGGATCTATCTTTTCAGAATGCGTAATTATAAAATGTTGGCTGTAGCTCCCATATTGCTTTTAGCTTGTTGTCTGGACTTTTCAGAACATGTGTTCATCATGATTATAAAGAATTCTGATCACCTTGTAGTGCCAATATGGTGTATAAGGTTAACAGTGTGGAAAACATGGTCATCTTCTGGCATTTAGCTTTCCCTAGGTTGACTCTGCATCTCATTTATCTGCTGCAAACTCCTTGCTGCCGATGTTGTGATGTTATACCATTTGTGTTGGTTACCTGTGTTTTGTTCTGTGGTCTGACTTGGCCTTTGGGCATGTATAGAAATCTGATTCCCTTGGCGCCAAATGCTTTGCCAATATCACAAGAAGCTGGGCAGTTACAACTGGCATCTATTCCAGATTTTGTGGGTTTGGTGCGTTTTGCTGACTGTAACAATTGTGTAGGCTGTACCTAAGGCATGAAACCATTGTTGGCCTGCTCCTATGAATTTCATACAAGTGTCCATCCTGAAGTAAGACTTCAGCCCTTTATCAATGACCAGATGATCCTCCCTAAAGGCTTTTAGGGTGTGGAGGCTTTGACTAACTCAGTGAGCCTTCCTGACAGTTCCTGTTTTGAAAAGTCACATTCATGCTTCATCTGCCAACAAACTAGTCAATCTGACTCTTGGGGATATTGTCTGAAGAAGATTGGAAGCAAACGCAGATGAGCCAGTACAAGGCTTTAGCTGTCATCTCGTTGTTGCTACCTTGGCAATATACAATAGATGATGGAAATCTGAAATAAAAGTAGAAAATTCAGAAAGCTCAAAGCGAAGCAAAGTTAGCATTTCAGATTGACTCTCAGCCAAAACTGAAGAACAACAGAAATTGCAAAGTGTTATTTTTTTTTGAAGCAAGTGAGAGGAGGTAGGATTTACTGGCAAATACACAGTGGTGGAGTTCTATGATCAGTTGGGGTGTGGGAGAGGCTGGATGGTGGAAGGCTTCCTGGTGCAAAACTCAAATGGAGTGCTTATCAATTAAATACAGAAATGAAGAAATGTCATGGGGAGGAATGAGTGACAATAGCCATCTGAACACAAAGAAAGGGAGTTCAGCAAGAAATGATTAAAAGACGAACCGGAGGGGGAGAAAAAATAATGTAAATTAAATGGAGCCAGAGGTTATGTTGAGTGTTGTAAATTGCCTGAACCTGTAATATGCTGAAGAGCTCTCTTAATCCTTTCCCAAGTCTGCTTTGATCAATGCTCCATTTCGGCTTGTTGGTGTCTAATAAAATGACCACTTCCTAACATTGTTTTGTCTGCGCATCACATGAATGCGGATGGTTGTTGCTGTCTGTATGGTGAGGATAGTGCAAAGGATAATGGGGATGTACAAAAATAGAAAATTTGAAGGAACACCCGAGGTCTCAGAACTTTGGAACTGATGGAATGGATCTGCTATACCCTGCTGAAGAGGGAAATCGACCAATGGTACTTGCTGTCCTGTGACAGAGGGAAAGATGGCACTTGCAATAATTCACAGGGGACTGCGTACTGGCATTTTAACAACAATTCCGGATTTTCTGGAAACAGAAGAAGTTGTGGAGGTAACGTTGGTGGCTTAACTCCTAAGGTGGGGATATGGGAAAGCCTCTCTTCCCATCTCGTGACAAGAACGCATAGAGTTTTGATGAGATGGCGCTGCTGGACCAGGACGTTGCTGGCAGTAGTGCTTGATCTGAATCCTCAAGTCTAGCCTTCTGTTGCTTTATTATAGAGTCCCTACATTGGGGAAGCAGGACAATTGGCCCATCAAGTCCACCCCTCAGTTGCCCGAGGCATCGAACGAGTGTTCCTGCCCCAGTGAGATGGCAGTGCTAACCACTGAGCTATTGTGCCACCGCTGAGTCACCTTTATATTTCAACCAGAAATATAAGGGGAGGCAGGGGCCTTCAATGCTTTGAGTCGCAAGGCTTGTGGTTCCCACTTCTGAGAGACAGTCTGGACAAAGCTATGGCTGTTCTCGATGTAGCAAATGTTGATCAGATTTGATAGAGGCATTGAGAGTTATGAGGACTTTTGATGGAGTAGCTATTTGGAGAAACCGGCAAGCAGATTGTTAATCCACCAATTGACTGCTTTTTCCAGACTACTGTTAATGTTAATGGAATTTTTTTTTTACCCACAAAACTGTTATGCTTAATATGAACTGTTATCAATGCATTGCCCAAAATGGTGGCACAGGCAGATTCAATAGAAAGATTCAAGGGGAACCTGAAAAGGAAACTTGGAGAAAGAGCAGGGGTGGTGGGAGTAATTGGGTCGTCCCTTCACAGAATCAGGGAAAGGCATGATGGACCACAGAGTCATAGAGATATACAGCATGGAAACAGACCCTTCGGTCCAACCTGTCCATGCTAACCAGATATCTCCACCTAATCTAGTCTCACCTGCCAGCACCCGGCCCATATCCCTCCAAACCTTTCCTATTCATATACCCATCCAAATGCCTTTTAAATGCTGCAAACATAGCAGCCTCCACCACTTCTTCTGGCAGCTCATTCCATACATGTACCACCCTTTGCATGAAAAAGTTGCCCCTTAGGTCTTTTTGCCCTCTCACCCTAAACCTATTTCCTCTAGTTCTGGACTCCCCCACCCCAGGAAAGAGACTCTGTCTATTTATCCTATCAAAGCCCCTCCTGATCTTATAAACCTCTATAAATCACCCCTCAGCCTCCGATGCTGCAGGGAAAACAGCCCAAGCCTGTTCAACCTCTCCCTATAGCTCAAATCCTTGTAAATCATTTCTGAACCCTTTCACATTTCACAACATCCTTCCAATAGGAAGGAGTCCAGAATTGCGCACAATATTCCAACGGTGGCCTAAAATGTCCTGCACGGGAGCAACATGACCTCCCAACTCCTGTACTCTGACCAAATTAGGAAAGCATACCAAATACCACCTTCACGATCCTATCTACCTGTGACTCCACTTTCAAGGAGCTATGAACCTGCACTCCAAGGTCTTTGTTCAGCAACACCTCCTAGGACCTTACCATTTAAGTGTATAAATCCTGCAAAGTTTTGCTTTCCCAAAAGTGGCACCTCTCCTTTATCTAAATAAAATTCCATCTGCCACTCCTCAGTCCGTTGACCCGTCTGATCAAGATCCCCTTGTAATCTGAGGTAACCTCCTTTATTGTCCAAACACCTCCAATTTTGGTGTCATCTGCAAACTTACTAACCATAGCTCCAATATTCACATCCAAGTCACATATATAAATGATAAAAAGTAGAGGACCCAGCACTGATTCGTGTGGCACTCCACTGGTCACAGACCTCCAGTCTGAAAAACAACCCTCCACCACCACCCTCTGTCTTCTACCTTTTGAGCAGTTCACTATCTAACTGGCTAGTTCTCTCTGTATTCCATGAGATCTAACCTTGCTAACCAGTCTCCTGTGGGGAACCTTGTCGAATGTCTTATATTAACTCTTCTGTGAAAACTGATGTATTGGATGGTGAGGATTGCCCATTCAAAACCAAGTTTAGGCATTCTTTTGTCCTTCGAGTATTGTGAAGTTTCCTGAAAAGGTAGTGGAAGCAAAGTCCTTGAAGATTCCTAAAGTGGTGGTAGAGCTGTGTGAAGCAAAGGGATGAAAGGGGAAAGGATGGTAAATTTGAGGTTACAATCTGACCAGCCATGATTTTATTGAATGCCAAAGCAGACTCTGGGGCTGGCTGACTCACTCAGGCGCTTGATTCATATGTTTGTGTGTAAATGTTCCAGGGCCATGTAAAACACAAGGAACAGGAATAAGCCATTTGGCCCCTTGAGCCTATTTCACCATTTAATGAGAGAGTGGCTGAATTCCACATACCCGCCTTTGATCCATATCTCTTAATGCCTTTGCTTAACAAAAATGATACTACCTCTGATTTAGAATTAACAACTGATAAATGCAAGTTTTATATTTTAGGGTATTTGAATGTAAGGCCATGGTACTATTACAAAAGGTGAGTAACCTCATTCTGAATGCTTCCCACAATTTTGAAAAGTTGCAAAATGAATGAATTTAGATTTTTGTCCTTTTTTATCGCCACAAGGAAGCCGCTTGTGTTCATGATTCATGAAGTGTCATGTTTACCGAGTGAAGGTAAATATAGGTTGACATTGAACATTGCCACTTTCATACCAAAGTAAGCTCGTACTGGAGCTTAAATGCTACAATAAAATCCAAATCATTGACAGTGAGCTCCTTGAGTTTAAACAAGGGTCAAGTTCCTTTCCAAACCTACCCAGATGTGTTCATCTTTTTATACCCTAGAAGTAGGCAAAGGACTACTTCTCCCCTTGGTCCTAGTGGATTGTACCACTAAATGATGTCATATTGTGAATCAATTTATGACATCATACAGAGGGTTGATCCATTTGAAAAAAGGGGGGAGGGGAACAATGGTGATTGTTGCCATGCACTTGCACTGGATTTGTTTTGATGGTATGACTGGAGACTGGTGCAATAAGTATATTAAAATTCCCAGAGCAATACTCCTTGTTCATTAAATAAAAAATGGAACCAAAATCTTAAATCAATTGCAAATATTTACACTTCTTCATGGAGTGTGCAGGTTAATTAGGTAACTCATTGGTCATTGTGTAACATAGGAGCAGGAGTAGGCAATTAAGCCCCTCGAGCCTGCTCTGCCATTTGTTACGATCATGGCTGAGCTCACCTTGGTCTCAACCTCACTTCCCTGCCTGCCCTCCGTAACCCTTCAGCTCATTGACAGATTTTTAATTAGTAATGTCCCAGAATCCACCACACTAAACCTCAGAACTAAGATCCCATTCCCTCCCTGTTTCCAATTTTTTTTTCTCTCATTCCTTTCCTTCCCATTCCACCTCCTCGTCCATTCCTTTTTCCTTCAGCTCCAACTCATTTCTGTAGTACCAGAGGTGAAGGCTCATTTAGTGACGTGCTAATGTGACACAGTGTATATCATCGCAGGAGGTAAGTGCAGTGTCTCTCATGGGATGGCAAGATGGTTGTTAAAAACAATGAAAGTTTTCCTCACCTCAGCAGACTTCATAAATATTCTTTTAGCGGCATGATAAGCACAAAAATAATTCTTTGCCTTCCAGGAATTCCTTACCCTTCCCACCCATTCTCGAAATTTCTTCCATTTCTACCCTCCCCAATCCTATTGTCTTCACCTATCTCCTTCCCTCATCCAGTTCCCCAATCTCTTCTACATCCTATGCTTTTTCCATTCCCTTTTATAATACACGGCAATTCCCTGGAATTAGTCAAATTGCCCTCAATGGAAGTGTGGACAGTTCCACTGACTGGGAATGCTATTGGGTCAGCAAATCCCCATAGTGTAGTGAGCAGCTGGGTCCCCTTCTGTATTTATACCCACCACCTCCCTCACCTCCAGTTGGTTGCAACAAGGTAAATTTACAAAGGGATCTCTCCCTTGTCACTATCTTTGGCTCCTTTTGAAACGTTAATAACAATTTAAGCAGGCTTTCTTAAGGTAGCGGTAAAGTTAGTTTATCATTGACAAATACAAACAAAAACAATAATACAACACATACACAAATATTAGAAATGAGAGTTGAGGCCAAGAAAAGCTATAAAATACATAATCAGATATTTATTTAAAAACTATGGATTCTTCTTTGACATTTAGATCACATTAGTACTCGAACCCTGGCTAGTGTACATGAATACCTCTGCCATTGGCACACCCAAACACCAGTTCATTTGTACATATACGCCTTCCACAAGAACACACAGACCAGAGTTTAACTCCTACTCTTGAAAGAGAAAACACAAAACATATCTCTTCCTGACTTCTCTTCCACTATGTTCATGGCTTGAGAATTCCCAGAAGACGGTAATTCAGTTTGAAGCACATTTCTGCCTTTTAAGCCCATTGATTTGAACCTTCCTTGATATATTAACCTATGTAAGCCTTCCAAGAGTACTCTCTCTCCAGACAAGCCACTGGATTTACATCCGCGGTAACTTCCCCTGATTCAGTCCTTTTGGTTTAAAAAGCACATTGTAATTTAAAGTTTGATATGATCTTGGGTTATCTGGGATGATGATCCATCCGCTTCAGTTAGAGCACATCAGTTGACCTCCGCTCCCTACCAGCCCCTGCTTTCAAGCTATGGGAATGGGAAATAAAAGGGTTGAGAAACCTGCATCATACTTTTTCTTTATCTTCCGTTTTAAGATAATACTGCTACCTGGACATAGAAAGTTTGAACTTGTCTCGGATTATGGATGTCTACATTCATGCTGTTCCCAAAGTTGCTTTCTGCTTATCACTAAATCTTCAACTGCTTTGTACTTTAACACTCCTTTATTTGCATTTGCACACAGGTTATCAAATGCAGCGCTTTCTAGTGTCGTGCCTAAGACTGTTTACAACATTCATTGTCAACAGGTATCTTCCACCTGGCTGAATTGTGTCATGTGATCAATTATATCCTATAATTTACATAAATCTCATCACCCCTCACTGATGCTTCCTTGTGACCACCTCCCGGTAAAGTGTGCTTAGACGAACAGTGGGGAGGATAGGATTACCTATGATATACATTAGCAATTTATTGTACTTGTCAGAGGAGAATGGGGCAAGATTTCACTGCATGGATCTTGCAGTTGGAACAACTTGCATTTATACAGCACCTGAATGCAGTGAAATATCCCAAGTTGCTTCATGGGAGCATTTTTCAAATAAATGTGACACCAAGCTGCAAAAGCAAGTATTAAAGCAGGCCAAGAGCTGTTCAGGGGGAGGGCTAATAAGCCTTTTATGAATTTCATGGAATTAAAAAGTGAGTAAAGTTTAAGGGGCAGTTCTAGAATGTGGGGTCATGGCTGCTAAAGAAATGGCTGACTATGGGAAAGTGATGGAAATCACGGATTCTCAAGGCGCCCAAATTACTAGGAAAGAACCAAAGTCCACAAAGATCAGAATACGCTTAATCAGAAAAATGTAGTTGATATTCCTGTTTTCCCTCTCAGAGGTGGGTTCCAGTTACTGCTAGATTTCACATGCTCCTGATAAAGTTATTTCACTTAAAATACAAAGGTCTAGCTGGTGAATTATTGCTGCTCATAAATCTTTATTCACTCACATTCCTCTGGTGCTGTTAAGTTTTTTTTACTATTGGGCAGTCTGTAGTGAGCTCAGGATAATTGAAAGAGGTAACAGGTCAGAGTTAATGGATTAGCTATTTACTTGTCAGTGTTACAGTTGAGCTCATCAAGTCTTGCAGTGAGTTTTTTGTGAAGTCACCTGAAATTCTCTCAGTGAACATAGTGTGATGCAGAGATTTGCTGCTACTCTATGGTACATGTCAATTGCAGCTCTGAACACCAATGTGATCTAAATCCCTTATGATTAAGCTGTCACTACAACATCTCAGTAACAGTTGCTTTGGTGCAGTTCGTGATCTTCGTTAACCTAAATATAGGTAGTTGGTAATTTATTGCCATTTTCTGATAATTTATTGAGTTTGTAAAGAAGCAGTAGAGTCATACAGTGCAGAAACAGACCCTTCAGTCCGACTGATCCATGTTGACCAGATACACTAAATTAATCCTAATCCCATTTGTCAGCACTTGGCCCATATCCCTCTAAACCCTTCCTATTCATTTGCCATCCAGATGCCTTTTAAATGTTGTAATTGTACCAGCCTCACAACTCATTCCATACATGTGTGAAAATGTTGCCCCTTAGCTCCCTTTTAAATCTTTCCCCTCTCGCCTTGTACCTATGCCCCTCTAGTTTTGGACTCCCCTACCCTGTGAAAAAGATGTAGTCTATTCATTCTATATCTATGCCTCTCATGATTTTATAAACCTCTGTAAGGTCACCCCTCAGCCTCTAAAGCTGCAGAGAAAATAACCCTACCCTATTCAGCCTCTAGTTTGGATAGGATACATTAGTTGGTTGGATAAATACATTATACAAATGTGACAACTGGGGATGGTTCACTGGTACCAGAGGACAAACAGTCTGTTGGCGAGGAATATTTTGATGTTGTTAAAGTGGTGGGGGCAGCATTCTGCTCTTCAGCCAGGGTGTTAGGAAACCCCTCCCTTGATCTTCCACCTCTCTTTCTGGTAAATCTTCCCCCTGCCTGGGGCAACTCCCCTAGCCCTGAGTCTACTCTGTTCTCGGTTTCCGTGTCGATAATCTGGTGGGGATTTGGCTTCCCTTACTTCCTTGGCCCCAGCACAGCTTTCCCAGGGCAGAACTGGCTTAGCCTCTGATTCCCCCAATGACTCCTATCCTGAGTATTTCTCCAAGTGTGGCACTTCATGCACTTGATTATGGTATGACAATGGGTTATTTTCTCTAAATCAGTCATTTGTCTGAATCCTTTTGGCCAATAATCTTGGGGAGAGCCAGTTGGAGGATCGTGGTGTTATCTCAGAATTCTCTCTGGGGCAGACTCTCCTAATGTTGGCTCAGTAAACGATCATTTAACCTGCTTCTCAAAATTATTTCGTAAAATAACTCAAGTCTCAGCATCACTTCCTCCTCCCCATCACACAACCGAAGTACAAACTGAGGAGGAGGGAGAATAGGTTAATGCAAGTTAGTCAGTATTTCCAGGCTGGTCAAATGGTCTTTGATTTATCTTGGGCTTTGGTTCGAAGCTGCTACCTACTCTGCATTTACACTGTCCCTGAGGCTGCTTACTCTTCATCTATTCATAAGGCTAATCAACTCAACTTTATTTAGATTAGATTAGATTACTTAGTGTAGAAACAGGCCCTTCGGCCCAACAAGTCCACACCGACCTGCCGAAGCGCAACCCACCCATACCCCTACATTTACCCCTTACCTAACACTACGGGCAATTTAGTATGGCCAATTCACCTGACCCGCACATCTTTGGACTGTGGGAGGAAACCGAAGCACCCGGAGGAAATCCACGCAGACACGGGGAGAACGTGCAAACTCCACACAGTCAGTCGCCTGAGGCGGGAATTGAATCCGGGTCTCTGGTGCTGTGAGGCAGCAGTGCTAACCACTGTGCCACTGTTTACATCCATGATTAGTAGGTTCACAAATGCAATTATCTAATAGAGCGTCTGGAACCTCTCCTACTTGCCCTTGGACTCACGTCTTCTCTCTCACTGATGGTGGAGTCAGTTGCACCATCATGATTTGAATGAATCACATTATACTATATTCCCCCTAACTTCCTATCAACTTGTTCCACATTATTTCAGTAATACATCAACTTATTACCTAGTCTTTGTGATCATTAATGGTGTTAATTGTAATAACAATGTTAATGGGTTCTCAAGAAGGGTCATTAGACTCGAAAAACATTTATCTCTGTTTTCTCTCCATGGATGCTGCCAGGCCTGTTGAGTTTTGCCAGCAATTTGTTTTTCTCCAATGCGCTCTCCCATGCATTCTTGCCTCGTTTGTTCAGGAACTCGGGTTTTCTCCGATCCTGATTGCTTTTAGCAGTGGTAGATAGCATTTTCAGACTTGTACTTCTATTCCCGTTTTTAAAAAAGACTTGTATTTACATAGGGTCCAGACATAACATCAGAAACTCCCACAGAGCTTCACCCAAACCACCTTTTTTTATTTTGTTGTTGAGAAATCACTGTTGCAACATTGGAAATGTGACAGCCAATTTATTTAGTCAACTCTCCATTTCTAGGTCATGCATTGAGGGTCAAATATTGGCCAGTATACTAGGAAGAAATCCTTTGCCTGTACAAAATCTTTGTATCCTCACAGGAGAGGTCCCAGAAGCCTGGAGAATAGCCAACATTGCCCCTTTGCTTGAGAAAATCAACAGGGACGATCTGGGAAATTACAAGCCATTGCACTTTACGGCAATGGTAGGGAATTATATTGGAGAGGATTCTTAAAGACAGTTAATTCATATTTGGAAAAATATGGTCTTATTAGTGATGGGCAGCATGGCTGTGTGTGGGGGAGGTCATGTTTTAAAAACTAGGTTGTTTTTTGAGGAAGTGACAAAATTGATTGAGGGTAGGATGGTGGATGTTGTCTGTATGGACTTCAGCAAGGCCCCTCATGGCAAGCTGATACAAAAGATGAAGTCTGCACTGAGCTGCTAAGATGGATACAGAACTAGTTTAGTTATAGAAGACAGTGAATAGTAGTGGAAGGGTGTTTTTCTGACTGGAGTTCCGTGACCAGTGGTGTTGCACAGGAATTAGTGCTGGGACCTCTGTTGTTTGTTTGTGTTATATTTAAATAATTGAATTGAATTTATTGTCACGTGTACCGAGGCACCGTGAAAAGCTTTGTCTTGCGAGCAATACAGGCAGATAACAGATTTAAGTAGCATAGATAGTAGATAATAGGTAAACAGTAGAAAAAGCAAAACATAGGTGCAGGTGAATGTTAAAAGTTTGAGAGTCCATTCAATACTCTAACAACCGTAGGGTAGAAACCATTGCGAAACCATCTGATGTGTGCATTCCGGCTTCTGTACCTTCTCCCCGATGGTAGAGGTTATAGAAAAACATTGCCAGGGTGGGATGGATCTTTAAGAATGCTGGCGGCCTTTCCTTGACAGCGGGCCTGGTAGATGGATTCTATAGATGGGAGGTTGGTCTTTGTGATTGTCTATCTGGGCTGAGTCCACTCTCTGTAACCATCTCCAAACTTGAATGGTACAGTTGCCCTACCAGGTAGTGGTACATCCAGACAAAATGCTCTCGATGGTGCACATGTAAATGTTGGTAAGGGGATTCACTGTCATACCAAATTTCCTCAGCTGCCTGAGGAAGAGGAGACATTGTTGGGCCTTTGCATCCACGTGAAGAATCCAAGAAAGCTTGTTGTGGATGACCACTCCCAGGAGCTTGACACTGTCCACTCATTCCACCTCTGTGTTGTTAATGTGTAAGGGGGCATGAGTAACATTCAGCCAGAAGTCAATAATTAGTTCCTTGGTTTTGCTGGTATTGAGAGCTAGGTTGTTCTCAGTGCGCCATTTTTCCAGGTCTTCCACCTCCCATCTGTAGTCTTGTTTCATCGCCATCTGAGTACAACCGACTATGGTGGTGTCATCAGCAAACTTGTAAATGGCATTTAGTCTTTTATTTTGAGGAAAATGTAAGTGGTCTGATTAGTAAGTTTGCAGATAACCTAAAGATTGGGGGAGCTGCAGATAGTGAGGAGGATTGTCAGAGGATACATAGAACATAGAACATAGAAGGATACAGCGCAGTACAGGCCCTTCGGCCCTCGATGTTGCGCCGACCGAGTCCTACCTAACCTATACTAGCCCAATAACTTCCAAATGCCTATCCAATGCCTGCTTAAATGAACATAAAGAAGGAGAGTTCACCACAGATACGGGCAGGGCATTCCATGAACTCACAACCCGCTGTGTGAAGAATCTACCCCTAACATCTGTCCTATACCTACCACCCCTTAATTTAAAGCTATGTCCCCTAGTAACACCTGACTCCATTAGCGGTAAAAGGTTCTCAGTGTCGACCCTATCTAAACCCCTAATCATCTTATACACTTCTATCAGATCTCCCCTAAACCTTCTCTTCTCCAATGAGAACAGCCCCAAGTGCCTCAGCCTTTCCTCATACGATCTTCCTACCATTCCAGGCAACATCCTGGTAAACCTCCTCTGCACTCGTTCTAAAGCTTCCACATCCTTCCTATAGTATGGCGACCAAAACTGCACACAATACTCCAGATGAGGCCTCACCAGAGTCTTATACAACTGCAACATGACCTCAGGACTCCGGAACTCAATTCCTCTGCCAATAAAGCCCAGTACACCATATGCCTTCCTCACAGCACTATTTACCTGGGTGGCAACTTTCAGAGATCTGTGTACATAGACACCAAGATCCCTCTGCTCATCTACACTACCAAGTAGCCTACCATTAGCCCAGTAATCCATCATCTTGTTATTCCTACCAAAGTGAACGACTTCGCACTTAGCTACATTGAATTCCATTTGCCACATTTCCGCCCAGCTCTGCAACTTATCTATATC
Source organism: Hemiscyllium ocellatum (assembly GCF_020745735.1). NCBI lineage: Eukaryota > Metazoa > Chordata > Chondrichthyes > Orectolobiformes > Hemiscylliidae > Hemiscyllium > Hemiscyllium ocellatum. The sequence goes on from NC_083408.1 coordinate 36,355,432, forward strand.
CCGCTGTAACCTACCACTTCCTTCCTCACTATCCACAACTCCACCGACTTTCGTGTCATCCGCAAACTTGCTTACCCAGCTTTCAAGTCCTTCCTCTAGATCATTTATAAAGATAACAAAAAGCAATGGTCCCAAAACAGATCCTTGTGGTACACCGCTAGTAACTGCGCTCCAAGATGAACATAATCCATCAACTACTACCCTCTGTCTCCTTCCAGCCAGCCAATTCCTAATCCAAACCTCTAATGTATCCTCAATGCCATACCTCCGAAGTTTTAGCATTAGCCTACCATGGGGAGACAGGATACAACAGGATATAGATAAGCTGGAGACTTTACGGATGGAGTTTAATCTGGACAAAGGCGAGGTGATACATTTTGGGAGATCAAATGCAGGAGGAAAACATACAATCAATGGCGGGGCTCATAATAGCATCAACATACAGAGGGTATTGGTCTACAGTTCCCTGAATTCACAAGTGGATAAGGTGGTCAGGAAGGCATGTAGCATTTTGCCTTCATCAGTTGGGACATCGAGTATGAAAATTGGCAAGTTGTTTTGCAGCTGTATAAAATTTTAGGCCACATTTGGAATATTGTGTACAGTTTTGGTCACCACACTACCAGAAGGATGTGGAGGTTTTGGAGAGGTAACAGAAATGGTTTACCAAGAGGCTTCCTTTTGAAGTTATTAGCTATAGGGAGAGCTTGGACAAACTTGGTCTGTTGTCACTTGAACCTCGAATGATGAGAGATGACTTCATTGATTACAAAATGTATGAAAGGCATGGATAGAATGGATAGTAGGAGTCTTTCTCCTGGGATAGAAATGGGAATTACTAAGCAAAAATGTGTTTAAAGGTGTTGTGAGAGCAGAGGGTGGTTAATGTTTGGAATATGCTGCCACTGGAGGATTTTAGTTTAGGTTTTGTCTTTATTGTCATGAGTACTTAAGAACAAAAGTATAGCAGTACAGTGAAAAATTTTCAGTGCTGTCATCTTAAGCAGAAAAGTGAAAGAATAAGGTAGAAAGAAATAATAAGGAGAAAATATAAAGTTTAAAGGAGGAGGCAGATTCAATAGCAATGTGTAAAGTTGCCTCTTGAAGATAATGAATAGTCAGGAAGTCTAGGGATATGGACATTGTAGAAGCAAAAGTTTTAGTTCTGAAAGTCAACTTATGTTGAATGGCCTGAACCTGTGCTGTACAGTCATTTTGTTCTCTCTTTGTTCATCACCAAAGCTGCATTTTCAGATCTGGCTGTTATAGATTATCCTCAACTCTTAGTGGCAGGAACCAGGGTCTAGGTGCAAACTTAAAAATGGACACGCAACATGGATGCACAGTAATATAAACATTGACATCTACAAATATGGGTGCAGGATCAAATGCACACATGCACTAATAAACAGACCTATCCTGTCAATAAACACAGCAAAACACGCACAGTTACAAATACGTATTCACTCCCAAATACCTGCAGCTCGCAAGCAGATGTACGTGCACTCTATTTACTGGATATCACTCAATGGCAATCAAGAAGGTGAGCACAGGGTCCAGGTATCTTCATCCAATTTGTTGGCACATGCACTTCCTGGAGTCACAAGTCCATGAATCAGAATTGTGGATCTTGTCTGATTATTATTTTTTTTCTTTTCTACTTCCTACAACCGGGTGTCTAAGTCCATTATATCCACGTTTTTCCACTCGAGATGAAATCAGTTGTGTAGCTTTGCACTGACTCAAACTCAAACCTAGTTTGCCCGATTCACTAACACACCAAGTCAACCAAGGCTGAGAGATTGTGGGGAGCATGTATTTATAATAAAAGATTTTCACTTGTCTGACCTCAGCAGTACCTTCTCTTTCTGTTTGGAAGCATGTTTACCTTGCCACTGGAATGCAGTGGGGAGGAAGGAAGGAGACCAATAGTCACTAATAACTTTTATTACACAGTTGACAAAGAAACAGATTATCTTGACGTTTGCACTTGCTATATGTGGTGATAGTGGCATAACAATAACATTCTTGGACTTGAAACTTTTATATATAGAATTCCTACCGTGTGGAACCAGGCCATTCAGTCCATAGAGTGCATACTAGCCCGCTGAATATCACAAGCAGACCTGTAACCCTGCATTTGCCATAGTTAATCCACCTAGTCTGCACATGTTTGGACTGTGGGAGGAAACTGGAGCACCTGGCGGAAACCCGTGCAAACGCTACACAGATGGTCACCTGAGGCTGGAATTAAACCCAGGTCCCTGGTGCTGTGAGACAGCCAGGGTAACCACTAGGCCACCATTCTGCCCTTTTAACCTGCACCAACAATAACCCAGAAGCTCATGAATTCAAATCCCACAACAGCAAGTTCAGAATTGCTGAACACTGTTATGGCGATATCTGTTCTGAGAACCTCCCTCGCTCATTAACTGCTACTTCCATAGCAATGGTTCACCCTTAACTGGCATTCGAAACGAGCTGGAAGGTGACGGGGAGGTGGCAGCAGAAAGGCTCTCCACGAGCAACCACCTCCGGCCTTCCGTGGATGTGTGAGAAGATCTGGCCTTGCCCCACCCTGAGCATGAGAAGAATATGAAGCTTCCATTGTTTGTGTTCTGCTAGATGTTGTCAAGACCCCAGAATGTTCCAGGTCGTGTCAGCCACTGCTGGCATCACGCTTTGCAAACTGACAGGGAGAACTGAAGGTCACTGTGTTCTTTCAAAGAAAAAATACCTCTATTCAATACCCATTTACACAGAGTCCTTTCATTAACAATGTGAAGGAAACACCAGCATCAGAAAACTGCAGAAGGAAGCTTTTGTTCAACAATTTAACCCGTTGAACTTGAACAGCATGATTGGGTATAAACACTGGGTGCTAATCAAACTGTCAAATGCTATTTTTCAATATCTTGCTATAGAGGATCAGCCTGCAGCACCCCCGCCTCTGCGTGAGAACACTGTACACCCAAGGCACTGCGCAGAGAGTTAAGGCCATAATCTAAACCGACGTCACTAGTACGGCCTAGTCAAGGGTGTCATCTTTCAGGCAAGATATTAAATCAATGCTCTGTCTGAAACTTGATTAGATGTGGAACTAATCTGAAGGTGAATACAGGAGTTCTCTCTAGGATGCTAAGTAATATTTCACCTTCAATGTATAACCCTGAAACAGAGGCTTTGCAAAATAAATTGTCGCATTTCCAACATTATATCAGTGACTCATCTATAAACACCTGAACACCTCTACTTGATTCCAATCTGTAACTCATTTCTAGGTATCCATTATTCTATATGTAAAGTATCTGAACCCCTCCATTAATTCCCAGTGTGTAACTCACTCCCGGATAATCATTTCTCTATATATAAACCGACTGAACCCCTCAATTAGATACCAATCTGTAACTCATTCCTGGATATCTGTTATTCTGTCTTTAAACGTCTCACTCCTAGAGTGAATGTAATGAGGTCAGCCAAATGGACCTCAAAGAATGTGTTTCTTGATTAGACCAGATTAACAGCCCAATTTGGGAGCCCTGGCTAATAGATAAGAATGTGAGTGTCTAAAATAATTCATAGGCCAGTATCCAGGACAGTGCACGTACTGGAAAATCTACCCACGTTTGGCTTGAAGCAATTAAAATGCTTAGCAACATCCCAGTCAAAAAAAAAGAACGGGAGTGTCAGGGATTCTGTTCACTGAGGGAGCTGGATCAGTGTCAAGGACTGTCCCACTGTAAATAAAGGGTGACTCGATGACAGGATTACCAGTCTCTGGGAATTTATTTCACCCTCAGTCACCAACACCAATATCCTGTCTTTAAAAAAAAAGCCAGTTCCACAGTCTATGACAACAAAAAGAAATGTTAGGCATCCTCTTTTCTCTGAAAGCTGGATCTGTGGGAGCTGGATCAGTGTCCAGGACGCTCCGCGTATAAATAAAGGGTGACTTAATGGCAGGATAGCGACCTCTATGGAGTTATTTTAATAGTGATAAGAGTGGAATGCTGAAAGACCATTTGGTGTTTGGGATTAATGATGTAACCATGCAAAAGCACCTAGCTGAAGTCCAACTGGATTTCAAACAGGCACAACCACTAGCTTTATCGCTGGAAAATGCAGTAAGTGGAGCTTATGAGTTGCTGGGTATTCCTCGCCAGCCCATTAGCTGAGTGAAGGCAATTGTGTAGCCTCACACAGGATATATCCTGAACTGAGGGACTGCAGGTCAGAAGAATTGGCCATGCTAAATTGCCCATAGTGTTAGGTGCATTAGCCAAATGGAAATGGGTCTGGGTGGGTTACTCTTCGGAGGGTGGGTGTGGACTTGTTGGGCTGAAGGACCAGTTCCCGTACCCTAGGGAATGTAATCTGATCTCTATACACAGCAAATAACTGACCATTCTCAAACCTGCATCTGTTATGTTTTAGGCTGTGAATGTTTATTTCTTTTGTAAATTAGAAAATATGACATTACTAAAGCGGTGGATTTTACTGGTACTCAGCACACTGAGTACAATATTTTTCCCATGTGTCTTGAGAGTGATGACTGTTTACCTCCTCACTGCTGTGAGGCCGACACTAGGGATTTTCATTACGGTCTGTCTAACGAGCCTTTTTAATATATAAGGATGACTATAATCTTCTGGTAATTATCTCTGTGAAACTCGGTCCTTGCTTGTTTGGTATTTCTTGCTTCCACTCCTTTGACCGCATTAATTATTGCAGATGGACTGGTTCATTGATTATACGACTGGAGCCATGTTAATGATTAAGTTAAAAGCAGGTTGTGGTCTACTCAAGCGGTATAGCCGGAAGGTGACCTATTTTATTGTTGTTTTTTGTGTGTGAGCGTGTGTAGGAAAGTCAGTTCTGGTTGGGGGTAGTCCTGTAGGTTCCATCACTTGCTTTCCCATTTCTAAGCCATGCCATTGACACGTCTGCCCCTATTGTTTCCCCAGCTTCTGGTGGTCAATTAGAAAATAGACAGATTTCTGATTGCTGCATGTTCCTGATTGACACTTGGTCAAATAGTTTGATTGTTACTATTTCTCTAAATAACACCGCACGATTAGTTGTCAGTCTGTGTTTGTGACCTGCATGTTAACCTGGTACCCGAACTGAGGCTAAAGAATTGATGGATATTGGTGTTGATGCGTATGTACCTGTGTATGGTAGGAAGTGTTCAGAAAAGGAGATCATGTTTTATGTATCGCTCTCTCCAGGATTGGAGGTGAAGCTTCAGTTACTGCTGACTTCAGGCCCATTCTGAAAGCTTGGCAAACAAATTCTTGTTGCTGAATCTCCATCGGCAGTGTTAGCTAATTTCTGTCTTCTTAGGCAGTCCCTCAGGATTGAGGATGACTTGCTTCCCATGCAGCTCGATAGCTTCCGAAATGGCTGAGAAGTCCACTCCGTGATCTTCAGACTCTGCAGACAGTTCTTGAAGGGTTGGGTAAACATATGGTTTGGAGGTTTGTGCAATCCCTCTAATGGCTCGACTTCACTTCTGCTGATTCCCAACCAAGTGTCTCAATGTGTTCGGAACCTTTTATAAGCAATGCTTCCCATTCCAGTTGATCTCCATGAGTCAATGTGTATACTTAAACTCTTGGGTGCTTTAAGAACCTCTTGTACATGGATTTTCTGCTGTTTTCTGAACAGCCTCCCGCCATGACTGAGTTCCAAGTAAAGTACTTGTTTTGGGAGTCTGTTGTCAGGTATTCCAGTGATAGACCCCATTCAGTGTATCTGATTTAGCGTCTCAATGTTGACTTGAGAGAAAGTATTTTCTTGCCACAGGGCTTGGGGGATCCTACAGAGATGGAACTTCTCCAGTGTTTCATGAGGCCTACAGTAGATTGTTTTTATCTATTATAAAGATTCAGACAATGACTGCAGATGCTGGAAACCAGATTCTGGATCAGTGGTGCTGGAAGAGCACAGCAGTTCAGACAGCATCCAACGAGCAGCAAAATCGACGTTTCGGGCAAAAGCCCTTCATCAGGACTAAAGCTGAGTCTTTATGATATCTCCTGCTTGGTGAACTGTGATCTTTGTTTCAGGTTTGAGATACTTGGTCTCAAATAATTTTTTTTTACCTCATACTCCTTACCTCAGTTGGCCTAAGGCTGAACTAGAATATTGGAAGTCATAACAAACTTTTTCATCCATGTCTGCCTTCAGAGACACAGACAATAGTCCACATTTTCCAGGATCTAACTATAGCTCAGTCGATATAACTTTTATCCCTGCTGGAATATTATAATGGACTAGATCAGACACCTCAAAATATTTTAAGAAGGTGGCATACAACCAAATGTTTTCTCATTTTAAAGGTAGATGTGAAGTACATGATGCAGTGTGACTGGTCAAACTACCCAATATTAGACAAAACAATTTATTTAAACACTATTGTTAAAATACAAGCAAAGGAAAGTGGAACTTAGAATAACTTAACTCTATTGGAAAACTTAACTCATAGGTACTGTATCTATTATTTAGTTAACTGTTCCAATATAATAATGTCCCATAAACACACCCCTTGGCAAATCCAGCAACATGACGTTGTCCAATCCAGGAGGAGAAAAAACATCAAGAGAAAATTCGGAGACTGTGGCAGGCAGCTTCCAACTCTTCTGAGAGCCCAAGAGCTTTTGCTTAAAACTAAAGCTAAAAACTGAAAAAGAAACGGGAAAGCCTGGTCTGAGAGAGCGGGCTCCACCCAGGCTGCTTCCCCTGTTCCAACTTCAAAAAGAACTCCAAGGCATTACAAATTATTTACTTTCTTGGCGACAGCTCAGCATATCTCTGTCTTACACCTTCTTCTCTTCAAAAATAATAAACCGGGACAAAATACCGTCTTTGATGTGGCACATGGTCACAATATCACGGATTTAATTTGCACTTTAGCATGAGATCCAGGCAGACACTTCCGTGTCCAAACTCCAAGCACTACTTTAAAACATCATAGTCTGGCAGGGAGAAGTGGTTTAAGCAAAGAATTCAGGAGCAGGCTATAAATAAAGGCTGAGTTAAGAGATGATCTCAGTTTTTTTTTTAGCTGAGAGCACAGGAAGCACACCCTAGCTTCCATTTACTGTCTGGGTGACCAACTGGGTAGTTTGACACCTGTTTACAGAGACTAGGTATTGGAGTCAAGGGAATACAGAAAGGAACTCTTTACTATTGTGAGTTGTTGGTTGTCTGTCTGTGTTGTTTATATTTAAAAACACCAGGTTATAGTCCAACAGGTTTATTTGGAAGTACAAGCTTTTAGAGCTGCTCCTTTGTCAGGTGGCTAGTGGGGAAGGATCATAGGGCACAGAATTTACTGTTTTAAAAAAAAATCAGTGTCATAAAACTGATGCGATGCATTGAACAAACCTAGATTGCTGCTACGTCTTTAATCGCTTAGAATGGGGATGCAGGTTTTGATTGACTGATATGTACAGAGGAACCTTGATTATCCGAATATCAATTATCTGAATTTCGGATTATTCGAAGAAGATATCAAGGTCCCACAAATATGTTACATCAAAGAGGTAGGTGTATTTGGATTACCTGTATTTGAAGAATATGTGAAAACGCTGGCAAAAACAAAGAAACCCAAGCAGCTCAAGCAACAGTGACTGGATTTTTTAAAACGTAAGGGTTAGTTACACAGCCCTTTGCAAATGTAAGTGCTTTACTCCCACCACATTACCAGACTGTTCATGCAAAAGATGGCGGAGAAAGTAAGCATGTGCACGAGGTGGTGCTTCGGTCTTTCTATCGTGACAGTGAGTTCAGCAGAAACTGACAAATGCTCGTGTGATTGTAGAAGCTGTTTGGGAGCCTGCTTAATGCTGGGATTTCATTTATTTACATGATGGTAGGGTTTAGTCCTTCTCAGTTTAACCTGCAATTTGCAGAATGCAAAGATAAGTCTGTTTAAATAGGTGACTTATCAAAATTATAGATGTTAAAGAAACTATCTGGTAGAGCACAGCGTTAGAGCAGTATGGCTTCCCTTGTTTAAGGTCAAGTTGATTATCCAAATAATCAAATATCCCAACGAAATATTGTCCGACCATCTTGTTCGGATAATCGAGATTCCTCTAAATTTCAGAACTCTTTCAAGTCAGAGTCCCAAGATGATAACTTAAGGTTTTATATTAAAAAAAGTGACCACTCTGCTCAGACAATGCAGTAAAGCTGAGGTTAGAGTCTCCCAACCTTGAGTCAGACCAGTTCTATTTCCACAGTAGTAATTCATAAAATATCACATGTACTGCCTATAGGTTGTGTGGTTTTTGAACAAAATAGAATGTATCTGCAAATGCAAATTCATCACATGGACTTTAATGGTCCTGCCCCTCTAGCTACTTGATGAAGAGGCAGCGCTCTGAAAGCTTGTACTTTCAAATAAGCCTGCTGGACTGTAGCCTGGTGTTGTGTGGTTTTTTTCACTTTGTCCAATGCCGTCACCTCCACACCATGTATTGTTTATGACCTGGAAACTGGGCCGGAGCCTGAACTGAGGCTAAAGAATTTGATGGAAATAGGTGTTTGTGCGTAGGTTCCTGTATATGGTAGGGAAAGAGAAGATTGCTACAGATAGCACAGAGACTGCTTTTGCAAGTAAAGATTTGAGCTCTCCCAGCAGAGAAAGCTTTCCCTTGTGGGTACATGGGTGCCTTAATGAGTTTCTCTTTAATACTTGGTGCACAGAGCTAACCTGGTGTTAAGCCAGGGGTGAGGGTGGGTAGTGGACCAATTGTATTTCTAAGCAGCACTGAAACCAATCCGGTTGGTGGAGTGGAACAGTCCACGCTGAGTAATGGCTGCATGATGGTTAAGGTTTAGATTAGATTAGATTAGACTTAGTGTGGAAACAGGCCCTTCGGCCCAACAAGTCCACACCTACCTGCCGAAGCGCAACCCACCCATACCCCGAAATTTACCCCTTACCTAACACTACGGGCAATTTAGCTTGGCCAATTCACCTGACCCGCACCTCTTTGGACTGTGGGAGGAAACCGGAGCACCCGGAGGAAACCCACGCAGACACGGGGAGAACGTGCAAACTCCACACAGTCAGTCGCCTGAGTCGGGAATTGAACCCAGGTCTACAGGCGCTGTGAGGCGGCAGTGCTAACCACTGTGCCACCGTGCCGCCCAAGGTGTTGCAGACCCCAGAATTGTATGGCTACCTTTTGATCCAACAGAGTACAATCCCAATCCCTTGGATACGGGTGCTGAGCATCACAATCCTTTATGGTGGTACTTCCAAAAACATCTTCCCAGATTCCGAGGCTCAAATTGTCATGTCCCCTGAGTGTTGGAGTGGGAAAGCTACTGTTAATCTGTTAGGATTTGGTCAGAGCTCCAAAGCTGCCTCAGAGCTCGCAACCTCCAAATTTCAGCTCCCACCTCACTTGGAGTTCTGACCCCCCACCACCAACACCACCCCCCACCCCACTTTAGAAAGCCTTGCCTGTATGGAATCCAGTACTGGAAGTCACTGCTTCAATTGAGTCCAGTTGTGTTTTCCCAGATCTGCAGTAATGTTTTCCATAAATATATTATTTCTGAAGGAGGAAGAAATCCCGGATCTGGAGATCGACATCGATGAACTGTTAGAAATCTCAGATGAAGACCAGCGTTCAAAACTCCAGGTAACCACTTTCTGTTCTCATTGCTATTACTCTGATTTCAAACCATCTCCTTTGCTTCAGTCATTTTGCTGAGAATAGTCTTCACCAAGATTTGGAAGCATGAGTGAGAACCTCACTGAAACTGATTAAAATTCTGACAGGACCAGACAGAACAAAACACAGGAAGGATGTTCCTGATGACTAAGGAGTCCGAAACTGCCCCAGAGGATTGGGGGTGGGGAGTTGTTACAGTCTAGGATTATGGGATAGGCCATTTAGGACTGAGACTGGGAGAATTTTTTTCACCCAGAGAGCGTGGTGAGGAATTCTCTGCCATGGAAAGTGAGTGAGGCCAAAATGTTGAATGTTTTTAAGATGGTGCTGGATATAGATCCTAGGGCTAAGGAGATTTTTAGCGTATGGGGAGAAAGCGGGAACAAGCTAGCCCAAAAAAAGGGGAGTCTAGAAACCTCAGATCCCTGGAGCTGATTAAAGAGAGAGTACATTTTTCCCAGTTCTTCTGAATGTGCCCCTACTTTCTATGTTTGTAAGATTCCGTTAAAGAGAGATGGTCCCTTGATAGAATCTCCTGGCTATGATTTTATTAAAACGTACGTCCTCATGGGATAAGTCCCATAAAACTCTCAACTTTGTTGGTTAGGCTCTCGCTGCGCAATGGTGGCTGTAGGAACCACAATGCACTGCATTAATGAAACCACTCTATCACCCCATTAATAGATATAGGACTGCCTTTTCAGGAGAGCTCACGCGTGCAGAGCACAATGGATTAGCAGTCCATCGCCTTAACCACTCGACCACCTTATCTATGGTTCCGGGTGGACCTGAGGAAAAGTAATGGGGCTTTTCTGCGCATCAGTTTCGAGATGCCATTCTTGGCATTGGAAATTTTGTGTTGGGGGAGGGGTCGCATTGTGGAACCCAACAGATTTGAGGTCCACGGGCATTTTCAGTTTTCACAGTCATCTCCCAGTTTCCCCTTGCAATAGGAGGCTTTCTTGTTTGCTGGGTGGAAATTGCAGCCAAAGACCATTCAGTGATCCTGCTCCCTTTGGTAGTGGGCTGGCTGCTTTTACTGTGATGTTTTTGTTTTTCAAGAGGTGATGGCACCTCTCTGGGTGAAATGGCTTCCCCCCCCCCCCACCAGTTATTTACTTTGCACGCAAGTGATGCTGGGAAGGCTCAGTTTGTTCTTTTTTTAGCTTCAAGGCCCTGCCCACTGTCCTCCAATGGTCAGGAAAGTTGGCTCTGTGCCAATAAAAGGAACATCCTTTTGAAATTCTGAACAATCACTTCCTCCCACCTCTCTCCACCTTCTCCAAATAGGAGGCTACCATCATGGTGAAACTTCAGCGCAGTGTCTTGTCACCAGGTCCAGTTCCACATTTAGATTTGCCAGGGATCCCTTCCTGGGTCTAGTGGTATCATCTGCTGCAGGGGGTTGGGGGTGAGGGAAGTGCAAGGTGATCTTTTATTGAAAGTGAAATCAAAGAGCTGTGTATTGGAGAGGAAATTGTAGATGCAGGGACACTTAGTTTACAAGATATTTGGACAGGTAAGTGTAGAGGCAAGGTACAGAGGAAAATGGGCCAAACCTAGGCAAGTGGGACAGTTTAGTTGATTGGCATAGATGAGTTAGACTGAAGGGTCTGTTTCTGTGCTGTATGACTCTGCGCTATAGCGACACCGTAGGGTTATAGGTCAGGTAGGGGGAATAATAACAATGGTGCACCTTTCTGATGCCAACCAGGTTTTAGGTCCTGACACGCACGTCTCTTTAATTTCTGATCGGAGACCGAGAGAGCCATTAATGAGATGAGGCCAGAGAGAAATCAATGAGCTACTTTATTTCACAATGAGATGAACTGCACTTAGGAGCAGATGCACTTAATTTGCCTCATAAACAACTTTTGGTTAAGACTTGAAATAAAGGGCGGGTTACACTTCACCGTATCCTGACTTATCCCATGCTTTCTTTAACTCTATTCAAGCCCATTGGTATCCCCACAAGGGGGATTGGCCTTTGTTTAGAAAAAAAATATTATTCTTTTACGGCCTGTGGGTGTCACTGTCTAGTTCAGTGTTTCTTGCACATCCTAATTACCCTGGAGAAGGTGATAGTGAGCTGCCTCCTTGAAATATGATCGTATCTCCTTTTCAAAATGGCATTGAATACAATTCACGCAGGATAGGTTCACCCACAGTGCTGATGGGTAGGGTATTGCAGGATTTAGGCCCAGTGACAGTGAATGTGAACAGTAGGGTTCCAAGTCAGGATAGCGTGTGGTTTTAGTGTGGTGTTACCATGCACCTCAATCATAGAATCCCTACAGTGTGGAAACAGGCCATTTGGCCCAACACGACCACACCGACCTTCTGAAGAGTGACCCACTCCCCTACTACTCTCCATTTCCCCTGACTAAAGCACCTAATCTACACATCCCTAAACACTTCACCATGGTCAATTCACCTAAACTACACATTCTAGACTGTGGAAGGAAACCGGAGGAAACCCATGCAGACACTGGGAGAATGCACAAACTCCACACAGTCGCCCGAGGGTGGAATCGAACCCGGATCCCTGGTGCTGTGAGACAGTAGTGCTAACCACTGAGCCAATATGTCCCACCCATCTGCTGTCTTTGTCCTTCTAGGTGGTGGAAGCCTCGTGCTTGTAAGTTGCTGTTAAAGACTGCAGTGCATTTTGTAGATGGTGCACACTATGCATCAGTGATGGAGAGGGTGAATGTTGAAGATGGCACATGTGCAAATCAAACAGTTGCCTTGTCCTGGTTGGTGTCAGCTTGGTCCTGCACTCACATCCTGTAGACATTTTGTGTTTGTATGGTTTTGGTCAATGGTATACCTCGACTTCTCCACCCCCACACCCCCAACCTCCAGGATGTTGATAATGGGCTATTCAGTGATAGAAACACCATTTAATATTAAGCATAGATGTATAGATGTTGCAACTAGTGTGTTGTGAATGTTGCTTGCTGCTTATCAGCCCAAACCTGAAAGTTTGTTCAGCTTTTACTCATTTCGACACAAGCTGCTTCAGTATCTGAGGAGTCTTGAAGAATACTGAGCGTTTTGCAAACATCACTCCACATTCCTGCTTCAGACCATATGATGAGGGATGGGCTTTGATGAAGCAGCTGAGGTCGATTGGGCATGGGACATCACTTAGTTTGATGGTTTCCAGCATCTTGTGCCACTCAGGTTATGCTGCTAAAAAGATCAAAAAAGCCAGTCTGATTTTTTTTTAATGTCTCTTTGCTGTTCTCGATGCTTTAAACTAATGATTTTGATATCTTTTTCCTCACAGGAGATGCTGCATGAATGTTGTAAACCCACAGATGTAAGTGAACCCACCTGATCTCCATGACCTCTCCCTCACACACGGTTACTTCATTTGCAGGCCCCTCAGAAAGGAGTGTTGTTCAGGGGTTTTAGTAGATCAGCTAGGTCATAGGGCACTGGGTTAGGTGGATTAGCTGAGCTGGTGGACGTGCTGCATTGGGTGGTTCAGGAGACTTGCAGCTTCTTTCTTGTTGATAGTTCATGTCGACTGAGTGCCTGAACATAAATCTGGCTGGGTAGTAGAGATATTATGCTTGGAGCAATATGACCATACTTAACCTTTTGTCACATTGCTGTATCCCTCTCAATTACAACAAATCACACAATCAAGATAGCTACCTGATAACTTCGCGATTACTGTTGAAATAATATTACTGGCTTCACATCTCTATAGTCAAAAGGATCACAGCCTGTATAACTAAAGGAACAGAAACCAAAATTGGACAGATTGTAGGACTTGGATTAACCATACCTGGATCATTTGAGTTCTGAGCTCTGTTATTAGATAAATTTATATAAAGGAAAATGCAAAAACACTATTACCAATAATAAGAGGGTACAACGAGAGAAAATTGAAAAGATAATTCTGAATGAATCTTGAATGCTTTGTCGGGGTTTGATAAGGAAGATGTTTCTACTTGTTGAGGAACTAGATAGTCTTTAGGATATTGAGATAGTCACTACAAAATTCAATGAAAAATTCAGGAGAAATATCAGGAGAAGTATTCAGGGTTCTTAGAATGTAAATAGCATAGATGTATTTAAGGGGAAGCTCAATGAGCACACGGGGAAGGACTAGATGAATAATCCGAGAGGGTTAGCTGAAATAAGGTAGGAGGCAGGTCATGTTGAGTGGAAGGCCCTGTTTCTTTATTGCAAATGCTAAGTAATTCTGTGTAAGAAGTGAAACCGAGGAATCTTCTCCAGCTCTGGTGCAATGTGTGGAACAAAAGTGGAAATAAATGGAAAAAGGTAAACTGCTCCCAGTGGACATTTTATCAAAACGTAAAGCATTTTCAACTCCGGAATGTCAGTGCACATTATTAATGAGACCAAAATATGTAAAGTAACTACCCTGTGCCAACATACAGCACCAATGAATTTAATACCTCCTCTCTCAATCCGCTCAATGCCTTTCAGTCCCTACTATCAATTTGCTTCTGACAACATGAAAAGCTTAACATTAGAGGAACGTTTGAGGACCCTCTATACTCGGAGTTTAGAAGGATGAAGGGTGACCTAATTGAAACTTACAGAATACTGAATGGCCTGGACTGAGTGGATGTTGGGAAGATGTTTCCATTAGCAGGAGATACTAGGACACCGCCTTAGAGTAAAGGGAAGACCTTTTTAGAACGGAGATAAGGAGAGACTTCTTCAGCCAGAGAGTGGGGAATCTATGGAATTCACCACAGAAAGAAGGCTGTGGAGGCTAGGGCATTGAGTATACTTAAAACTGAGATAGATAGGTTCTTGATTGTCAAGGGAAGGAGGTGGGAGAATGGTGTTGAAAAACGTATCAGCCATGATTGAATGGCAGAGCAGACTCGATGGACTGAATAGCCTAATTTCTCCTCCTATGTCTTTTGCTCTTAACATGATAACCTCCCTCTCAATTTTTCCCAGGTGGTCTGCTCCTTATGCAGAAAGGCCTTCACTTTGGCTAGTTAATTCAGAATAATCAAATCCTCCAACCCTGGCAACATCCTTGTAAATCTTTTCTGAACCCTTTCAAGTTTCACAACATCTTTCCGATAGGAAAGAGACCAGAATTGCATGCAATATTCCAACAGTGGCCTAACCAATGTCCTGTACAGCCGCAACATGAACTCCCAATTCTTGTACTCATAATCTGACCGATAAAGGAAAGCATACCAAACGCCTTCTTCATTATCCTATCTACCTGCGACACCGCTTTCAAGGAGCTATGAACCTGCACTCCAAGGTCTCTCTGTTCAGCAACACTCCCTAGGACCTTACCATTAAGTGTATAAGTCCTGCTAAGATTTGCTTTCCCAAAATGCAGCACCTTGCATTTATCTGAATTGAACTCCATCTGCCACTTCTCAGCCAATGCCCATCTGGTCCAGATCCTGTTGTAATCTGAGGTAACTCTCTTCGCTGTCCAATACACCTCCAATTTTGGTGCCATCTGCAAACTTACTAACTGTACCTCTTATGCTCGCATCCAATTCATTTATATAAATGACAACAAGTAGAGGACCCAGCACCGGTCCTTGTGGCATTCCACTGGTTACAGGCCCCCAGTATGAAAAACAACCCTCTACCACCACCCTCTGTTTTCTACTTTTGAGCCAGTTCTGTATCCAAATGGCTAGTTCTCCCTGTATTCCATGAGATCTAACCTTGCTAATCAGTCTCCCATGGGGAACCTTGTCAAATGCCTTACTGAAGTCCATATAGATCACGTCTATCCTCTGCCCTCATCAATCATCTTTGTTACTTCTTCAAAAAACTCAATCAAGTTTGTGAGACATGATTTCCCACGCACAAAGCCATGTCGACTATCCCTAATCAGTCCTTGCCTTTCCAAATACATGTACATCCTGACCCTCCGGATTCCCTCCAAAAACTTGCCCATCACCGAGGTCAGGCTCACTGGTCTATAGTTCCCTGGCTCGTCCTTACCATCTTTCCTAAACAGTGGCACTACGTTAACCAACCTCCAGTCTTCCGGCACCTCACCTGTGACTATCGATGGTACAAATATCTCAGCAAGGGGCCCAGCAATCACTTCCCTACCTTCCCACAGAGTTCTCGGGTACACCTGATCAGGTCCTGAGGATTTATCTACTTCTATGCATTTCAAGACATCCAGCGCTTCCTCCTCTGTAATCTGGATATTTTGCAAGGTGTCAACATCTATTTCCGTACAGTCTATATCTTTCTTATATCTTCGATGCAAAATATTCATTTAGTATCTCCCCCATTTTCTGTGGCTCCACACAATGGTCACCTTGCAGATCTTTGAGGGGTTCTATTCTCTTCCTAGTTACCCTTTTGTCCTTAACATATTTGTAAAAACCCTTTGGATTCTCCTTAATTCTATTTGCCAAAGCTATCTCATGTCCCCTTTTTGCCCTCCTGATTTCCCTATTAGGTATACTCCTACTTCCTTTATACTCTTCTAAGGATTCACTCGATCTATCCTATCTATACCTGACATATGCTTCCTTCTTTTTCTTAACCAAACCCTCAATTTCTTTGGTCATCCAGCATTCCCTATACCTACCAGCCTTTCCTTTCACCCTGACAGGAATATACTTTCTCTGGATTCTCATTATCTCATTTCTGAAGGCTTCCCATTTTCCAGCCGTCCCTTTTACCTGTGAACATCTGCCTCCAATCAGCTTTTGAAAGTTCTTGCCTAATACTGTCAAAATTGGCCTTTCTCCAATTTAGAACTTCAACTTTTAGATCTGGTCTATCCTTTTCCATCACTATTTTAAATCTAATAGAATTCTGGTCACTGGCCCCAAAGTGGTCCCCCACTGACGACTCAGTCACCTGCCCTGCCTTATTTCCCAAGAGTAGGTCAAGTTTTGCACCTTCTCTAGTAGGTACATCCACATACTGAATCAGAAAATTGTCTTGTACGCACTTAACAAATTCCTCTCCATCTAAACCCTTAACACTATGGCACTCCCAGCCTATGTTTGGAAAGTTAAAATCCCCTGCCATAACTATCCTATTATTCTTACAGATAGCTGAGATCTCCTTACAAGTTTGTTTCTCAATTTCCCTCTGACTATTAGGGGGTCTATAATACAATCCCAATAAGGTTATCAGCCCTTTCTTATTTCTCTGTTCTGCACAAAAAACTTCCCTGGATGTATTTCCAGGAATATCCTCCCTCAGCACAACTGTAATGCTATCCCTTATCGAAAATGCCACTCCCCCATCTCTCTTACCTCCCTTTCTATCCTTCCTGTAGCATTTGTATCCTGGAGCATTAAGCTGCCAGTCCTGCCCATCTCACACCCATGTTTCCATAATTGCTATGATATCCCAGTCCCGTGTTCCTAACCATGCCCTGAGTTCATCTGCCTTCCCTGTTAGGCCCCTTGCATTGAAATAAATGCAGTTTAATTTCTTAGTCCTACTTTGTCCCTGCCTGCCCTGACTGTTTGACTCACATCTGTTCTCAGTTGTACCCATCTCAGATTGATCTCTTTCCTCACTATCTCCCTGGATCCCACCCCCCAGCTTACTAGTTTAAATCCTCCCGAGCAGTTTTAGCAAATTTCCATGCCAGCATATTAATCCCCTTCCAATTTAGGTGTAATCCATCCTTCTTGTATAGGTCACTTCTACCCCAAAAGAGATTCCAATGATCTAAAAATGTGACTTCTTCTCCCAGACACCAGCTCCTCAGCCATGCATTCAACTGCTCTATTCTCCTATTCCTGCCCTCACTAACTCGTAGCACTGGGAGTAATCCAGATATTACTATCCTCGAGGACCTCCTTTTTAAATTTCTGCCTAACTCTCTGTAATCTCCCTTCAGAATCTCAACCTTTTCCCTTCCTATGTCATTGGTTCCAATGTGGACAATGGCCTCTTTCTGACCCCTCTCCCCCTTGAGAACATTCTGCACCCTCTCTGAGACATTCTTGATCCTGACACCAGGGAAACAACACACCTTTCTGCTTTCTTGCTGCTGGCCACAGAAACATCTGTCTGTACCTCGGACTAGAGAATCCCTGACCACAATTGATCTCTTGGAACCCAACGTACCTCTCGTTGCTGTAGAGATAGTCTCAATACCAGAAACTTGGCTGTTGGTGCTACGTTCCCCTGAGAATCCATCACCCCTACATTTTCCATAACAGCATACCTGTTTGAAATGTTTATAGGGTAAATAGGCAAAGTCGTTTCCCTGGGGTCCGGGAATCCAGAACTAGAGGGCATAGGTTTAGGGTGAGAGGGGAAAGATATAAAAGAGACCTATGGGGCAACCTTTTCCCACAGAGAGTGGTACATGTATGGAATGAACTGCCAGAGGAAGTGGTGGAGGCTGGTGCAATTGCAACATTTAAGAGGCATTTGGATGGGTATATGAATGGGAAGGGTTTGGAGGGATATGGGATGGGTGATGGCAGGTGGGACTAGATTAGGTTGGGATATCTGGTCGGCATGGACGGTTGGACCGAAGGTTCTGTTTCCGTGCTGTACATCTCTATGACGCTATAATCTATTCACCTTCCATTTTCTGAGTGACCTTACATACAGACTTTGAGTAATGTAAACCATAACCCTAGGGCTCTGGTGGTGCAGTGGTAATGTCCCAACCTCTCTGACAGAAGGCCTAGCTTTAAGTCCCAGCTGCTCCAGAAGTGGATAATAACATGCCTGAATGGCAGAAGGAAGCAGAATTTTAGGGAAAGGTCAGCTTAGTAGAGAGCAAAGAATTAAGGCTATTTATCCTTGCTTGATGCAATCCTTTCTTGAATACTTAGTTACAGTCTCTTGCCCACTTACATTGAGAGTTCCCAATGAGAAAAAAAAGCTTTAAGAATAAAACTTGTTTTCTTTGTTTACCCAACCCTGGTCTAGGATTTTATTAACGAACTGCTACTTAGAATAAAAGGTCTTCGGAAAATGTCAGTCTCTCAGAAGAAGTGACGCGGGCTTCTGCTATCAATGGAACAGAGTCACCAAGACGAAACGGAGTGTGTGGTCAGACCAGCCTTGCCCTGACCTATTTATGAAATAACACCCTTGTTTTGGTCAAAAAAAGGGATCAACTGTGGGACTGAAATATGTGAAGCATGTCAGACTGTGGATCAAGTTCACGGATTTATAACCAGAAAATAGAGAATGAGCAGGATATGTTTGTGGCTATTTATGGGTCATTTTTGTTAAAAATGTTAATAAAAGATGATGTGTACGTGTAATTTCTGCACTGCTGTTGCTGGAACAAAGGACATTTTAATCCTCTTACCACCTTTCAGACTGCACAGGCCTCTTATTTGAGGGAATCTGTGCCAAAAGGGGCTTAAGCCCCAACTCCAGCCCTACACTCCCAGTGCAGTACTGGGGGATTGCTGCACTGGTGAAGGTGCCATTTTTCAGGTGACCTACTCGAAGGAGGCCCAGCGTACCCAGTTGGCTGGATGTTAAAAGATCTCATGGCTCTATTTCAAAAGAAAATAGCAGGAAGTATTGCATGTGCTCCTATTTATCACAGCTACTAGTAAAAGTGAATTCCACGACATTGTGGAATTGCTATTTGTGGGATCTTGTTTTGTAAACTGGCTGTTGTGTTTCTTTCATTACTGCAGTGGCTCAGTCCAAACATAGTTCATCGGCTGTGCAGGGCTTTTGGGACAGAGCGTATAAATTACTATCGAATTACCAGAAATGTAATCAATTATGTGATTGGTGGAAGTCAGATCTGCGTGAGGGAGGAAATGTAGAACATTCAGGAACAGAGAGCTCTGACAAGCCAACCAACTGAAGACGGTGACCCTGCAGGAAGGCAGCAAATGCCTAACAGCAGGATTCTGGCAGTCAGTAAATTGACTGGTCCGCAATGCAAGTTGGGAGACTGAGTTGGATTTCTGCCCTATGCTGTGGGAACAAATTTAATCCTTAACGGATGGTTGGGTCCACAGCATTCCTGGAGCCAACTATGTATGTTTGAAGAAAAATTATAAAGTCAGCCAATATCTGACTTCACCTTCTGATCGTTACCCTGTGACACCCTGACGTTTCTGATTTCTGCCAAGTTCCTATTTCAGCAGAAAGTCCTGCTCCTGTGTCCCAATTACACAAACACCTCTCAGGTTGCTGGAGATCAAACTCTGGAGCCTGGTAACAGGAAGGCAAAACAGCTGAGAACAGGGATATGGCCTATGTGGTGAGCTGGACTCAGTACCACATTATTGGACGATAGCAGCTCACCTAGTGCAGGCTTGCCCTACCTTTCAAGTCTCAGATGAACACATTAGCGGTAAATGTCATGAGCTGGGTTTGTGTAGCAGCTGGCATCTCTGTGGTCCGACTGTGAGGTTGAGGGTTAGGTGGAGGGCATGGTTCTGGATGTAATCACTCTTAACAGGTCATCCTGCTATAACGTGCATTTGCTTAACCCGAATTCGTTACAACCCGATGACGAATTGGGGACACTGTTTCTATAGCATGAAGTGTGTACTGGTTATAACCTGATTCCAGTCCCATTCAGTTAAACAGTGGTGCTATTATGCAATTTTCTTATAATACGGATTGCACAAGAATGGAGCTAATGCGTTATAGCAGAATTGACTGCACCTTGAGCGTATGCAACCAGGGGAGAGAAAGTAGATTGGGTGATTGCCAGGTAAAGAAGGAGCAGACAGGTAATCCCCTGAGTGTATCCCACTCTCTAACAGGTAGTCTGTTGTAAATAACCATGTGCTGGTGGCTACATTTGCTGATGACACAAAGATAGGTAGCAAGGTCAGTGGTGAAGAGGACGTAAGGAGCTGACAAAGGGATGTGGGTGGACCAAGTGAGTGGGCAAAGATCTGGCAAATGGAGTCCGATATGAGAAAGTGAACTCCCCCATTTTGGTAGAAAGAAATATTTTACCTAAATGACGAGAGTAAACTGGGATTTGAGTGTCCCAGTGCATTAAACACAGACGTTTAGTAAATAGCTTTCCTGATTACTTGGTAAACATAATAGAAATGTTATGTTTTATTGCGAGGGGAAATGAGGACAAAAGTAAGGAGGTTATTGCTTCCATTACAGAGCACTAGTGAAACCACATTGGAGTACTGAATACAGAATCGATCAGTGTACATAAAATCTCTATAGTATGGAAGCAGGCCACTTGTCCCATCGAGTTCACGTTGGCTATCTGAAAAGCATCCCGCCCAGATCCTCATATCTCTCCATTTCCCCTAGCTAATCCACCTAGCTTGCATATCCCTAGACACTATGAACAATTTAGCATAGGCAATCTACCTCACCTGCACATTTTTGGACTGTGGGAGGATAGTTCCACATAGACATGGAGATAATGTGCAAACTCCATACAAACAGTTGGTTGAGGGTGGAATAGAACCTGGGTTTCTGTGCTATGAGGTACCGGCGCTAACTGCTGAGCCACCATGCTGCCCTATGCTGCTATGTACAGAGGAATGTTGGAAGCAGTTCAATTAGATTAGATTAGATTATTTACAGTTTGGAAACAGGCCCTTCGGCCCAACAAGTCCACACCGACCCGCCAAAGCACAACCCACCCATACCCCTACATTTACCCCTTACCTAACACTACGGGCAATTTAGCATAGCCAATTCACCTGACCCGCACAGCTTTGGACTGTGGGAGGAAACCCTCGCAGACACGGGGAGAACGTGCAAGTTCCACACTGTCAGTCGCCTGAGGCGGGAATTGAACCCGGGTCTCCGGCGCTGTGAGGCAGCAGTGCTAACCACTGTGCCGCCCACAGAGAAGGTTCACGAGAATAACACCTATAATGAGTGGATTGCCTTGTGAAGAAAGTATCCACAAGCTAGGCCTGTGTTTTCTGGAGTTTAGAATAGTAAGAGGTGACTTAACTGAAATATCTAAGATCCTGAGGGAACTTGACCAGGTCAGTGTTGAAATGGTGTGCCCTCTAGTGCCTGAATCTGGAACTGAGAGCCAGAGTTTAAAAAATAAGGGGTTAGCCATTTAAAGCAGAGATGAGGCTTATCGGTCTTTAGATTTAGATTAGATTAGATTACTTACAGTGTGGAAACAGGCCCTTCGGCCCAACAAGTCCACACCTACCCGCCGAAGCGCAACCCACCCATACCCCTTACCTAACACTATGGGCAATTTAGCATGGCCAATTCACCTGACCCGCACATCTTTGGACTGTGGGAGGAAACCGGAGCACCCGGAGGAAACCCACGCAGACACGGGGAGAACGTGCAAACTCCACACAGTCAGTTGCCTGAGGCGGGAATTGAACCCAGGTCCCTGGCGCTGTGAGGCAGCAGTGCTAACCACTATGCCACCGTGCCGCCCTTATAAGGAAATATTTTTAAGGCAGATGAAAGATTACTGGGGATGTGCAGGAATGTAGGGTTGAGGTTAAAACCAAAGTAGCCATGATCTTATTGAACAGTGGAGCTGACTGGCCTACTGTTGTTCCTTGTTTGTATGTTCAATGTTGCAGAGATTTCACTGAGGCTCTCAAAATCATGATGGATCAGGACAGACTAGATGGGGAGAAATTGTTCTCGTTGGCAGAATGTTTGAGAACCAAAGGGTATAAGATGAACAGCAAATGAGCCCAGTGGTTTCATGAGAAAAACTTTTTCGTGCATTGGAATGTTCTGCATGAGAGTGTGGTAGAGGTGTGGTATCGAAATGGACTTGAATAAACACGTGAAAGAAGTTTAAGTGACAGGGCTACGTGGAAAGGTCAAAGGAATGGGATGGGCCAAGTTGATCTTGCATAGAGTTGGCACAGACAAAATGGGCTGAATGGCCATCCATGCTATCATCATTCTATGACATTCCCCAGCTAGAAGGAGACATCAGGGGCCAATACAGATTAATGAGTGCAGTGTTGGTGGGTCTGGAATTGGACTTGCTAGTAGTCTGTATCGTAAAGAGATTTGGGAAGAAGAGTTAACGAAAGAAGGTTCAATGTGGCGAAGGAAGATGAGGTAATCAGAAGTGGAATTTCAGCATTTCCATCATTATTTAGAGGTTGTAAGTGGATTTAAGAGGGAATTATGTACCATTCTGGAGAGAGAGAGAGAGGAGAAGGAGCCTGGATGAGAAGGCCAGTTGGCTGGGATTGACCTCAGATAATGTTGGTCCTAGTGAAACCTTCCTGTTTGTCACACTGGGAGGCCCAGGAAAAAGAGGACATCCATTTTGGCAGAGACTTCCAGATGTGAATGTCACTCATCCTACTTTTAATGTTGAGCTAATTAGTTGGTAACATTTGAGCATGTTTATTTGATCTTTAACCAGGCAGTTTTACTACAGCTGGTTACACTACATAGAGTCTTGTTCAGCTTATTCAACAGCAGGTTGCTACAGACTTCTGAATTAGTGGTAACACTACCCTTTTTATATTAGCACCAAGTGAGAGTATTGAGAACTGTAATTGTACTCACAATGCAGCCAGAAGGTGAAAGCACACACACACACGTACACATACAGTCACTTATACACACACAGACACATGTACAATGACTCACATGCACATACAGGTACACACACACAAACACACAATTGCACATACCACACATGTACACACAAATGCATTCACACACCTTGAACAAAGCAATGCAGTGAGGAGGCAGGCAGGTCATCTGAAAGGTACATAATTATAACTTATCTGCCTGCCAACATGGCACATTTAACCGTTTTCATTGCTGCACCCTCTGGGGGAATGGGTCTGAGCAGTTCAGCGGCTTGTCGTGCAGGGAATCATAAAACACTAACTCCCCACCACCCAACCCAACATTGAGTGGTGAGGGATTCCTCAGAGTGAGCAGTACTATGACCTTTGACATTTCTTTGTCGTGGAAGCACCAGGGAGAAGACTCCAAACCCTTTGAACCAATTCCCTTAATGTCCAGAAGTCCAGGACCTTGAGAACAATTTTTCTTTGCCTTGTTGTTTGAATGCAGGGTCTCTGTGTTATAACAAAGGACTTTCATTTCAAAGGCACACTACTTTCCTACTGTCAGGATGGCCAGAACTGTACTGGTTGGCCACAAAACTGACCCTGGCCTTTGCTCGGACTCAGTGCCTACGATCCCCGATCCTAATCTATTGCGGTGGCTAGTTCAGTTCATTTACAAATCGACGCTTGTTTCACATCTGTCCGTGGAAACATAATTGACATCCCCATTCATGCCCACTGTGCAACGTGCTTCTCACCTGAAAATAGAAGAGATTATCTTATTAAGTTCCTTGTCTGTAAAAACCACACTCCTCACACCTCAAGTAGTCATCCAGGTTGGGCTGTGTACATGAGCAACAGAGCACTTCCCTTTCTGTGTCAAGAAGATTGTCAGCCCTGTCTCAGTGGGTACCTGATATATTTATTTTATAAATATTCAAGACAACAGTTTCAGCCTTGGCTTCGTATCTCAGCCAAAAGATGGTTGTTCTGACAGTGTAGCATTCCCTTGGTACCGACACTGGCATTGTCAACCAGAGTTGGAGCGTCGGAGGCTGAGAAGTGACCTTACAGAGCTTTATAAAATCATGAGGGGCATGGCTAGGGTGAATAGCCAGGGCCTTATCCCCAGGATAGAGGAGTGCAAAACTAGAGGGTATAGGTTTAAGATGAAAGGGAAACATTTAAAAGTGATTTAAGGGGCAACTTTTCCATGCGGAGTGGTACGTGTATGGAATGAGCTGCAAGAGGAAGTGGTGGAGGCTGGTACAATTACAACATTTAAAAGACATCTGGATGGGTATATGAATAAGAAA
The DNA here is from genome assembly GCF_020745735.1 of Hemiscyllium ocellatum. Taxonomy (NCBI): domain Eukaryota; kingdom Metazoa; phylum Chordata; class Chondrichthyes; order Orectolobiformes; family Hemiscylliidae; genus Hemiscyllium; species Hemiscyllium ocellatum. The sequence goes on from NC_083408.1 coordinate 36,379,912, forward strand.
GGGTTAGAGGAAAATGGCCCAGATGTTGACAAATTGGACAAGATTAATTTAGGACTCATTGGACCGACGGGTCTGTTTCCGTGCTGTAACATCTCTCTGACTCCAACATGATGGGCTTGGGTCTCTGGCATGGGATGTGAACTCACAATGTTCTGCCTGAGAGATGTGACGTACTGGCATCTGAGCAGCAGGTACATGGGAACACCACCACTTGCAAGTTCCCCTCCAAGCCAATCACATGACTTGGAACTACTTCCCTGTCACTGGGTCAAAATCCTCCCTAACGCCACAGTCCCCACACACTGAGACTGCAGCAGTTCAACAAGATGGCTCATCACCATCTTCTCGTGGACAATTAGAGATGAGCAATAAATTCTGACCCAGCCAGTGAAGCTCATTTCCCATGAATTATACATGGCTTGGAAAGGGTGGACGCTAGGAATTTTTTTCTGTTAGGCGAAGAGGCTAGGACCTGTGGACACAGCCTTAGAATTAGAGGGGGTCAATTCAGAACAGAAATGCGGAGACATTTCTTCAGCCAGAGTGGTGGGCCTGTGGAATTCATTGCCGCAGAGTGCAGTGGAGGCCGGGACGCTAAATGTCTTCAAGGCAGAGATTGATAGATTTTTTGATGTCATGAGGAATTAAGGGCTACGGGGAGAATGCTGGTAAGTGGAGTTGAAATGCCCATCAGCCATGATTTGAAGGCGGAGTGGACTCGATGGGCCGAATGGCCTTACTTCCACTCCTATGTCTTATGGTCTTACGGAATTAATAAATAAATACTAAATGGCAGACTATTGCACCCTTTATTTTCCACACTCATTGATTTAGCCAGCGAGGGCCAACACTGCGAGCAGAGAGAAGAGAAGGCAGCTTAGTAATATATGTCACCAGCATTCTATGTCTCACAAAGTGACATGGTGTTTGAAAATCAGATGGCGTTAGGAGCAAAAACATGTACAACAAAAACTTTGAGGTGAAAGTCAGGGAGCATTGGGAACTGGCCCAAGTGTCCAACTCTGATGACACCGGCACTGCCTTCAATATGTTGTGGTCTCATCATTGCCACCCAACCATTGCTCAGTTACTCCTCTAGTTCTCCAGCCAGCACCTAACATACTTCAGTAAAGGAATGGTACTCACTGAACTGGCAGATGTATCTGTTGCGCGTCTTACAACGCTGATCATTCCAGTTGAAAGCACTTGAAACTTGCAACTCGACACAGTTTCCAAAACTGGTACAAAAAGAAAGGACGCCCAGTGAGTGGAATGATGATAAGCTGAGGGGATACACATTGTGCGTGTCTCCCATCCATTTTTAGCAGGGAGGTTCATTTCCACTGGTACCAGAATATGGTACTATTTTTCTGGTTTGGTGCTAATTAGTTAACACAGTTGATGACACAAAGTAATGCCATCATGCTGAAGGTTCCAGAGGTTCCGCATGAATTTTGTATGTTATATATGTGCTAATTATCTGAGCAAGGAATGTGTCTCAGCCCACCCTGACTTACCCCTGATTATCTGGCTGTCCAAAAGCAAAACTGTAAAAAGTGGGAAGTTCCCCAGAGTCCCAACGGAATGAATCTCTCGACATTTTGTATGTTAAGCCTGAAAACAGTAAAAAGAGCCAATTAAGCTAAAATAAATACATCTACAGTGATTTATCCATCTTAATCCTATTATAACCATACCCCGTGTCTTTACTGATGTTAATCCAGCTCCCTCACACTGTCACTCAGTAACCCCTCTCCCTCAGCACCCTGTGTTTCTGACTGTATCTCTCCTGATGTTAATCCAGCTCCCTCACACCGTCACTCAGTAACCCCTCTCCCCCAGCACCGTGTGTTACTGACTGTATCTCTCCTGATGTTAATCCAGCTCCCTCACACTGTCACTCAGTAACCCCTCTCCCCCAGCACCCTGTGTTACTGACTGTATCTCTCCTGATGTTAATCCAGCTCCCTCGCACTGTCATTCAGTAACCCCTCTCGCCCGATCACCCTGTGTTACTGACTGTATCTCTCCTGATGATAATACAGCTCCCTCACACTGTCACTCAGTAACCCCTCTCTCTCAGCACCCTGTGTTACTGACTGTATCTCTCCTGATGTTAATCCAGCTCCCTCGCACTGTCACTCAGTAACCCCTCTCCCCCAGCACCGTGTGTTACTGACTGTATCTCTCCTGGTGTTAATCCAGCTCCCTCACACTGTCACTCAGTAACCCCTCTCCCCCAGCACCCTGTGTTACTGACTGTATCTCTCCTGATGTTAATCCAGCTCCCTCGCACTGTCATTCAGTAACCCCTCTCCCCCAGCACCTTGTGTTACTGACTGCATCTCTCCTGATGTTAATCCAACTCCCTCACACTGTCACTCAGTAACCCCTCTCCCCCAGCACCTTGTGTTATTGACTGCATCTCTCCTGATGTTAATCCAACTCCCTCACACTGTCACTCAGTAACCCCTCTCCCCCAGCACCTTGTGTTACTGACTGTATCTCTCCTGATGTTAATCCAGCTCCCTCACACTGTCACTCAGTAACCCCTCTCCCCCAGCACCTTGTGTTACTGACTGCATCTCTCCTGATGTTAATCCAACTCCCTCACACTGTCACTCAGTAACCCCTCTCCCCCAGCACCTTGTGTTACTGACTGTATCTCTCCTGATGTTAATCCAGCTCCCTCGCACTGTCATTCAGTAACCCCTCTCCCCCAGCACCTTGTGTTACTGACTGCATCTCTCCTGATGTTAATCCAACTCCCTCACACTGTCACTCAGTAACCCCTCTCCCCCAGCACCCTGTGTGTTTCTCCTAAGGTTAATCCAGCTCCCTCACACTCGGGAGTAGAGTGACTATGACTCACTGAGAGTGAAATGAAGCCAACACAAAGATTATTAATGGATAGAGAGTGTTATGGATTAAACAACAGCTCACCGATCCAGAAGTTGCGAGTTTCAAAGTCTGGGTCAGTCACCTCATTTGTAGTCTCTAACTGGCTAAGGTAAAAAGCCAAAATATCTTGCACCTTCTGGTTTTTAATTTGTGCTAAAATCCCACCTCGCTCCTGAAGAAAAACAATGAGAACAAAGGTTAATCCACAAAGATGTCACAGCAATAAGTCAGACTTGGAACACTGCTGCTGGAATTGACTGGTTTTTCTATACTGTATATCTGAGTCACTAGTCTGAGAATCTATTCTCTTTACAAATAATGTGTGTTCACTCTTGGCTTCAATTTTCATTTTGAGCATGCAAGCTGATGTAACATTCATGCCATCTATTCCATGGCACTATGGTTCAGCTTAAATATAGAATAATGCTCCCTGTCATACAGCAATGTAGGTATAACACATATTAGAATAATCATAGAATCCCTACATTGGGGAAGCAGGCCATTCGACTCATTGCATCCACACCAATGTTCCAAATAGCATCCCCAAACCCACCTCCTATCCCTGTGACCCTAAATTTCCTATGGCTAGTCCTCCTAGTCTCCATATCCATGCACATTATGGTCAATTTAGCATGGCTAGTCCACCTAACCTGCACACCTTTGGACCGCAGGAGGAAACTGGAGCATCCAGACGAAACCCACGCAGAACGTGAAAACTCTGGGCAGACCGAGGCTGGGATTGAACCCAGGTCCTTGGTGCAGTGAGGCAGCAGTGCTAACCACTGAGCCACTGTGGCACCTAGAATTGGGGGCCTGAGAAACTTCAAAGGCAGGGCTTGCCTGGTTTGTTCTGTTACCTGACATTTGTTCTTGGCTCCGTAGTATGTGTCGGCTTCAGGAGAGACCATAAAGCAATCCCCATCAATCTGGATATCACAGGTATGAAATGGAAACTCCATCTTTTCTGGGAACGAAAAGTCACGCAAGAGTTAGGGGTTAGAACAGCTACCGGGAAAGAGCAAGGCTGAGTCATACAGTTCTTTCGAAGAGCCAGCATGGCATGATGGGCCAAACAATCATCTTCGTGCCTGTATGACTGTAAATGATCAGGGATCTTGGGTTTTAATCACACACGACACAGAACCAAGAAACGTGTGAAAATGCATTGCCCTCACCATGAGAAAACAGGGATCATATACTAGGACATACCTCTTAATAGGTCTGCTAGACAGCTCCTTAGATCCTATTAACCTTCCAGTTTAACTGTTTCTTGTTAAAATCTCACGTTAGGTTTGTCAGAAGAAACTTATACAGAGATCTTTGGCAAGACAGGCATGATTTGGCAATGACCTTCTGATCATGACATTATTTCCAGCACAGGAGGAGGCCATCTGGTCCACTGAACCCCTGCTAGCTTCTCAGGAAACAATTCAGCAGGCCCACTCCTCCATATCTCTCCCCAAAGCCTGTGAGATTTAATTCCCTTAAGTGTCCAACTCCCTTTTGAAATCACGGACAGTTTCCAGTTGCACCACCTTCATAAACAGTAAGTTCCTCGCCATTACTGCTCGCTGCATAAAAAAGACCATCTTGCTCAGCTTCCCACGACATCTCCTGCCCATAACATTTAATCCAGCCTTAGATATTGGGTAAAATGCTGAACAGCCTCTTTCTTGTCTGTCTTCCAACAGCTGGGCTGTGCTTTAAGATAGCAGGATCTAAATTCCAGAATGGCCTCTATTAATCTCTTTAGGAGAAAGTGAGGACTGCAGATGCTGGAGATCAGAGTTCAGAGTTTGGCGCTAGAAAAGCACAGCAAGTCAGGCAACATCTGAGGAGCAGGAAAATCAATGTTTCGTACAAAGGCTCTTCATCCTGCTCTCTATTCCATTTTGATTTGATTTGACTTATGACTGTCTCGTGTGCCGAGGTACAGTGAAAAGTATTGTCTTACATGCTTTACAGGCAGATCGTACTATACAAGCACTTCAGGGTAACAGAACAGAATTTAGGATACAATGTTACAGCTGCCAAGAAGGTAGAGAGAGAGATTAACATTAAAAGTTTGATTACAGCAGGGAAGAAGGTGTTGTTAAACGTATTCGTATGTATATATAAACTTTTATATCTTCTGTCCAATGAAAGAGGATGGAAGGAAGTGTAGTTGAGGTGGGAGGGGTCTTTGATTATGTTGGTTGCTTTCCTGAGGCAGTAGGGAGTATAGATGGACTCAATGGCCGGGAGGCTGGTTTGCATGATAGATACCTCAAGATGCACCTCTCGGGCTGAACTTCCAGGCACCTTCCCTGATATCCTTTATTGTCAAAAACACATTTGTGATCTAATTTGGAATGTGATGCCACTGTAAAGTTGGTACATAAATACGAATTGTTGTTGTTTTCTGTAAAGTTCCAATCTATTTCCAAATGCATTTGAATAGATATTGGCTGATACCAATGATTAGCCAACAGGGTAGGAAACAAATTGCGCAAGGATTGGAAGTTCTCTTTGAGCATGCTCTCTACAGGCAGATTTATATACTGCCTTCAGGGCTCTTGTAGTGCAGTGATAGTGTCCTACCTCTGGGATAGGAGGCCAGAGATAAAGTCCCATCTTCTCCACAGGTACGCCATGAGATGTCTGAAATGGTTGATGAAAACTATCTAAAAATACGTATTGCCTGAGCTCAACTGAAGCTGTAGTCACTATTGTTCTCTGAGAGCCTCTGCTGGCAACTAACTGACACTGCAATGGAACAGCACAATGGGGATTTGCTGGATGTTGAGTGGAAACTGCATATCTTTGTCTGCAGTCTACAGGAAGCTCCTCATTTCCATCTTTGGTCTCGGTAGTTCTGTAGTTGCCGACGTGTCAGAAGCATGTACAGCTTCTTCCTCAAGAAGGTCAAAATATTGGTCTGAATCTTCTGATGCCAAAAACAAATGCCAAGTACAAACAACCAGAGGGATGTCCTGAATTTGCACACGTGCAGGTTTTACCTGGAACACTTAAATTCTGACTGGCAGAATTACAGTTCCCAGGGTTTTTGGCAAATGTATCCAACAGTGACATTGACATCACGGTCTCAGGTTTCATGGGCAAAACGTATCCAGAAACCCACCCCAGGATGGATTTACATACCTGTCGTTGGTCACAGGTAGAATATCTGGGTTGGAAAAGCCTAACAGTGGGAAGACCCAACCATTGACCTTTTTCCAAATATCTCTCATGCGCCTGTCTCGATGGGTGACTCAAATATTGGTGTTTCAGCTTTCCATTGGGAAGAAAATGACATTGCATCTATGGTCCTCAAAACTTTCTGTGGTTTTCCTCACCTCTTGCGCACTGAAAATTAACTAGCAGAGAATGATTGACACAATTGGTCACCAACTCAACGATCATTGAACCAGCTGCCATCAGGTTGGTAGAGAACAGGATGGATGTTGAGCCTGTTCTCCTGCAAACATTTCAACATTCCTATCCTTCTCAACAACGACATCAGCAAAATCGATCTCCACCTAAGTTCAGCTTCTGACTCGCATCGTTTATTTAATTTTGTCCTTTCAGGACAACCCACATTTCTCATTCACTGAGAGGACTGAGTTGTTTAAATTGTATAAGCGCTGAGGACTGAACAACCAGTTCAGATGGACAGTCAGTGAATTTAATGAGCATTGGAATTTGGAGTCTGGTCAAGGTAAGCAGGTACCTTCTTGCAATGACTTACTGACTGCTTGGCAATACAGTATGAAAGCATGAATGATCAATTTGTCAGCTCATTTTCAATTCAGACAATTCCCTTCTAGACCTGCCCCAAACCTCAACTCTTCTTAATAAACGTAAAAGAAGTTACACAGCTCCTGATGAGGGGCTAACTCAAACAAGAATAAAAACAACAATCAAACAGTCAATGGAAATATTCAAGATTGCAATGAAAGCGTTTCAAATTGTAAAGTCACCTCCACTGGTGATGATGCACCTCAGCCCCTTCTTCATCGATGTCCGAGCTTAACTGACAACTAATCCCCAATCAGTACCTAATTTCCAACCCTAATCCTAACCCGTAATCCTAACATTAAACCTAGCCTTACTTACTTTGTCAGCCTTCCACCTCACAAGATAATGGCTTGCGCTAGAATGCTCAACTCTTTGTCAAGTGTGAGCTGGTGAGGCTCAGGGAGCCCAATCTGAGCCAGCCGTGAGTGGAGAAGCTCTGGTTTTCTCTGGACCCTCTTCTCAACCAGTTTAGGATTTCATTTTTCTTCATATTTTACAAACAGTCAGTCTCCAGAGGTCATGCCCATCAGCGATGTCTCCTAGTATCAGTGCTGATGTCTGCCAGCTTTATATTTTGCTTGCAGTATCCTTGTGGCAGAGGGACAGTCATTCCATACTCAGTTCACTGTACAGAAGTTATTGGCTATACAGCCGGTTGGGCCCAATAGTGACATCATTGGCTTAGTAATGGGGTGGCTCAATAATCTTGTTGGACCTTGTCCTGGCAAAAAAGCTGAACATACCCTTAACTTTAACCTTAAGCATCTATCCATCCTAATCTTCATGCCTAAACCTACTCTAAAGCCAATCCCAACTCCTAACCGTGAGTATAAACCCTGTGCATAATCTTGACTATTACCTCTAAGTCTCACCTTTAAACTTAGTTTTGAGTCATTGCAGTGAGGAGCATCCATCGATGAAAACTTGCCACACTCTGCAACTGTCTCTGTGTCCTTGGCTTTCATATGAATCTGTTGTCACTCACCTTCCTTTCATTATATTAAAAAAAGTACTTTACTCCTAAAAAATATCTTTGTGTACGTACATAGTCACTAAAGCAATTCAATTCTGTACAGTCATTGCACATGGAGAACAAACAAACATTGGAGTTTGACATTCCTGCCCATTGTCACTCACCCCCACACAGGGCTCCTCCATATCCGACATTGCACATGCAGGAGCATTCTTCTTCTCTATACTTCCCGTGAATGCACTGCACACTGCACCTGACTGGAAAAAAGGACAGCCAGTTTCACAAAGAAAGACAATGTTTAATCTCTTCACAACTCAATTTGTCTCCATTACACCACAGAATCCAAGCTCAATAAAACCCCTACATTGCGGAAGCAGGCCATTAGGCCCATCGAGTCCACACTGTCCCTTTAAAGAGCATCCCCCTCCACTTCCACCCACCCCCATAACTCTCCATGTCCCATGGCTAATCCATTTACCCTACATATCCCTGGACACTATGGGAAATTTAGTATGGCCAATCCACCCTTATCTGCACATCTTTGGACTGTGGGAGGAAACCGGAGCACTCGAAGGAAACCCACACAGGTACGGGGAGGACGTGCAAACTCCACACAGACAATCGCCCGAGGGTGGAATTGAACCCCGGTCCCTGACACTGTGAGGCAGTGATGCTAACCACTGAGCCACCGTGCAACTCCATGTGGGATTGAGATACGTCAGAATCGTTATAATTATTCAGATCTTCAAGCAATAGCCTGAGTATTTGCAACCAGCTCCAAAGTGGCTCAGTGGGCAGTGCTCTTTCCTTTCAATCAGGAAAACTGTAGTTAAATTCCCACTCCAGAAAGTAAGATCCAGACTGGTATTCTCAGTGAAGTACTGAGTACGTGCTGCAACATGGGGTGCTTCCTGTTCAACAAGCTGTTGAATTGGGACTTCTCTTGCCGTGTCAGGTGGGTATAAAAGTTCCCAAAGCAATATTTGAGAAGAGTACGGCAGGTGTCCTGGACAATATTTAACCTTCATCCAACAATACATGATGTGGCTGATATCATATTGCCGTTTGCAAATGGTCTGTTGTGTTTCCTACATTATATCAGTGACCCCATTTTGCACTTCATTGGTTGCCAGGTACTTTGAGATGTCCTGAGATGGGAAGAAAGCAGTCAGCATAAGTTTCACAGTCCAAGGTGGGTAATGGACCCCAGTTCCTCATTCCTTGCACATACCTTGGCAGTACCTCCCAGTGAATCCTGGCAAACACTCACATCGACACGAGCTCACATTCAGCTGGCCTCTATTACTGCAGCTCATCCGACACGGGTTCCTGGGAACCTCTGGAAGGAAAAGGCTTGCATTGATACAGTGTCAGTGCACAGCAGGATCCCAAACATAGAAATGTGCCAACAACTTGGCAGTCTCTTTCAGTGGCGCTGGTTGAGGGACAAAAGTCGATTGGTTGCGGGGGAGCTCTTTGCCAATTGGGTGTGTGGGATGATTTGCAACCAATTGAAAAGACTTTGTTTAACTCAAAGAACAGCATTTGTGGGAGTGTAGGGCTTAATGGGGTGAAACTCACCCACAATGGTCTGACTCAGGAATGGAAGTGCTCTCATTGACTTATGGCCGACATTTAAGGCATCTAAGCAAGGAGATTCTAAGGAGAGATAAGGTAAATGGATATTCCTCTGGCATTAGGTTGGGAAGGTCTGGTGGAATCCAGTTGGTGGAGGATGGAAAATCACAGTGTGAGTTGCCCCACCATTTCTCAGCTTCCAACACTGAGCCAGTCCAACCAGAGAGCTGTACTCACTCATAATCTCCTGCCAAACAGTGGAAATTCAGCCCGTTTGAACTGATCAAATGCACAAGTGACATTGTGTGAGATGTCTCCTAGCTTAAAACTGTTCAGTGTGACAGGTGAAAACATCATGCCTGAGGGTGGAAATTTCAAGCAGATTTGACTATTGAGGTGGGTAGCTCAATCAGAGAAATTTCCAGACAGGCCGGACTCACCTCAGTCAAAAGTAACACAAAACATGCAATGTTTCACTTGGATTAAGTCAGACCCATTCAAGCAGAGAGTAGGTGTCGATGGGGTGGGGCAGGTTCTGAAACAAGGTGTGAGAAGACCTGCCTCTGTTCTCTGCAATTTTGTCCCAATTGTCTTGGGCCATGTTAGGTCCTTCAGCCCTCATTTCTCCATGACCCATACTCTCTATCCCAACTCAATGTTAACTCACGCTCCACAACCCCAATTGACATTGCCCTCCGTTTCATCCACATCACTCCCTTAGCCTCTCAATCAGATCCCACCATTAGCGCAAGAGCAATATAGAGAGATGAAAAAAATATTCTAGCAATCCTAATACAGCACTCACTAGGTACTAAAAAGGACTAAAATTCATATAACATCTTCAAAGCTGCTAAATCTCCTTAAGTGATTACTTGCATAGAAACAACAAACTTCTATTCAGACCCACCTAATCCTGTAATAGCTGCAAATGTGTTGCTGGTCAAAGCACAGCAGGCCAGGCAGCATCTCAGGAATAGAGAATTCGACGTTTCGAGCATAAGCCCTTCATCAGGAATGATCTTAATCCTGTAATAGTCTATTCAAATTGTCAATCAAACTATGAACTCAGAGCACTCTGCTGAGGTAACTGAAGATTTTGAAATTTAGCAAAGCAATCAATGATGACATAATTATATCCCTTGGGGTAAAATCAACAAAGATCTTTAATGTATCTGCACAATCAGATGTTATGCTTTTTATAACCGAGCCAGTCATTAAAGTAGCAGAGGGATTTAAAAAATAAAATTCACACTGACAGCTACAGCCTTTTCTCTTCAGATTAAAGCATGGGGAATTTAAAATACTTTGGACTATGCTGGTCATGTGGACTCTATCAGTTCTTCACACGTGTTTGCATCTACTCCATAAGTTCATGAATCTCACACTATAGGGTAATGCCCTCAGCATTGACCCTTCTGAGTGAATCACACCTACCCAGTTGCTGGATCAGAAATGGGTGCAAGGTCAGTACCTGGGTCCTGCCTTCCATTCTGTGCAGTTTTGCCCGACTCTGAAAATCCGGCCTTTACATTTACCAAGCAATGAGCAACGACTCCGAGTTTAAGGAATGTTGAATGAAGACTTTTAACTAGGCAGACCTAGAAATATTGTTATTCGTAAGGATTAAGGACTTTGTTCTTTTTTGAACCTTTAATATACTATGTAAGCTGGGCAAAAGTGAGGACTGCAGATGCTGGAGATTAGAGTTGAGAGTGTGGTGCTGGAAAAGCGCAGCAGGTCGGGCAGCGTCTGAGGAGCAGGAGAGTCGATGTTTCGGGCAAAAGCCCTTCATCAGGAATGAGACTGTGAGCTGAGGGGGTGGAGAGATAAATGGGAAGGGGGTGGGGCTGGGGGGGAAGGTCGTCAAGAGCGCAATAGGTAGATGGAGGTGGGAGTAATGGTGATAGGTCAGAGAGGAGGGAGGAGCGGAGAGGTGGGAAGGAAGATGAACAGTTTATGTAAGCTGTCAATCACACCATAACTTAGAACATTCTGTTGAAACAACTTGAGATTTTCAAACTTCCAATCTTCTACCTGCGGTTTTAACCCGACCATTACAAACAGGTTTGGTCCTGTATTAGTCTCGCTATGCACTCACTTTTAAGGGGGAAAAAAACCTATTCATAAGCTGCTGAGTGGCATGAGTTTATTTCTGACGGCCTCTGATAACTTCTCGAAATATTTAGAACACACTGGCCGTTGCATTTCTGAAGATATCACCCACTTATCCATCACTTTACACTGAACCTGCATCAGACAAACAAAAATGTCTGTACCAGTAGGTTTGTAATGGTAGAGTTGATGCCAATCTGTAGTTGGGTAATAACAAAGCCTTTACAGAGATTTGTCTTAACAGAGGATTGTTACACACAGTGTCAATGGTATGGTATATAGGAAAGTCACTGACTCACTGCAGCTACTCACCGCACAGTCCACCACGGTGATCCCAGGATTTAAAGCAACCTGACATGCGAGAGGTGCAGAGGGAGCATGAAGCCCCTTCCTTATAAGGGATGATGGTCCTTCCATTGATTTCCCAGTTGCCACTGAAATGTAAACAACGAGGCATGAGAATGGACCCCATGCATCCAGACCTGATCTGCACAGTGCGAAACTGAAGCTGGGGCAAGGGGTGGAGCTGTACTCTTACATGGCCCTTTTATACTGTGGTAATGCAGCCTGCTGCTGTCCCTACTGCCATTGAGGGGAGAACATCATCTCATCAATGTGACACCTTTACCACCAAGGTCCACTAACCTGGAGTGTCAGTACTGTAGAATCTACACACTTTGTAGATATAATCGGTGATCATAGAGATTCCTAGGTTTCTATATATTAAAGATACAAGAAATATGGGGATTGTGCAGGAAAATAGCATTGAGGCAGAAGATCGAACATGATCCAGTTGCCTGGTCGAGTGGGCTCAGAGGTCAAATCACCTACTCCTCTTTCTCTAGTTCCCTCACGACTCTGTTGATTGCTTTCTAAGTAAGGCCAGACGTGAACAGAAAGGAATGCGGTTGGAGGACCTGCCCAAGAAGTGCCTGGAGAGCTCCTGTAATTGCATAGTGACCTGACAGAGAATGAAGGAATGGCTATCCACGTACCACTCCACCCAGGAGGGGGAGGGTGTGTGGGCACAAGTCACTTGTCTTGAAGCTCCATTTTCTTTCTCTCTCAGGATTTGCATTCAAGGATTTGGAGTGGGAATTTGACCTTGATTCCCCAATGCTGTACAGTTCTAAAGGGGATACCTCAACTGTTAACATCATGGGTAAGCAGGGATGAGCTAACTCTCCTTCTTCATTCACTGACTCCCTAAGTTGGTTAAAAAGGTTAATTAAAAAAAAGAGTCCTTCCCTTCAAACATCTTTCTTCCACAACCATCTTAACTTATACTTTGAAATGGGGCCAGTTTGACCAGACTTCCTTGAGTATGCAACCATCTACTCTGCATGAACAATTCAGAGGCTGATCTGAATGTCTGTTCTTTTTTTACTATTACCCTTTAGACTCACCTCTTGTTTCTAATCTGTGTGTCTACATGTTGAGTTAGTATTTCTGCTTGTGGTTAGTAATTAGTAAACCCACTCTACCACCACTCTATCCATTTCATCTTTCTCACTTTCCACCATTTGCCATCTCTTTTAGAATTTTGAGGTTTTCTGGCCTTAGGTAAATTTCTAATGTAAGTGCCACACCAAATCTTTAACTGCGTGAAGAACAGGACATTTAAATCCTCAAAAGTAATTCTGCTAGGAATACTGTGACATCCAATGAGGGTATTTCTGTACCGTAGCAAATCAAATCCATGAAAGACTTTGCAGTATCTTTCCTTCTTTTTTCCAAACTGATAATTACCTAATTGGGTTAGTGTGGACTTGTCGGGCCAAATAGCCTGTTTCCACAGTGTGGCGATTCTATGATTCTAATTCTGGATGAGCCCCTAATTTGTTACAGCAGATCATTGATGATCTATGACCAGACTTCAGGTGACGTTCTCCAATTAACTACAACTCTAAATGAGGAACCACAAACTGGCTCCTCATCTTTATTCACCCATTTTGTCAATTGGTTGCATTAAAAAAAGATCCCTTGCCTTGTTTGTACCTTTCTCCCTCACCATAGAGTCACAGTCATAGAGTCAGGGAGATGTACAGCACAGAAACATACCCGTCCATGCCAACCAGATATCCAAACCTAATCTTGTCCCATTTATCAGCATTTGGTCATATCTCTCTAAACCCTTCCTATTCATGTACCCACCCAGATGCCTTTAAATGTTGTAATTGTACCAGCCTCCACCACTTCCTTTAATGAGCTTATGCTTTAAAAGGAGCTAATTTAACTTGGCTTCGCTGAAATAACAAAAAGTGTGTGTTTATTAATTATTATATGTGGTAAAAAATGCTAACGCAGCACACACACATACGCAGATCCAAAGTAAGAGGGGAGTCCAAAAGAAATGGCTAAAAGAAAAAAACGCACTGATCAGTTCCTGAATTGTTCATGAAGAGCAGGTAGTTGAACATTATGGCTGCTGCGGTGTAAGTTACCAATAGCACTGACATTGGTTGGTGAACAATTGGTCTCATGGTACTTGGTTTTGCAGATTGGTTGAGCTTCTGTAGTTCTGCTGCATTTCAATCCTGACTGAGCTGTAGCATTCAGGGTGATATTCCTTTGCTGTCCTTTGTTCTTTTTAATCGGTTTGCTGTGGTCAAAGTTACAGAGTTTTTGCCTGCAACATAAGGGTAACTAGGAGACAGTGCTTGAACTAACATGCTTACATCTAGTCTGGTACACACAGTAGTGTTTAGTCCCACTAGCTCACTCCAGTAGTATTGAAACTGGCTTTTTAATCCTTTTTGTATATTCCTGGATGGTAAAACAAAACTTGAATCTCTACAAAGAGAGGGGAGATAGTCCATCCTCTCATTAGTTCTTGCTAAGTCCCTCCTTGTTTGAAGTTTCCCTGACAATTTACAAGTGTGCCATTCAATTAGCTTCACACAGGATTTTGCCAGTCACTGAATTTTCCTGTCGCAGCCCTCCTTTTAAACACACATTTTGAAATTAAAAGGAAAAGCAGTCTAAAATACTTTAGTGTTATGACTGATCTTCATAAACTCTTCTAAGTCAAAGGCAAGAGTGCAATTACTAAGTCACAACCAACACCGTTGACATCTCATCACTTCTAACAAAAAAAATGTTAAGATGTCAATGAAACTGGATATGAGGAGACAGAGTAAATGTAAACAGACATTATTTTGAAAAACAAACTTTGAAATTTTTTTTTATTTAAAAGCTTGGACCTGGAAAAAAGGTTGAGACCGAAAGAACAGAATGATTCAATTGGGTAATGAAGAGTCCATTCCATTTTGGAAAGGTGCAGTTTTAGCAGGAAGGACTTTTCAGGGCCATTCCTGTGAGGGACCTATGTGATTTCAACATGCAGATCATGCCTAACTAGAGAACGGTAACTGTACCATTAATAGGGTCTTACCCTGGTGAATAGGCACAGATAACGATGTCCATCCATTCTCCATCCTGAAAACACGTGTGCTTCCCACATCCCACTTTGCTGGTGGTCGCCCAGACAAGCTGTTAAAAAACAGAATTCAAGAGCATTAAGGTTTGCTCCTCCTCTCACTTGCCTCCCACGAGCTGTTGTCTATAACTGGGATTGAGCAGACCTTAAAGGCAGGGCAGAGGGTGAAGAGCACAGGGCAGAAGCAAAGGCCCAAAGAGTGGCACAGGGGAAGGGCAGAGGAAAGGACAGGGGGAGGATTAGCACAGGACAGGATACTAATTGTTTATTAATTGCATTTAGTTGTATGCAAGTGGTAGGTCTTGGCCTGCGCATTCACTTCAGCCCTTACCAGTAGACACACACTACTGAGGAAGTGGGGAGGCTGCAGAAGGATCTAGACAGTTTGGGAGAGTGGTCCAGGAAATGGCTGATGAAGTTCAATGTGAGCAAATGCGGGGTCTTGCACTTTGGAGAAAAAGAATACAAGCATGGACTACTTTCTAAACGGTGAGAAAATTAATAAAGCCAAAGTACAAAGGGATCTGGGAGTGCTAGTTGAGGATTCTCTAAAGGTAAACATGCAGGTTGAATCCGTGATTAAGAAAGCGAATGCAATGTTGTCATTTATCTCAAGAGGGTTGGAATATAAAAGCAGCGATGTGCTACTGAGACTTTATAAAGATCTGGTTAGGCCCCATTTAGAATACTGTGTCCAGTTTTGGGCCCCACACCTCAGGAAGGACATACTGGCACTGGAGCATGTCCAGCGGAGATTCACACGGATGATCCCTGGAATGGTAGGACTAACATATGAGGAATGGCTGAGGATCCTGGGATTGTATTCATTGGAGTTTAGAAGATTAAGGGGAGACTTAATAGAAACTTGCAAGATAATACTTAGCTTGGAAAGGGTGGACGCTAAGAAATTGTTTCCGTTAGACGGGGAGACTAGGACCCGTGGATACAGCCTTAAAATTAGAGGAGGTAAATTCAGAACAGAAATGCGGAGACATTTCTTCAGCCAGAGAATGGTGGGCCTGTGCAATTTGTTGCCGCGGAGTGCAGTGGAGGCCGGGACGCTAAATGTCTTCAAGGCAGAGATTGATAAATTCTTGATGTCACAAGGAATTAAGGGCTACGGGGAGAATGCGGGTAAGTGGAGTTGAAATGCCCATCAGCCATGATTAAATGGCAGTGTGGACTCGATGGGCCGAATGGCCTTACTTCCACTCCTGTGTCTTATGTGGATGTTTCGTAGTTGGATGGGAGACTGCCTGGCAATACCGGGTGCAGTAAGAGGCTGCTCACATCACCTCTCTCCACTTTCCTTCTACAAGGGCTCTTATGATTCAGTGTAGTATCCCTACCTTAAAGGCAGGAGGCCTGGGTTCAGGTCACACCTGCTCCAGGGCTATGTCATAACATCTCTGAAATGATTGATTTAAAGACAAAACTTATGATTATTTGTATTACGAAGTGTATGCTTGCAATGTGCAATTCTGTAAATAAATACAGAAAGAGATTAGCTCCAATCTTATCTTTCACTCACTGGAACACAGGGTGTAGCATAAAAAGCAAGGTAGGACATAACCCAAGCTGGTGAATGGCACAGAACAGGAGGTGGTGGTATGTGCGAGGACACTTAGCACTAAACAAGTTGGAGAAAGTGAGGACTGCAGATGCTGGAGGTCAGAGTCAAACAGTTTGTGCTTGTCCAGCGCCACACTTTTTGACACTAAGCAAGTTGTATTACATTGTATGTACCTACGGTGTGACAAGGGCCAGAGATTTTTTTTAAAAAAAGATCAGCCAATTAACTTAAGATGGGCAGTAAAGCACACGGTAATTGTATTGTCAGTGGAGCCAGTTTGTTCAGTTTGGGCACACCAACCTGAGTGTAATGCTGGCAGGAGGTATTGTATTTGCACTGTCCCGTGTGGTAGTGATAATTCTGAGCCTCTCGAAACCACAGGTCAACGATTTCAGAGACAGACAACATCCCAGCTGGTGAGGAATGGTAATTCCAGCCGATCTCCTCCTCCTCTTCTCTCTGAGCCCACGGTTCCTGGTGATTCCTGTGGCAACTGGCTGCCCGCAGCTGTGCCAGTCGGGCAAGATTCTCACTCCATTCCTGCAAGACAGCCCAGAGGGAGAGGGTGATTACACCATTCCGGTAACCAGCACACCCCCATTGATCATGGCTTCAGATAAGACGGTAAAATTGTGACCCCCTATCTGTCCTGAAAGAGACTCAGATCACATGGCTAATTTGTGAAAGCTTGCTGTGCGTAAAATGGCTGCCACATTTCCTACACTTTCCAAGTGAACTTTAATGGCCGAGATCATGCAAGAATCTTGCAGAGGGTGATTCTTCTTTCAGGCCAGAGCACGTCAAAACCAGGAAAGGGGACTTTTTTTAAGCAGCCTTTGTGATTGCTCAAACAAATTCTTGAGTTTTCTATGCTGTGAGTGAGAGCTTTTTTTTAAAAAAAATATTATTCAAAGACCTTCCATGCATTCCTCCAATATTAGCCTGGATCTTGTGGTTTGCAGCAAAGGACCTGCCTCACGCTAACTTCTTATGGGCACTTGAGAGCGGTAACATGAAATATTTCAGGGTCTTTCGCGCTGACCTCTAGTTCAGGCTCTTTGTTGCAAACCACAACCCCTACATGAGATGGGCAGGCTATAGGGTGGATCTCCAAGCAATCACTGCAAAGAGCCCTCAATGAGACATGAAAGCCCTGGAGGAGGAAGAACAGAGCTCGGAGACCATGAGGAAGCAACAGTGCTCCTCCAGGCCCACAAACCGTGCTGCAAAAGCAAACATCCTCTGCTTAGAGCTTTCCTCAGGCCTGATCCTCTAGCTGCTGTGGATTAAACCTATCAGTGTTAAGCTAGTTTTGTGGGATCTTTGCTGGCACAGTGGTAGTGTCCCTATATCTGGTCCTGACAGCCTGGTATTCAAGTTCCAACTGCTCCAGAGAAGTGTCACAACATGTCTGTACAGGCTTGTTAGAATATCTACAAGTACCTGCAGAGGCTTAACAAAGACTTTGCACAGGACTACAGTCACATCTTTCATATTTTGATGTGGTTACAAGAGTCCTTGGACAGGGATTATGCAGTGTCCACCAATAGTCTCAATGCCTTTAGTGAGAGCCAGGCAACACAGGAGTTGGAGTTCTTTATTTCTTCCTCCAACTCCATTTTAATTCCACGCTCTCCCTCTTTCTCTACCCTCCCCTACCTCTGTGTTTGTTGCACTGCCTCAGGAGGTAGTGCTTGATAATTGTTCATTTAATTAGTAACTGGGTGATTTGATGCTGGTAAATAAAAAATCCAGAGGGGTGCAATAGCATCGCTGAATAGAAAAGATAAAAAAAAGAGAACAAGTAAAGCAAGTCTCACTGGGGCTCCTGTCGCACAATGGCAGTGACCCTACCTTTAAAGCAGCAGATCTGGGTTCAAGTCCCACCTGCACCAGCAGTGTGTAGTAACATCGCTGAACAGACTGATTAGAAAATATCTCATGCTTTTCTCATTAAAATGTTTAAATGGACACACAATCCCTTGAAGTGGATTCACTGCATCCCCCTTCCTCTACCTCCAGTCAACTAAAAGGTAGGTGGGTTATAGAATCATAGGCTGGGGGCAGTGGTTTAACTCGCTGTCTACCTGTTGACTTTCTACAAGAGCTGTTAGCACACTCTAACCTATCCCTGTCATTTCTTTCACTTCAGATAATTATCCAATTCCTTTCTCAAAATCAATCTCCATCGACACTGCATTCCAGATCCTAGCCACTCGCCGTGAAAAGTTTCTTTCTTGTGTTTCCCCCATTTTATTTTGTAAATCTAACTTGTCTGGTGACTCAGTGGTTTTCACAGTTGCCTCACAGCGCCAGGCACCCGGGTTTGGTTCCAGCCTCGGGCGACTGTCTACATTAAACTTGCACAATCTCCCTGTGTCTACGTGGGTTTCCTCCAGTTGCTCTGGTTTCCTTCTACAGTCCAAAGGTGTGCAGGTTAGGTGAATTGGCCATCTTTAATTGCCCATAGTGTTCAGGATGTGCAGATTAGGTGCATTCGTCAGGGGTAAATTTACAGTAATAGGGTTTGGGCAGGATACTCTGCAGAGGATTGGTGTGGACTTGTTGGGCCAAAGGGCCTGTTTCCAGACTGTAGTGATTCTATGATTCTAAGGATTCTATGATTATCTAGCTTGCAACCGGTCCCCCAATAGGAACAGTTTCCCTCAATCTAATCTGTCCAAAAAGTTTATGAGTTGGCACACCTCAATCAAATTACCTCTCAACCTTCACCAACCTATCCACATAACAGACGTCCCTAAACCCCACTTGGAGCCATTCTCAAGAACTGGTTTGACCACTCTCTGCAATACTTTCACAGCCTGGCTCAAATGTGTAGCTCAGAATCGGGTCCAATAGTCCAGCTGGGGCTGAACTGATGTTCTCTCATAGGTTCACAATAATTTCCTTGCTCAAGAGCTCTGTGTATTCATTTATAAAGTGCAGGATCCTGTGTCCTTCAGTTTTCACCTTCTCAACCTTCTCTGCAATTTACAATGCTTAAAACCCAAAGAAATCCCTGTCAGAAATCAGTGTCAGTAAGCTTAGAAAATGTTCAAAAAAATTTATTGAATATCAAAGGAATAGCTTTTGCTCTCTCACTCTCAGGAAACATTCTTTCTGAGTTGACAACCACACAATAATATAGGTTGTTATCTCTACCAAGGTCAGGCTCTGAAGCAAGACCTTCTTATACCTGATAAGGAGATGAAGCTAGATTAGAGTGGTGCTGGAAAAGCACAGCAGGTCAGGCAGCATCCAAGGAGCAGGAAAATCGACGTTTCGGGCAAAAGCCCATCATCAGGAAGGGCTGATGAAGGGCTTTTGCCCAAAACATTGATTTTCCTGCTCCTCGGATGTTGCCTGACCTGCTGTGCTTTTCCAGCACCACTCTAATTTAGACTCTGGTTTCCAGCATCTGCAGTCCTTGTTTTTACCAAGGAGATGAAGCTGTCTGATGAAGGAGCAGCGCTCTGAACGCCAGTGCTTCCAAATAAACCTTCCAAAAAACCAGGACGAAAACCTGGTGTTGTGTTATTTTTACCTGATAAGCAGAGTTCTCATGGCCCACAAGTAAACCAATGGTCAAAATCAAAGCAAGACAGTATGGCCTACCAAACGATGAGCCATTAGATAACCTTATGGTCCTGATGGAAATGAGGGGTAATCTTGAATACCTGTCCCTTTGTAATGCACAACCGATTAAGCGACTGACTTAAGAATCCCAGAATCAAGATATATAAATGCAGAAACAAAAACAGCAGTTGGTGGAGAAACGCAGCAGGTCTGGCATCATCTGTGCAGAGTAAGCACGAGCAACATTTCGAGTCCAGTGACCCTTCTTGAGGTGGACCACTTCTGACCTAACATGTTGGTTAATCAAGAAAACTTGGAACAGAGGACAGCTTTGTGTAATGATTTGGCCTAACACTTTGGTTTGCTCAGGTCAGCTTCGTCCATCGTTTTTTTTCTGATCTAAAGCCAGTAAACAGATCCGAGGAGACTGCTTCCCCAGCCATGGAATTCAGCAACCCCCTGCTTTTCCCATCCATTCTGGGACCAGATCTTATACAGACAGCGTTGATGGGATGACTCGTGTTTTCAGGTGCCTCTTGTTCATGTTTCACCCTGATACTGTGAAGTAGAGATTATGACCACATGGTAAGGGATGAACGTACTTCCGGTATTGATGTTGCAATCTTCAAACACTCACTTCCTCAGGAGACCAAAGGCTAAACCAGCAGACTTCAGGCAATCTTTAGAAATCTGTGATAGACAACATCTGAGGCATTGCAACCTGTGCATGCACATTTGTCCCATTGCACACTGCTACCTCTGTGTCGTTGTTCAAATTTACATATTCCAGACTGTACATCCTGTGTACTGCTCTCATACAACTCAGTCCATGTGTTATCCCATGTACAATGTTTGTAATATCTGACATTCAGCCTGTGTGTCCCATGCATAACATACACCAGTCTGTGTTATCCTACATGTATCAGACTGGTACCAAGTTTTACATTGCTCGCAATAAGGATGTTTTTGTTTCTCTCAGGTAAAAGCTTGCCTCCGTGTGAGCAAAGTTATTAACATAATCAGTGTGGCTAACAAGCCAGAACACTGGATTTTCAACCACCACATTTAGTTGTGGAGCTGACACTGGAATTGAACACCCTCAGTACAAACAAACATCTCTCCCATCCAGGGATGCCTTTGAAACCAACAATGCCTCATTCTTGCTTGCTTCAGGGTAAAGATTTGGTCAGATCATTGAGAAACTCAGAGCCACTTTTGCCACTTCTCACTGATTTCCATTTGCATCTTCCAACTTTGGCCACACAACTGGCTTTCCTCTGTTCATACAATCATTCTTAGGTACCTGATAAAGCCATAAAACATCCTTCTCTGAATTCAGGAGCTGCTGCACAGTTATTTGTTTACTCTGCAATCTTTGTGAGTTTGAACTGGGCTGTGTATCTACCATTCCTTCTCAACACCATGTTATCCTGTTTGGGCGTGGGATTGGCAAGAACACAGCACACATCAGTGAGCTAGTAGCCTTGATATCCTGTGTTGATTTGTGCACATACCAGTTATCTTCAATGTTGTTTTATCCTATGATTCTATCAATTAAGTTTGTGTTAGGACATGTTTGACTACAGCAGTGAGTGGGTGGGTAATACAGAGCTTGGATTTTTATTTAATAGCCAATAGTTGATCTGTACATGAGGCACGGAAAAAATTAATCATCTTTGGCCATACATTGGAGGTCAACTTTAATATCAGATTGGCCATTATTTGAATACACACAGTTATGCTTAACCTACATCAACCGTTGGGTAAATCACATTTTGAGTATTATATGGAGTTCTGTTTGCCACATTTCAGCAAATATACAGAGGCTATGGTGAGTATTTACAAGGTTGGTGCCAGAAGTGATTTGGTATAAATATCAGGAAAGAATCAACAGGCAGGGCCACCTCTGTCCTCAAGACAGAAGGCTAAGTGTGAGACTTGAAATGATAAGAGGTGAGCAGTCAGAGGGAGAGTTTCCTCTTGTGAGAAAGAGGATAACTAGAAGCTATCAGTATAGGACAGTCGCCAAGAAATCCAGCAGGAAGTTCAGAAGAAACCTAACCAAACAATGCTGAGAATGTGGAACTCAGTACTGCAGGGAATGGTTGATACATTTAAAGGCTGACCGAGAGGAGATGAGAGGGTTATGATGGCTTAGACTGAGATACAAAAGGGTGGAAGGATTTTAAATACAG